>NW_005054301.1:14052798-14063356 GCF_000277835.1 Geospiza fortis
CGCCCCGTGGGACACGCGGCTGGCCCGCCAAGTGAGCCTCTGTGCCGTGCTGAGGTGGGGCACAAAACTGAGGTGCCCACGTTGATGATTGCCATTTTAAAGGCTTATCCGGTACCTTACACAGTCCCTCCACTTTAACTGCAGAGCAAGGAGAGGAGCCCCAGTGGTTTTCATGGTTCTCGTATCACGATTAGGAGTTTCTGAGTGCTCTTCCAACTCAACGTTGTCAACTTTTCTGCTTCTGAGAAGAAATGGCCAGGCAAGAAATCTGAAAGGGCAAAGTCACCCTATATCTTGTAACCAAAATTTGCCCAAATGGTCTTTTTTTGAGAAATACGCTCAACAGTGCAGTACAAAATACAGGGTCCCGGAGATGCTGCATTATCATTGTTTTAGAGCTCAGTTTATGTTTTTAAACATTACTTAGTCATCATAATGCCAATGTGCCTCACACCAAGATTCAGACAGATTTCATAAACTGGTTCTTTAATTCTAAGACTAACTGACAAGGTTCAGATATTCAAAGTAATTTTCTGCCAACAATCTGGGCACATTTCAGGTTTCCAAAATGATTAGTTTTGCTCACTGGCTTTTCTCAGAGGCAGTGATAAATACCATTATCACAACAGGGACTGGGGCAACTTGACTTTTGCTTTGCTGAAGAACTTCAGGTAAAAGGAAAAACTGCACATATTCCTGGCAATCACATTCAGTAGGTGCCATTCTTTTAAGTAAGTTGTGAGGTCATTCCTAGCATAGAGCTTGGAGTCCACTATGGTTTAAGAAACACAGATACATTACTATATATCCAAGGTCTCATATCGTCCTCTGTGGCAGTTGTGTTGGTAAGCCAATCTCCTGGCTGAATTGTACTTCAGAGAAGTACATCCCAGCCATCTTTGCTTTTTCTTTAACACATTTTTCTTAAGAAGTTCACATGCATGCATACATACACACACAAATAGATGGAGAGATGGAGGTTTGACAGAAAGAGTACGTTCTGGCTTTGTGGCCTGAAAGTAATCCATAAGTAAATCTTACAGTACACAATCTCATACAAATTTCTGTTTATGTGCCCAGACAGCAGCTCTGACATACTGACCCTTGAATGTGACCTTCTGATGAAATGGTCTCCTAGTGTAAAGTTGATTCATACTTGGTTTGTTCTCAGAGGATCAGAGATATGCTGTATGGAAAAGCAAGATATTTCTTCTATTCCCAGAGCTCCACTCAGTAGTCAATTGCTTTAAAGTATAACATGATACTAAGCCACCATGCTAGCAGAGTTACAAGATGCTAATGCCAAGGACAGACCATATTGCTTCCAAGGGAACATGACCAGCTAGATATTTTGATACTCATGTGCTCAGATTCCTGGAAGATTTTGCAACAATAATAACTTATAAATTGGATTTTACCATCAGAACCAAGTGAGAGAACCATCTTACCGCCTCAACTCAAGCTGGATCTTTGGAGTTTAGTTGTTCGTCAAGATACACCTTTTCCCCTCCAAATTACTGCAAGGCCAAAAACATGGCTTGGCCTTGAATCAGAGTAAAAGTAATTTTCTGAAACCTGTGATTCCAAATCTATTTTAAGCTTATTCAGTTTGCTATTTTTTCTGGGTCCATACCAGCTCTTTAGAATGGGCCAACTAGTGGTGCATGTGCTACCATACAGTGGGTTGAACACAAAATCCAGGCAAAAAATAAACTAAGATAACCTAAATAAAAATTATACATGTTCTTTCATACAGTACTAATTATTTAAATCATTTAAATTATTTCACCACCCACTCATATTAGCTCAACTGTTGCCAGAACCAAACAGTGCATGAGAGCAAGACCATACATTTTCCCAGTAGCATTTACTTAGATCTATTTAACATAGATCATTGTAAAAACACAGCCTCATTCTGAAAGCTCTTCAGTGTCCTTGTGGTGTGGGATCATGAATGAGAAGGGTCCTTGGCACTGACAGAACATCTGATATGTGGCAGGGTCAGTAGACAACATTAGGGAGGCAAGCCAGATAATATAGCGTAGGAAGCAATTCCAGAAAAGGAGAAAAGCTTGCTAACATAATTGGGAAGAAGAACAGAAAATAGAAACCTTAGAAGAGTCACTGTATGAAAAGTCAACATTGCAAAATCTTATGTAAACTAGGTAGTAATCAGAGTCATTGGATTTAACAAATTGTCCTCAGTGAGAGCCTACCAGCAATTGCACATGAAAAGCTTCCATCTGAGCTGTGATATGCCAAAGGTGTGGCTGCCCTGTAATGTCTGCCCTTTTTAAGGTATCATCTATATGTACTTCTCTGTTATAATTAAAGTTTGTAGATCTTAAAACTCTTAAAACAGTTTGTTGGTGTGAGTGTTGATTTCTGTTGAAGCTAGTAGGGCGGTTCTAGTGTTTGTTCCAAGCCTGGGTTATCCCTTTTGATCATCATGATCTAGGCTTTGGGTACATTCACCAATTTATCAAATATTTCCATTTTTGGAAAGTTGCAGGGTTAGTGCAGATTTTGGTCTGATAACCCCACTGAGGTTATCAGACCTTGGGTAATTCTCTCGCTACTCTATACTGATATTTCTTCCATAAAGGTTGCTTCAGTTAAATATTAACATCCAGCAGTCAGCCTTTAGTTGAACAAGGTGAGAGACACAAACAGAATTAATGAAACCAGAAAAGAAAAAGCTTAGAAAAACTGCCAGAACCTAGAGTAGAGCATGGAATACTTGGACTTGCTGGTTTCTAATTTTGCCAGAGCACTTTTTGGGTTATTTGCCAGCCATGGATTCCCCACCATTCTCAGTGAACATTCAGGCTGGTGTTTACAGCTACTGTGAATAACTTTGTTCACTTCAAATGCCAAAGGTCTGTGGGATGGATTGAATGAGTCCAGTCCTAGTAATGACCTGTGTGAGTGTAAACATGCTGCCACTTTATGGAATATCTGTGAGTCTTAGTCTTGGAAATTATAGGCGAGACATAGCTTGTGGGTAAAGGCAATAACTTTTATCAGACCAACTGGCACAATTAAAAAGCTACAAAATTTTGAGTAGATTGAACAAGAGTTTCTGTAGAGAATCTCAGAATCACACAATGTCTGACTTAGGACAGGACCTCAGGTCCAGCCTTCTGCTCAAAGCATGACCAGCTGTTGGACTCAGACTGGTTGCTCAAGGCTTTATTTAGCTAGATTTTGAAAGCCTCCAAGTCTGAAGACTGCACAGCTTCTCTGATCAGCCTGTTAGAACATTTGACTGACCTCATGGTTAAAAAAATCTGGAAAATGAAATAATCTCTACATCTAATTACTGTCTAAGCTTGTTTTGATTTATTTGTTGTCTCTCATTCTCCTGCTGAGCACTGCTGTGAAAACCTTATTGAGGGAGCCTTCTCAGAAGTAGTCAGTCTGCTCTTGCATCTCCCCTGAGGCCATCTCTTCTCCAAGCTGAAAAGGCCCAGTTCCTTTAGCATGTCCTCTCAGGACAAGGGCCCTGGCCTCCAGCAATCTCAGTGGCCCTCTGGTGAAGGCAATCCAGTTTGTCAATGTCCTTCTTGTGCTGGGATGCCCAGAACTGGATCCATCTAGTGGTGGTGAATCACTTCTCCCTCTCTGCTGGCTCTGTGAGTACAGCCCGGGCTGCTGCTGGCCCTCTCTGCTCTCAGGGCACACTGCTGCCTCTTGTGCAGCCCCTGCCTGGCAAAGCCTCCCCCTCCTTCCCAGCAGTGTGCTTCCCCACTTGCCAGGACCCAGCCTATATTGGTGCAAGGGTCTCTTCCTTCCTAGGTGCAGGACTGTCCATTTGTCCTTGGTCAGTCCATTCCTCCAGCTTGCCAAGGTCTCTCTGGATGGCAGCCCTGGCCTCAGGTGTACTGAATTGTCATCCCAATTTGATGCTGCCTGCACCAGCTAGAGGAGGGAACACTGCACCAGCTCCCCCAGCACTGTTCACTGCTGGTCTCCAGCTACAGTAAAACACCTACTTCCTGAGCCTAACCATTCAAAATGCTCTTTACTGGGTATGTATCTAGTTGCCCATCTATCCAAACCTCCCAAACTGAATGCAGTAGTATTACAGGAGGTCATGTTGAAAGCTAAAATCTACTGAACTTAAAAAACAGCAACATGTGGAAATCTGGGTACTTTTTCCTATATTATATTATACTACCTAGTCTAATAAAAGGCATTATCTATCCCTAAAAACTTTGTCTTGACTGTGTTTTTAAGCCATTGCAGTTATGACAGTATAACCACGTAGAGAGGCCCCTTGAAGACTTGTGAACTTCAAAATTCGTATCTCATGTGTATGGGTGTCAATATTGCCTTTAACTATAAAACAAGATATCATTTCTTTCCCAGCATCTCTGCTTCCATTTAAATCATAGTATGGATATGTAATGGGGGCAAACAAAGAGGCATACTGGTGGGAGTTGCCATTTTCAACTGCTTTGGTTACAGAAGATAGATGGCTTGTTGTCACTAGGGAATGAGGATTAGAGAAATAAAAATATTGTCTCATGACTGAAATAATTAGAAACTTCTTGTTTATCTTCTATGCGCTCTAGAGTGTTCTTGCTCTTTAAGTGATGATGCCAAAAAGAGCTTTATACACATTTATTTGCTGTATTCTTCAGGTGCTGACTGGTCATTCTTTTACATGCAGGAATTGCAGGAATCTGAGCATTCAGTAGTGAAAATTAAATAAAAACCATGTTCTTCAATCATGCAAAGGACTAAGTAATGCTGATTAGTCCTATAGTCTCATTTTGAGTACTACAACTTCTGTGGCCCTTTCCTTGTGCATCTGCTCCCCTTTTTTAAATTGAAAAAAAACCCTCTCACTGTCCTTCACAACAATTAGTGATAATTTTTTTTTTAATGCAGTTGTGTTCGTAAATATTTATGCAATTGCTTGGTAATATACTCTGAAAAGAATTGCATATGTGCTTGTGAAAGTGTTCATATATTCCAGGAATGCACATGAGCACATGGTTTTGCAACCCAAATTAGAGCTTTTCTCATTCAGTCCAGGACTTTTGAGACTGATAAAGGAATAAATGCATCAGGTAGTGCATATAGTACTCCAGTGCCATCAGCAGTCTGATTGGGATTCTGGGCAGAGACAAATCCCCCCAAAATGGCCAAATTCCTCTTCCCTTTTTCGTCTGTTTGGATAAATCTTACAATATGAAGTGAGCTAGCACAGTAAAATTTAGATATTTCTAATTTTTAATAACTTAGATGTTCCTTCTGTCTGCACTCTGGGCTCCCTCACAGGCTTAAAAGTCAGCAGGGGGTCTAAAATCTACTTTAAGAACTATGCCTAAGTTTATCAATAGGTGTATGTACAGGTAATGTGCAAGCTGCTGATCGGCAACAGTCTTGCACTATCAGCTATGTATAATTGAAACTGAGATTTTTTTTGTTGCTTTTAATCAATAAAATTTTAAACAAAAGTGGACTAAAATGAATTCTTCTAGTAAAATTTAGAAAAAGCAATTAAGATGTATCTTGATAATAGATAAAAGCATCAAGAGGTCTAGTGGGTTAGGAAATGCTACTAACTGGTGGTGTTCTTCCGAGTAGATTCACACTGATTTATGTGGCTGTTAGGCTCAGTTCCCCAGCCTTGCTATTGATTCAAGATTTTGATATTTTTCTATTTAGGAGAATGCTGAATTACAGTAAACATTGATCATCTGCCTATAAGGATCATCTGCCTACCTTGCATGAATTTCAGAAGCAGCACAGACTGGGGCAATATGCAGTGAAAGGCCATGATATTGCAAGCTGAAATCTGTATTCTGTATCAATAAAATTACATTTAATTCTGGCATCAGAGAAAGACAAAAGTTTTTATTTACTATAACTGAGTCCAACAGCATTGTCATCATAACTTCTATTTCCCTCCTGCAGCCCATAGCAAAATAGCTTTCTTTCCTTTATGATCTTTAAGAATAAACATATTTGGTCAGATTTGATTTGGTTGCTTATATGTACATACAGTTTACCTACTGATTTTGATAAGAATAGCACAAAACACCTTATTTCTTAAAACAGATGTGTATAAAGTACAGATAGATAAGGTGAAAAACAGCTGGTACCCTTGAAATAACTGTCTAGAAACTCAAGATGCAGAAAGGAAAAGCATAACAATACTACAAAGAATGCTTCTTTTTGGTTCACCATCTGATTTAAAAGAACAAAATAGCTACTTAAACAGGATGTAGATAATATCACCCCAAACCCCCTTTGTAAACATTTTCCAAGGAGACAGTGATTAGCTACTTCCTTTACAGGATATTTCTTGGTCAGCAGCGAGAGGCCAGACATCATGCTCTAGAAATATACTAAGTGTATTGTTTAAACATTTTTAAATTGGTTTCACAGTTAAGTTGTTGCAGATATAACAGTCCCTTTGAAAGTATAACAGGATGAAAGTTGGGGTCTCAGAAGTGTTGGGGTTTGGTTTTTTTTAATATAATGTTTCCTTAAATTTTTCCTAAAATTACACTGGTCTTTCAAGTTGGAAAGAAATGTAGACATGGTTTCCATGTGCTTAGTTTCTGGTGGAGCTGCTTCAAAATTTCCAAAGTGAGTGGACAAAATTTGATTTTGCTGCTGCAGTGTTCAAGGTCAGTGATAATAATTTTGCCCTCATTATTTGCAGTGACAAAGTCAGTGGCAGGGGTTGTGTGAACAAGTAGGAGTGACAGCTCCTGCTGACTGCGAGGTGAGAAGAAGTAAGGAGTAGTCATAGGGGTTTCACAGGACGTGGGTGTGGTAAGTGGTGTTTCTCTGCCCTTTCTGACTTCATCTGTAGGGCAGGAACCTTTTCCAAGGGGAGTTCACCTTGGAATGCAAGGTTGAGCTGATTTGAACTAAGTACTGAATTGAATGCTGAAAATGTAATTGGACTTGATATGCCACATAGACAAGCCCCATTCTTCTCTACTGAGGGACTCTCCTGTTCCATCACTTTAAAGGAAAAGTTCTTTAAAGGAAAAGCTCTTCTCACCAGGTTTTGCTTGCCCCTCTCTCTGTTTCTCTGGTATGCTCATTATGTGAGACAAATGGAGAAGAAAGAGAGATAATGGGGAAGGAAGAGCATCTTCCCTCAAACCCATTCCAGAAATTCAGTGAGCCCATGGTTCTGGAGGATCAGAAGGAAGCAGAACTGAGCTAAGAATGTGGTTACAGGTAACGGTGGCTGACAAGGACTGGCTCTCTTCTGCTGTTTTTGCTACAAGAACTAACAGTGAGTTGACCATTATTTAAAAGGAAAAAGTAATCTTGGTGTGGGCTGCAAATGGTAAATTTAACAGCCATGTGTGCACATGAAGGGAAAGATTCAGCTCTTCAAGACTCCATTTTTCCCTCATGTGTTCTCTTGTTCTCAGCAACTTTCTATACTTATGGCTAGACCTGGAGGCTCTTTTTTCCACCAACCCAGAAGGAAGGGAGATAGACTGAGTAATTTAATTGATGCCTTTTTAAGTTGAAGAGAGCTGATAATTCATAATATATTTGGAGCTTTTTAGAAAAAATCCTGAGGGTTTTTTCAAACCTGTTTACAAAACTTGTTACCCATCACAGAACTTTGTTGAACTTCTGTGGTCCCTGAAGAATATCATCAGGATTGGGCAATACACTGGTCAGTCTCTATAGGTCTTACAGTTATGGTGAAAATACCTTCAAGGGTTGGGGGAGCAAAACTGTTCTCAGACCCTTCACAGGAAAATACTTAACACTCTTTTGTTGACACCGTCAAACTTATAGGAAGGGAATGTAAAAGCTGCTCCTCAGTTTTGTAGATTTAATAGATGCTTTGAAATAAATGCTGTTGGGAACAGGATCAGGAAAATTAATGCAATAAAGAAAATTTTAAGTAATTTTTCTCTCCAAAAATGGATATTGGTGATCCATGGTGGCCAGATGTGACATGAATAGAGGGCAATGTCAATTACTTAGACCTAAAATAATGCAAATTTTTCTGAACTCCTCAGATCCTTTCCTTTTCCCAGTCTTATAACTCCTTACCTTTTCAACTTTAAAGCAATGTGTATTGTTTCCTGTTTTAAAGGACTGCTCAGAATAGCAATACTGTTAAGTATTACTGCCACTTTACTGGATTAGAAGCCCTATCCATTGCTGGCTTCAGTTTTAATCAGGGAGAGTAGATGTAGCAGTACTGAACAAACTGTAATGGTGAATACATACCACTATCAGTGTTCTGTAGCATATAAATAATTGAATTATTTGAAGGTATTTAGACAGCAATTCAGCAAATTCAGTGTATTCACATCTGATTGTACTCTTATTGCAAAATGCCAAACAGGGAGCTGAAAATTTGTATGCTGAAAATATATCTTGTTTAAGATACATCCCTATTTATAAGAGCTCCTCTAGGGACAATATTAAAGGGCCCTTGTAAAGCCCTAGCCCAAGCATTGTTAGGTTCAGGAACTTAGTCTCTAATTATAGGTGTCTCTGAATACCTACCTTGGAAAACAATGCACTATTGTCAAGACATGCCAAAAACTTCCAGTGCTCATATTTCTGCTTGTCAGTCTACAAGAGGGTTATGCAAAGTATCCGAAGCTTTTTGTAGCCTCAATAGTCTTTTAAAAATTGTTCATTTGCAGCTTTTTTTTCTCCTTCAATCACCTGTGAAAATGTGACAGTACCTTTCTCTATCCCAGCTGAAACCAGGACAAACACTTCTGAAAGCTTCTTAATTCCTGTGGTATAAACATGAACAGTGAAATCTTATGACAACTTGAAAACAATAGAGTAGTGAAAGTTAGAGTTTCTTTCTCTGTCTGAAAAGTGATCGTTCGTGTGTGTTCTCTCTACCTATCTACATGTCCTATTTTATCACTTCTTTGGAATTTTGAAAGGAAGATCTGTTAATGTTTGCTCAGGATGACTCACAGGTTAAAAAAGGTGTGCTATTTCTTTGTCAAATACAAACACATTTTAAAATTTGTATTTAAACTTAGTATTATCTTCAAAAGTTCAGAAAACAAAGAGGAGGGAAAAACATTGTCAGTAAACTGTGTGACTAATGAGTCAGAGTAACTGAACTAGTGTTCATAATGCAGATTGGTTTATGCTGCCTTTAAGAGCATGCCACACATCATTATTCTCAGCATCGGTTACAGAATATTATTTAAGACTGTAGACAAAAAAAAATTAATTTCTAGTTCCCTACTAGAACAATGACAATAAAGAAATTGTGCTTAGGTGGACGGGTCAGATTCTATCAACATTCAAATCACTTTTTTAAATGGTGCAAAGTATTTGTATTCAGATAAGGAAGTTAAGTTCTTTTGTCTCAGTCTGTGGTTGTGACAATGAAAAAGAATTCAAACTTTTAATCAGAATAGGTCTGTATACCCCTTGGCTTTTTTGCAGGATAAGTGGCAGAAAATAGACAGTAGCACACTGTAGGGATAATTGCTGTTTGGGTTTCACAACCTTATACCTCTTCAACCTAGCTTTGATGATTCCTCAGGCACCCAGGGAAGCACACACATGCCATACTGACTTTACAACATTGTTCATCACCACTAGAAGTCAGGCAACTGGGTAGGTGTGCTAGACCATCTCATTTTCATGCAAAATTCCAAGAGTATGCTGTGCTAATCGTTGTGGTGATGTTCAGAGAAGCAGACATAATTTTAATATTCGACATGCTTCCATAGGAAGTTGTTCCTTTGGAGCTGTGTAGATTGCAGAAAATGCTGAGGTATACCATACAGAACTGGAGAGTTATTTAATAGATTTTTTTCTTTTGTTTTTGTGTTTTATTTGCTTTTATTTGCCTTTATTTTAATTGCTTGTATTTACTTACATACAGTATGAATTACTTTGCAGCCACCTTTGCAGGCATTGTTTGTAGGCCTCAACTACTTTCTTCATTTACCTTATTTTCCTGTTCCTTGAACTCTAATCTCAGTAGTTTTGGAAACATTAGGGATAAGAGGAAATTCAGGAAGTCACTCTAGCTATTTAACAAGCCTATCTCAATCATGAGCCTTTTCTTTCTCATTTTTGGCCATTTATGTATAGATCAGAACACATTGTTTTGGGGTTTTTTGAATTTTTTTTTACCTATTGTGCAAATACCTCCTTTTCTTTTTTTATTTCTTTGTATCCTGTCTGTCTCTGGCTCTCACAAGACAAAAGCAATAATTGTAAGCTCTTTACAGTTGGTTTATGGAATATATTTGAAAAACAGCAAAACATTCCCAGTATACAAAGTCCTTGTGTGACCTTTTGAGTGATCATACACTATTCTTTTTTGTAAGCTTAAGTCTTTCAATATTTTTCATACTTTGAAAAATTGCTTAAAGGAATCTTCTAACTTGAAGCTGTTTAACTTAGCTAAATCTTTGTCAGTTTATCTTATCATCTATGGCCGTATAGTGATAGTGATAGTTTCTGATATTCTAACCATTTTAGTATAGTTAATCACACAGAACCTGGGGTAATTAAGGAACTACTAACATGGCCATTTTAATGAAAAACAACTGTTCAGCAG
>NW_005054301.1:14063420-14087495 GCF_000277835.1 Geospiza fortis
TTATACCTTATTCCATAGAGTATTTTGTCTTTCAAAATCTTTAGATCCAAGTTAAAATTCTGAATATTCTGACATAGCTGCTTCCTCAATCTGGTGGCATCTAAGCTCTGTTTCTGGTCTGGCTAGTAAGCCCCTAACAATCAAAATCCATTGGCTATTTGTTCCTCTGGATATGTTGCTTGAATCTCCCCTTCCCAAGGGAGTGTTCTGGTAGTTGGCAGTGTTCATGTTTGTTGTGTGCATTGCCTGTGCACAAAAGGAGTTGTAGTTATTGAATAGGAGAGTGAGAGCATCCTACCCTATAACCTGGCATTTAAGACATTAGGATAAGATTTGAATTTTTACAAACAGAGGAAATAATTGGACTTAGGCATCCCATAGAATGATATCATGAGTGTCAGAGCATTCTCTATGAGTGAGGGCATCTCTATTAGGGCTCCCAGTATCTGAGCCCTTGAATTTAAATACATTACAAAACCAGACTGTTAACTTCCTTGCCCTTTGAAGGGAATCTGTCTTCAGAGAAAATTCCATAACCTCAAATTAAAGGAAATGTCTCCTTCCAATGAAGACCTCTTCTGCACCTCAAATGATGTTTTAGAACATAATCTATCAGAAAGAATGACCAGTAATTGTGTTCATTTGCTCCCAGCTCAGAATGCAGTCTGTGGTCAGTCTGAGTAGCTTTAGGTTCTGGATTCTGCTCCATGGCCAAGCACCTAAAGTGTCTTGTTACTGCTCAGAACTGTTAGCCAACTCTGTGTTTCATGGCTAAGAAAAAGAAAGCTGTGGAAGGGCAAAATGCTGATTTTAATGTAAGAAGCTGATGCAACTATCTTAACTAAGCCAGACTTCCTCTTTAAAATATTTCATCAAAATCCAATAAACATGTCTTAAGCATTCTGTTGACTTATGCTTCCATCTTTCCTTGATTACATCACTTTTTCACATTGCAATTGTATTGCTACTGTTTGAAAGTACCACCCTCTTAAAATGTGCAATCACAGTGATTGCACAACTAGCGGTATTCATTACTATAGCAACAAGAACAAAAACGTTCCCTAGCCCATCCCATGTAAACGGTCTCTCACTGCATTTTATTCTCATGCTGAATGAACATGTATGACACAATGGAAATTGTGTGCTTTGGTTTGGTTGAAGGCTACTCACAGTGAGGCAAGCGGAACTGAATTTTACTGAAACCCTTGTTTTAAAAGGGGAAATAAAACTTCTGACCTGCTCCAGAGTACTCAAATGAAACATATGCACTGGCTCTCCAGCTTCCATCACACCCTCCTGGCAGGGGATCTCACCAGCAGGACAGGGAGCAGTGATTGTAAAGAAGCAAGTTCCAGCATGAGACGCGTGCTCAAATGGAATATTCTAATGTTAGAACTTCAATCATTGCCTTCCTTGAGCCCCAGTGAGGCCTTGTCTATGCTTTTATTTTTTATTAGCTCTTGCCTCATTATGGCATCTGAGATCACTAACATAAATATTCTCCATCATGAACATAGGTTCATCCACATTTTCATCTGTTTCCTCTTTCTTCCTTTAAGTACAGCAGTGAAGCTCTCTGCTGCCACCAGTTCTACTCTCTGAAGGAAAATCTGGAAATCTGATATCATCCTTCCATGAGCAGTTACTCTAGGTAATTTCTTCCTTTAAGCCTCAGTTCATAATATTGCATTGTGTTTCATTTTGTTGTTGGGTTTTTAATAAATGAAGTTTTTAATATAGAGGAAAACTCTAAAACATAACTGAAGAAAGTGCATGGTTCTGTTAATATCAAATTAAAGTAGTATGATTTCTGTCACATGAATTTTTCTGCTATCAGGATGGCACCTACAACTGTACCCCTATTTTTCACACCATTTGTATAACATTACCTTTGAGACCAAGACTTTGGAATTATGTTATCTGTGAGACCACTACTTTGTACTGTACCAATTTGCTACAGTTTGCCAACAGGTTCAAAAGGTACTACCAGGACATGTGTGCAGCCACCCATACACACCCAAGGTGATTGCACAAGTTTCATTTCCTTAGCAAACCAGACTGAAAAAAGACACAAAACAGAGAACTCAAAACTGTTTCTCCTAGTCCAGCATAATATCCACATTCTAGCAAGTGAAAAAACCCAAGTATTTAGTTTCCTCTGTAAGCCGTATGTGTAAAAAGCAACGTCGTTCCCTGCTTATCGGGCTTAAATGCAGGAAATCCTTTGTTTGCTATTAGTCAGTTGTGTAATTTTGGTCAAATTTTCATCTGTCTCATCTCATTTCCCTTTTTGCCTGTTTAGAAACAGTATGGTCAAGCAGGAACAAGCACTTTGTCCATGTCTTTACAGTACTTAGCAGGCTGATGCCCATGAAAGACTCCAAAAATTAATTCATATAGCAATATTCCTTTTGTTCATTATTGTATAATTAACCAAAACAGAAACAATATTCACTCACCAAACCACAAAAAAATAGAGCTGTTCACAGCTAACTTTCTGAAATCTTCCTGCAGATTAGAGGGGATTTGTTTATCAACTAGCCAAATTTAAGCTTGTACAACTTTTTCTGGATAATTTAAAAGGAAAAAAAAATCAAATAGGCTGCTTCATATGAAGAACTAATCTAAATTACTAGTTTCTTCTCCTCTTAAGTACCCTTCCTGAGGATTCTTCTCTTAAGCAGTCATTTATTTGACTATTTAGAATATGCCAGGATCCTAGGAAGGAAGGATTACTGTCTTTTTTTTTTTTCCTAAATTGAGATTAAAAACTACATTTAGAAATTCTGTCTGGTTTTGATGTTACTGGTGGTGCAAGTGCTGATAACTGAAGTAATTTTTTTTCAGTTCAAAAGGACTACACAAGCCTAGCTTACTCATTACCTTACTACAAACAGATCAAGGGATGGGTTCTGTCATAAAGGAGTAAGGGCACACCACACCCTGCACCCAGTTCTAGCAGAAAAAGGGGCAGGTTTTCATTCACACTGCTTCTCTGAGATGCTGTTTTTCTCTGCTTTTTATTTCAGCAGACTAAAACTATGGATTTCTGCCTTAGGTTTAACATCTATAAATAAGGGTTCTGAACTGTTAAAAAGCTGTTATAGATATGACCATAACTGTTGTAGTCTGATTTTGCATGAGAAATGTGTACTGTGCTTTGGACTAATACAGCAGTGATCCCACAGAGCCTGTGCAAGTTATGAGAGACAGTCAGTGAAACTTTAGCTTAGTTTGGATTAGATGCCCATCATTCTCAGTTTATGTTAAACCAGAAATAAGTTTTATATTGACAGAGTCACCTTCTTCCTCCAATTACTTTAAGGTCTCTTTCTTCTGGACAGTGTTTGCAAAGGCCAATTTCTCTTTCATGCACTATTTTTAGGAATTTCCAATGTTCAAAAACTTCTGATAATTTTTCCTATCTGATTGATAACTAATCAAAAGCTGTTCCTGATTCATAATTGGAATTCAAGAAAAAAGCTTTGAAAATGAGATAGGGCTAGCATACACAACGTCAATTAACAGCCAATTACTAAACAATTCTTCTAAGCGGGTATTAAGCAATGCTGCATGCAAATTAGCACAGAACAGAGGAGCAATGAGTACAGTTAAACTGAGGTTTAAGACCTGGAATAATGAGAAACAAATATGTTGCCTGTGCTAGGAATGTGAGAACTGTCATTCTAGAGTGCATCAATGCTCCTTCGTTTCAACCTTGAATCTTGCATTTTCATCGTATGTACTTGCAGACTTCACTGACTTATTTTTTACTTAGACTGCTGCTTAGGAAAGAATCCCAAAGAGCTGGAGTCCAGGCTTGTAATGAATGCAACAGTACTACCATGAAACAGGACCTCTTCAGATCCCCTAAATGGAAGAAAAATCACTTTGGGTATTAATTCTATTTCCACTTTTTTTTTCAAGTGTCATGTGATCTTTGAAGCAGCACATTGTGCGAGTTTTGTGCTCTAACTACAGAACAGTCTGTTCTTAGAAAATGGATAATGCCTCACCAAAGAGCTGAAGTATCAGGAAACTGGTGTCAGGAAAGGCATATAAAATAACCTAGAGAGATGTTTTCTGTCAGTTGGATGCAGGACACTTGTACCCAAGTGAAGTTGATGTTTAAAAATCTTCAGATGATAAATATGGGAAATGACCTGAAAACACAGAAAATATTATTTAACATTTTTATGGAAAAAACCCCCCACAGATATTTATCCTTTCTTATCAGCAAATTAATGAAAAAAATTACTAAGCTTTGCACATTTATAAAATCTAGTTCATATCTTACTGATTCTGCCATTTGTTAAACATTCATCATTACACTTACATCATATCTAAAAATGACTCATGCACTTGTATGTAGAATTTCAATAACATCCTGGTTGCTAGGCTACGTGTGATCACTCTGACATATAAAGTACCTCTTAGAAATTGATTTTTTAAAGTATATAATGATCAAATTTGTAGAATTTCTTTATTCAAGAAGTATTTCTGCCACTAATTAGGCTAAACAGAATGGCATTTTATGCCTTTAAATAAATATTTTGTTGTATTGCACATGATATCTAACAGACACATATGACTTTTTTTTCCATTTCAGTAAACAACTTTTTATTTCTGCCATATGCATGTGAAAGAGTAGTTTCTTGGGTGATTTTTCACCCAAGAAACTTGGCTTGTTTTTTCCCCACTGTCCATGCCTGCCAACATTATTACTTGTCTTTAACTGGTTTTTTATCTTTGCTTCAAGCTCCTCCTAGCTTTTTCTGAGGACCAGTCAAAGAAATCACCTCAAATATGCATATGGATTTTGATACATGCTTCTATGTCTTCATCATAGAAGTACAGGCTTGTTTATGCACATGGCACTGAGTTTGTCCCTGCATTAACTGCTTCCTGACAGAGACTGGGGAGATTTCCTAGTGCTGCCCCTCCTCCATTAGTCCAACCTTCTCCAGAATTTGTGCTCATGACAACATCTGAGCTTTGGGACCAGAGCTATCTCTGCCACACTAGTATTTAATTTTGATTTGTACCCTAAATGACCTGTGGGAAAAGAACACCAAACCTGCAAAGTTATGGGGTTGGTATATGAGAACACCAGAGCTCATGCTTTCTATAAAACCAGAGGTTGATTAAATGAATTACCTTTTTTGGTTCTGTTGCAAAACCAAAAAAACCCCAGAAAGTACATTCCTTCGATGTCAGTCCAAAATATTTTTTGTCTTCTAGCCAAACGTTTTTATTAGTATGGATTTTCAAAAAATACTTTATTATGATTTTATTCATTTATTCTATGTAGCACTGGAAACATTTGGTCTTTTCAATTTTTTTTCAAAATTTAGTTCAGGCTTGATTTTTCAAAATGAAACTTCAAAAAAATTTCATCATTTATGAAACAAAATATTTTGCCCAAAAAATAGCAAAAAAAGAGTTTTTTATTTTTCTGCCTCTTAGCATTTTTAGATGCTATCTATTCAACTACTGTTAGTACAGTAGAAAAATATATTTTTAATTGATTTAAAAAAAAACCCCTAGATTTATATAAATGCTTATTTTGGTCATTAGGTAAACAAGCATCAATAGACAGTGTGTACCTAAATAAGAACATATTTTTTCAGCAGGACTCCTGCCTGATGTACCTTCAGTGCACACGATAATCAGTGCTCGCTAATCATTGAGAGGCCAGTATTATGAGGGGGGAATGTGGCATTGAAAGGGAAAGTGCTGTTATGTGTGTTATTGCTGGAGTTCTTAGAGGGTCAGTCTTCCAACAACACTTGCTTTGTCATTTCATTAAACAGCTTAGTTGGGAGATACAGGAGCGTGATAAGAGAGTTTGCTGACAGAAAAACGTATCTCTCACTAACACAGAATGCGGCTGCAGTGCCCAGGAAGACCTGCATGGCTGTAAGAACTGGAACCATACACAAGGGACAAAATTAACTGGTATCAAGTACAAGTATTCTTTGGGACTAATACTGAGAGTTTCTGTTAATTTGTGAGCTTACTGATGGGAAACAGCTGTGGTAGGACACAGAGGTTGATCTCAGAATGATTCATGAGTCACTGGTGTGAAATGGCTGTAGGATAGAAGTGTACCAGGTGACACTGGCTACAGCAGTGCTGGAAAGCAGTTGGGTTATTTGATGGGCAGGAGCAGGAGTATCTCATCTGCAGCACCTCTAGGCATCCAAGCTCCAGAAAGATGATTTCAGAGTGAAACAAATGTTATGGAAGGAGGTGTGCCATTTGTCTGCTCTAGTCCAACCTGTCATAAATCCTTCTTCATTTTGCTGAACATATGACATTTCATTTGAAAAAAAAAATATTAGCAGGAAAACAGATATTTTCCATGATACAGACTAAGCATTAGAAATTTCTGGCAAAATGGTCAGTAGAATCTAGAGATGAATGGGTTATAGCTTTTCTTACTGTGGGAAGTAATTCTATAATCCTTATGATCAAATTGGAACATTTAGGAAAATAATTAGATTATGTAGAAGTCTACAATTGAATATAGTTTAGCAACCTATAGCATAAATTAGGTGTGATAGTTGTATGGGCCTATAAGAAATTTCCCATTTCCTGCAGTATACTGCTCAAAGTATTATTTACAGTTTATTGCAGTCTCCACTGAATACAGGAATTAGCTTCCATTTTACAATGTCTGATATTAATAATTAAATTTAGTAAAAATTGAAAGAAAACATGTTCATGTTGTGATAAAGAAAACCAAAGTGTAAGAATAAAATGCAGAGAGTTAAATCAAATCATGTTGCATGTCCCATGTAAGATATCTATTATCTTGTTTTCCAAATATTTAGAAATTTGTATTAAAATAATACTTATCATTAACTTCTGCTGAGGAAACTCAGCTCTGCTACAAGTCAGATCATAGATACCTTATTTTTTTCTGTGTCTTGAATGATACTTAGATTGCAGAACTGTATGGAAGAGGCAATTTAATAGAAAATCCTCCAATATGTTCTATAACACTAGTTCAAGCTGTAGCAAAAGACTGTATTTCTTTTCACCCGATTTGTCCCTAGCAAATAGAGATTCTTTTTAAGCAATGCTTTATCTCAAGATGACTGCTAAGGGTTGAAACTGAAATGATGCTGAGATACAAGCTGTGCAAAAGACTTAACTAGGCTGAATTAGTGTAATTTGATTGCTGCTCTGATCAGTCACTGTAATTGTCTGCCTGAGCCTTGTTAGAGGATAAGCCCCCACAGGCTCTATTTCCCCTCCACAGGGTTTCAGCCGTAATGCCAGCCAAAGGCACTGCTGTCTTAGCTATGCCTAGACAGCCATTACTGCAGTGCTGTGTTCCACGTCCCCTGCCTCATACCTGACTATGGAACAACGTCAGACAACTGATATGCCTTGTTTGTGCATGTTTTCTTTCTTTTTAACATAAATCATTGAAGCACTCCAGTTCACAGAACGGCTCACACTGATGCTCTGGCTTAACCTAGAAGGGGGGCCATGCACCACCACTTGAGTCCAGCACTTACCAACTTGAATAATTCCTCATAGAGCAACGACTCGCAGAGCACATCTGTGTTGGACACTAGATGTCTGACCACTGCTTGGCGAGACAAAAGAGTTACCAATTAATTACCAGATGAAAGTTTTAATCAGGGCAAGAAAATCCACATCACCTTGGAGAATTTTAAAATGTCTGACTAGATTGATTATAAGTTGATTCTATTATTTAATCTTTCCAGGCTGCACAGGTCTAGAACATAGACCACATGATGTATTTTTGCTCAATTTTACTCTCAAAGGTGGTTCTCTCTTGGTAGCTGAAATGCACAATAATACCTAGCTAGTAGCAAACAGTAGCTTGAAGAATTTCAGCCCAAATATTTGCAGTTTGCTAGTTAAAAACAAGAAAAAAAAATTTCTTAGTATGGAAAATCATAAGGATTAGAAGACTTACAAAATGCTAACCCTATAAGCATTGCACTTACCATCCTGTTAAAAAAAAAAAGGCAGGAATATTGTTTTTAAGCTGTGGTTTTACCCTGTCCTTATATGCTCTACTTTGATTTTGACACTGCTTGTACAAGCGCTTCTAAAAACTGTGAGCCGTTAGGTGCCTTCAAATTGGGCTTCTGAGAAATCTTTGCGCCTGACAGGTTGTGATTGTGTAAAATCTGACAAAATGAGAGCATTAAGCTCATTACCAAATACCAGTTTCTTCTTCAACTTTCTTTCTCAGTCATGTGCAAGTAGTTTCTGTTTAGTCAGAATTCCTGAACTGTCAAACCTGAACTTTTCTCACACTAAGGTGCTGCAGGTTGCACACCTGCATTTGAGAAGTTTTCTTTCAGATGTTCATTGAGGTCTTGGATTTGAGCCAGAATTAATATGTTTTTAATGCATTTCATGTTACATTACTCTAGCAAACTCACCTGCCATATGCTTTAACTAAAAGGGTCATATTTTGATACCATTTCTTTCAAAGAGAAGGTAAAAATTGGCCATTTTAGTGAATGAACTAATTAGAGTAAAAGCACATCTTTCTTTTTTACATGTTTCTTTTAGGTGTGAAAAGCAAGTGAAAATTTACATTTCTTCACTAGATAGACCCTACTTTCATGTTTGTATGGCATATAATACCCAACAAATCAGACTAGATAGCTTTAAAATAAATTTGACAATTGAGAGTTATATTTAACTCATGGAACAAATTAGTTAAGGGAAAGAAAGGAGTAAATTTCTGTGTAGAGAAGACAAAACTACCTGTTATTGAAAAAGCTGCCAAGACTTGCTCACCTAAGGCAAAGTTTATCCTACTAGAAATACTGCTTTGGTTTCACTATATTCTCTTCCATGCTCTCACTCTCCTCTCAGAGTAGTAATTTATTTGCTGTCTTTAAGAATTTAACTCTGTATCTGGTAATCTCCATGATTCAGTGATTACTTTAAACTTAGCCACCTAAGAATATAAATAACACTTATAATTCTAACATTCAGTTTAAAAAATAGCCTTAAATTCTAGCCTACTGATGACTGATCATCTGCATTCTGATTACCACACCTCTGTATACACAAGCATTCAGATGAAAGACCAGGGCTGTGGACCATAACCAATCAAATACATCTTTTGAGTGCATGAGATAATGCACGGGCCTAAATATTATTTTCTTGCAGGGTGTCAAAAACTAAGACGAGAACAGACTAAGTTATGTATTCTCCTATTTCTATCTACTTTTACCCTCAAGAAGAAAATTGAATGCATATGTAGGTAACAGAAGAAAAGCCCTTTTAGTGAGAGCCTAAGATGCCCTGCATTCAATATTTAATTATTTATTCAAGAGACAATTTCCACTATAGAAAGAAGCAATTTTCAGAGATTACTACAGATAAGTACATAAAGTTTTTGATGTTATTAGCAGTGTTTCTGAAATTTGTAATTCTTGATTAAAGAAGAATCTATGTCACTCAGCATTGACCCAAAGAAAAATACATATCCTTAGGCTCTGAGGAGATCTTAAAGGGATGTTCCTTTTACAGCCTGAGTATGTGCTGGAACTAAATTGAAAAGAGAGAAAAAGAGCAAGAAGTTCTGTAAAGAAACATCAAAGGCCATTAGAGAAAGAGCTTTTAAAAAGACAGTAGCATAGGGAAAATAATCAGGCACTGCTATATAGAGAAGAATAATTTTGAAAGTAATAGAATGCTCAAAAATGGGTAAAACTTGCTTGTGAGGTATCTGGTCCTTAGTTAAAGCAATTTTTAAAAGGTTTACCAAAGGAAAACTTCACTAAATACTATTGTCAATGGAAAATAAATTTTTTTATTCAGATGTTGCAAATATAGTAAATGTCTGGTTATTGTTGCCTGAAAAAATAGATATAGATAAAATTAGTTCAGTGGATCAACCATTTTAATTCATTTCAATAAAACCACTAGAAACTCTGTGTGGCTTTGAAAATAACAGAACATTTTAATTAAATGGAAACATTCGTTGGCAAAAGAATGCCACTTAGTTGTATCTCTTTAATGAGCTATTTTTACATTTAATAACTTAGACCATTTACCACTGAGATTGATGATTTTTAAGGCTGTTGTTAAACAGTATTCTTTTCTATTTAACCTTGTTAAATCTTTTAATAGATATCCTTGTATTTCTCCTTGATGCTAAAAATGGCTTCCCTGACAACATACCATTTAGTTAATTTTTAGATATTGAAAGTTTAAAGTGGCCTGAAATGCACAGTGTCATTCTGAACCTGAATCCAAATTGTTACAAACTGCTGTCTGAAATCTGGATTCATTTTGTGATTGTGATGCACATCCTTCCTTTTCGAAATGCCTTCTCTAGTAAGTGATCAGGAGCAGAACTTCATCCAGTCATCCAGCATTTCAGCATAGAAAGGGTGATGCAAATCACAAAGAGCAAGGCACATTTAAAATTAAAGGGCCCATTAGGCTCTTCCTTCCTGCAGGCTCTTTGGAAAATTCAATTACCAGAAATATCAAATCAGGCATATGCTTTATATATAGCATACCACAGTTTGTTTGGTTTTGGTCTAGTTCCTAATCTCCTATACCATCAGCTTAACGTGTTATAAGTAGGCTAATGTATAGCTATAATTAATTGCATTAGTCATTGAGGAATAAATTCAAATACTAAACTTGGGAAGTGTATAATCCAGAGTTAGTATGATTATCAATCTGGGCATTATTAACTCAAATGTTAATAGCTACAATATCAATTAACTGCTAGAAAAGGAATGTTTTTAAAATTGAGGCAGCATTTTGAAGGTATTTCCAGACATTAACACATTTTAATTTTGTACCATTTTTCATTGTGAACATTTGAGAATATTTGAATCTGTAAACAAATACTAACAAAATACACCAAAGCATGCAGAAATACAAACATAAAGTGTAAGTTCCTAGTTTATTTTTCTCAGTTCTGATTTTTGTTTTGAATTGCTGTTTTAAGGTTGCTCAGAATATTTGCCAGGGGACCAACAACTCGTATCTTACTGAAGGAAACAAGTTATTTACAAAAATAACTAGAATTCAGGTCATACTGGAGACCAGATGTACCTCATTGGATTGATTAGAATTGATATTTTACAAGTACCTGGCCAGCACAAAGGAAAGAATCTAATTTGTTTTTTAAAAATTTGCATGTTTTTTGTCCAGGTGACATGTGACTGGTGAGATGAAGGACTGCTTTGTTCTTCACAAGACTTGTCCAAGTCACCGAATAAAGAGAGTGTCATGTCTTTTTGGTAGATTATGCCTTCATCTCATCTTCACCTTGATGAGAAAGAATGGAACAAATTTGGACAAACAACATGGGAACCAGATGCTGCAACTGTGTTGGCCATGCCACATTGAGCAAACCAAGCAAAATCTAATTTGACTTGGAAGCAAACACCAGAAATCAGAGAGAAAGGTATGTCAGTACCAGCGGCCACAAGATCAGAAGGCTCTCAGTTAGGAATGAGTTGAACTCCACCCAAGACTCAGAGACACTTGGTGCTTTTTGTTGGATGCTTTTTTCTCTTTGAAAAGAGGTTTGGGTTGGTTTGGGGGTTTTTTTGTTGGTTTTTTTGTGGGAGGGGGTGGGGGGAGGACAACTGTGTGAATTATGAACATTTTTCATTTATATTTCAAGAGAAATTTCTGTGTATATTGTCTTATGCCAAGTTTATGGTACATCTCCCTGGAACAATATGCCAGTGCTGTGTTTTCAGAACCTGGCTAATTGAAAATTTCCCAAGCTCTTGCACAGGAGTGACAGACAGAGAGCAGAAGAATCCCTTGGCTAGAACAGGGATTGCACTGTGTTGACACAAATTGATTCACTTCCAACTGAAAAAACAGGTAAATTTTCATCTTGGTTAAGAGTTTGCAGAACAAGAACTCTCATATTGTAAACTTTTCAAATATTGCCTGAAATTATGACATTTCTCAGAGTGGGCTCTTTGGCAACACTGGGTGGCATTGTACAATATGGGACATTATAAAGTAATAGAATATGTACACAGATTTTTACAAGTTTATCATCTGCTGCCCTTCCAGCCCTCAGGTTGTAAAAATACTGTGAGGAACTCACAGCTAGCTTAAGTACACATACTTGTGCAGCAGTTTTGAGCACACAGACGGACCTGATGACTTTATGTTTCCCCTCAAAGGAAGTGTTCATGTCTTTGTATATAATTAGTTCCACTATGAAGAAGACCTTAGAAGAGAAAGATTTGGTTCTCTTGTTAGACTTGTGGTTCATGGGGGGGATGGGGTTGGTGGTGAGGTAGAAGAGAGGGTTTTGCACTTAGTCATAAGCGGTGCTGAGAGCAAGTAAAACCATTAGTATAGACTAGCTCTGTGTGGGATTCCATTACTAGCACAGAAAGAGATACTCACAAACAGAGAGTGGTTTCAGAGAAATATCACAGGGTGGAAATTTCATTCCTTTCCAAGCTCTGAACCTAGGAGCTCATTTCCATGAGGGAACAAGAAAGAATAATAATAAATTTCCATGCAGAGAAACACCCCCTGTGCATCGCATAACACAATTGTGCACAGGCGGTGTTTCTCTGCATGGAAATTTATTTAGACAGAGATGTGAACTACATTCCTGATGATGAGTGAAATTTGTTTTCCTGACAGTTGTGTGATATTTTATAATATCACATAATCATGTGTCTGTCAAGAACTTTCCCATTAAATTCTATTGAAGAGGCACATAGGCAAGTTCAGTACAAACACCTATATTTGAGGAAATTAATTGGTTTTTAAGGAAATCAATTGAGTTATTATCTAGATAATCTGAAAAACAAGCTAGAAATAAAATCACTTCCCTGTCTTTTATCTCTGTGGTTTTACCTCATGTAATTTTAATGCTTGTTTCTCCTCTTGTTGTACAAAGTACAGCATAACCAGAAGGACCCACTTGACTAAAGTGTATCTGACAAGTCTTGATATATATGATTTTTTAGCAAATAATACACAGCAAAACAAAGAAAACCTTCTCCGTCTTACATTTTCAGTGGTGGTTAGCTAAAAATAGAGACAAGCAGCTATTCAAGTTGCAAGTTGGTTTTAATAGGATGCTATTTCTTAGGATGCTACAAAGTCAGAAGGATTTTAATGGTGTTCTGGATGATTTACAAATTAATTAGGCTCATAATCAATAAAAATAAGGAAATAGAGGGAGTCATGATAATAATGGATGAGAAATGTTTTCATATCCACAGACAGGAGTTTCGAAAATCTTTAAATTAGTGACATCAGAGCATTTAAAACTTTAAATCTACAACTGGACTTTGTTTTTAAAAGGAGCAGTCACTGTTGCAACTTTACCTGCCCTTGATCGGAAAACCCAGGTCTCTGGGGTGCTTCTTAGTGGCTACACCAGTTATTCTTGGTTCTGACTATTGCTGTGCATCATGTCTGACATAATTTGAGATTATCAGTCAAAATGGCATTTAAATTCAAACAGCTCCCAAAACATTATGGCCCTTCTTTTAAATATCAAATACTATTCCAGCCAAGTTTTAACTTAGGGGCACAGGTCTCAGTAGCAGAAGTTGAACTGTAACAGTCTGACTGTGCTGACACATGAGCCTGCAAGCAGTGCGTCCCTGTGGCCAAGAAGGCCAATGGGATCGTGGACTGCATTAGGAAGAGCATGGCCAGCAGGCTGAGGGAGGGGATCCTGCCCCTCTACTCAGCCCTGGTGAGCCTCACCTGGAATGCTGTGTCCAGTTCTGGGCTCCTCAGGACAAGAGAGACAGTTACTGGAGTTACTGGAGCAGGTCCAGTGAAGGGCAACAAAGATGACGAGGGACTGGAACAGGTCACTTATGAGGAGCGGCTGAGGGAGCTGGGCCTGTTTATCCTGGAGAAGAATGAGAGGGGATGTTGTCAATATATACAAGTACCTGAAGGGTGAATTTCAAGGGGATGGAGCCAGGCTCTTCTGGATGCTGCCAAGTAATTGGACAAGAGGCACAGGAAGTTCCACCTGAACATGAGGAATTACTTCTTTACTGTAAAGGCAACTGAGGACTGGAACAGATTGCCAGGAGAGTTGTGGTCTCCCTCACTGGAGATATTCAACACCTACCTGGATACAATCCTGAACAGCAGGAACAATCCTGAATAAGGGACCCTGCAGGGAGGTTGGAGTAGATGATCTCCAGTGGTCCCTTCCAGCCTCAACCATTCTGTGATGATATAATTCTGTGACAGCTGCCGGGGGGGATAATTTCCAGCACCTGAAGCCCTGTAACTCCTGTTCTTCTCTCCTCTGTGCACCTTATCCTTCCACCCCATGCCTCGGCTGGCCATGTAAAGCTGACAGAGCTACCCTGTCCCATGCAGAAGCCATGTCCCTCCAGCAGGGGACTGTATTTCAGAGGTGCAGCAAGCACCAGCTGAAAATACAAGCAAGCCACGGAGAGAACTCTGCTTGGCTTCCCGTGCTCAAACCCTTCACACACAGACAGGTTTCAAGCACATCATGAGGAGGAGAGGGAAGCAACTTGGCAACACGACTGCCTTACAGCCCTGGCATGATGCAAAATTCCTGGGGATTGGATTTGGAGCCCTTTTGTGTGGACAGTTAAAAGGTCTGGGTTTAAGGACATTCTATCATATGTCCCAGAGGTCTAGAAGCACTAAACACAGTATTACTTACATACCTTCAGAAACTCACATAACAAAGTCGTTTTCTGAGCATGTACTTTTAAGGTTTTAAAGTCTAAAATATTTTCATTAATTAATTTTAATTATGGGAAGATTTGAGCTTAAACTGGACATTAAATACACTGAAAATATATCTTGGAGAAATGAGTAGAAAACTAGGAGTCACCATCAATGGAAAATGAAGAAAAAGCCCAATTAATCTATTTTAGTTTAAGAAAAACCCAAACCACACAAAACCAATTTGTTAAGGACCACAAGTTACCTGTTGGTTTCTTCATGTTGTTCTTTTCACAGTCAGTCATATAAGAGACATTAGCCTGGCATCATGGGTTTGAATCTCAGTAACTGACTTGAAGAGAGTGGGAAGGATTTTCTTTTTTTTCAAAAAAACAGCAGGTGGAAAGTGACTTGGTAAAGCCAACAGCTGACTAAAAAAAACCAGAAAAAGCAGCAGCCTACTCTTTACCCAAATGCCTACTCTTAGGAGCAGCTGAAACTGAGCAGTTTGACAGGAAAGGATGCAGCTTGTTTTCCTTCATGCTCTACCACCTCACCCAGCAGTATTAGCAGCATACATCAACCAGACTGTCTTCAACAAAGAGCATGCTAAACATTTATAAGTTGCTCGGCATCAGATACGCTGTACTGCACTTACTGCTGAAAGCAGAGGACCTCTCCAGATGTGCCTTTTGTTTTGCAATCAGCGTATGGTTTCTCAAGCAGGAAGTCAGCTTCAGGGGTGGTGGTTTTTCTGCAGCTAAGATAATCAACATAGGAATTGTCTGATCTTTGTAGGTTTTTAAACAGGTATTTTTGTGCAGTCGATGGACAGAGTTAAGGAGTTTCACTACATGAAAATGTCTCATAAAGCTATAAATAAATGAATGTAGAAACTACTAAGGATAATTTCTTCACATTCCAACATTGTTGAGTTTTTTTCAATCTGTATGTTTTAATTCTGTCTTGAGTGTTCGTATATTTATGAATGATTGAAACCAAACTGAAGAAATAGTATGCTTATGCAGTAATATGCTGACGACATTGCTTTCTCTTGTCCTGGTTTCAGCTGGGGCAAAGCCCATTTTATTCTCAGTAGTTGATGCAGAGCTGTGTTTTGGATTCAGTAGGAGAATAATATGAATAAAATACTGATATTTTGGTTGTTGCTAAGTCATACTTACCCTAAGTCAAGGACTTCCCACTCTGCTCTGCACTGGTGTGGCCTCACCTTGAGTCCTATCTGCAGATTTGGTCACTGCAATATAAGAAAGACATTAAGTTATTAGAGAGAATCCAGGGGAGGTCAACAAAGGTGGTGCAGGGCCTTAAAGGACAATCATATGGCTCAGGTCACTTGGCTTGGAGGATGGCAGAGGATCCCTGAGAGGGGACCTCACTGCAGTCTGCAACTTCCTCATGAGAGGAAGAGGAAGGGCAGGCACTGATCTCTTCTCTGTGGTGACAGTGACAGGACCAGAGGGAATAGGCTGAAGTTGTGTCAGGGGAAGTTTATGTTGGATATTAGGGAAACCTTTCCCCACAGGGTGGCTGGTCACTGGAATGGGCTTCCCAGGGAAGTGGTCACAGCACTGAGCCTGACAGAGCTCAAGAAACTTTTGGACAATGCTCTCAGGTGGGTGGAGAGATTTCTGGGGATGGTGCTGTGCAGGGACAGCAGCTGGACTTGATGATCTCTGTGGGTCCCTTCCAATTCAGCATATTCTGTGATTCTGGACTTTTCAGTGTCTCATCCTCTGCCAGTGAGGAGGCACACGAAAGCTGGGAGGGAGCATAGCTGGGACAGCTACCCAAAGAGATAATCTATCATGTAAAAAGCTATGCCCAATATATAAACTGGAGGGAGTTACCTGGAAGGGGGCCAGTTGTGATTCAGGAATGGGCTGGGCATTGGTCAACATGTGGTGAGAGATTGTATTGTCAGCACTTGTCTTTCTTGTGTTTTATCTCCCTCTCTCCCTTTCATTTATTATTATTATTATTATTATCATCATCATCATCATCATCATCATCATCATCATCATTCCTTTGTTTCAGTTAATAAACTCTTCTTATATCAATGCCTGAGTTCTATTCTCTTTTCTTTCCTGATTCTCCTCCCCATCCCATCAGTGGGGGAAGGGGAAGTGAGCAAGGGGCTGTGTGGTGCTTTGTTGCTGACTGGGGCTAAACCATGAATGTGAACAGGGGAAGTTTTGCTTCACTGAGGATTACACAATGTAGGTTATTTAAATAAGTATCTGACTGGTAAAAGAAAAATTCCTACAGCAGTCCTACAGCTGTGACACTGGAGATGGTGGATGCCAGTCTTCCATTCCTGACAAAATTTTTTCCAAGAGCATTTGTAATTCATAGCCTGTTTCTGTTGGAAATGTCTTACTCTCCTTTTCTCTACCTCCTTCTGCCAAGAACAAATACCACAATACAAAAAGTACAGTATTTCGTTATTTTGTTGCATTCCTTTTTTATTATTTCTTATTTATTTTTGAAGGAAATATGGATTATAACCATTTACTTGATAGAATACAGGACTCACAAGATACTGTGGCAACTTAAGAGTAAATTGAAATTGGATGTAGCGTGGGAAGCTAGGATGACACGTAGTGTTTTCACCTTGACAGCCTTTCACTGGAGGTGGCACAGCAAAAGATCTTGACACATCTTGACATCAGCATGAATACCTTCAAGTGGAAGGCAGGTAATTGTTTTCAATGCAGTAAGAATCTAAACTGATCAGTAGTCATGAGACAAAAAAAAAAAAGAAGAGTTTCTGTATTTCCTAGATGAGTGCAGATCTTATGTATATTTTTAGAGAGAAAGTAAGTAGCTAAAAATAAAAAAAATTAAAATAACATGTATAAAAATAGCTACGTATATAGAATTAGAACTGCTTTTCCTAGTAAAGAGTGGAAAAAGTCCAGCATAGCAATTTGAAAATTTGAAATATTTGGAAATGTCATGATAAAAACAGTGCAATATTCCAGAGATCACAAAGAATGGAAGAAATTTAGGTATACACCACTAGGTTCTATTTGCATGTTTCATTAGCTGTCTCATTAAGCTTTTCTGTTCTTTTTTCTTCTGAGTTGTTGCCTTCTCAGTTTTCATACATGAAATTTCAAGTTTATTTTGCTGACTATGTTACATTAAAACTTTCAGTTACCATTTATCTAAGGTGAAGAGAGAGATAACACAGTTAAAATAAACATAATGTAATATTTAGGTAATAAAGCTAGAAGAACATATGATGAGACATAATAAAGAAAAGATTAACTACTGAACAGCACTTAGCTGGGAAGCGCAGACAGTTTCCAAAGCCTGCAGGCTCACACAATGAAGCTATATACATGTGTGTCAGCACAGGAGGCTGCAGAGCCGTGGGCCCCCGAGTGACAGAACCTGCGCCCCGAGCCTGGGACACAAGCGCCCACACCAGACATACCTGCCCCGCAGAGATCCAGTTCACACAGTCCCACACAGAAAGCTGGCCCGAGCTTCTCTGCCGAGCCTGTAAAAGAGATGAAGATCCACCCACAAATAATAGAAAGGTATCTATATGTGTAAGAGTTTTCAGAATTGTGACTCTGTAAGTAACATGATTGTTTCAAAACCACATTTACATACATCCCTTATGACAGTGAGATGTTAGTGCTTTTTGTAAAAGTGACTCAAATGAAAATAGGAGTAATAAATGTGACCATGCTACTGCCAGCTACACTAATACTGCATATTTACGTCTCGTTTTCTCTAAAAGTTTGTCAGTAGACTAATTCAGATCCAAAAATGAGTGGTAAAGAAGTTATATTATGGTCTCTTAAACAGTTGACACTGTCTAAATTGACATCTGGTTTTACTCCATATTTACTAACCAACCCCTATGCCTGAAAATGTACAAGGTGCATGGGCTGAATAGTTTGTGTGAGCATATTTGAAGATATGTTCTCTTTGCTGATTTGGACTCCATAGCCATTAGAGGTCTTTGCACTTAATATAAAGGTAACAGGACCAGGCCTTATAGGAGTAATATATGTCTAAGTCACACAGTACCACTTCTACTCAGTTACAATTACTGATGCCGTAGGAAAAAAGAGGTCAATATGTGGTTAATGGGACTAAATTCCAGGAGATCTGGATTAGATATTTAGTTCAGCAATTGATCTTCCTAGACAAGCCATATCATTGGCCTATGCCTCTTCTACCTAATAACACCCCCACTGTCAAGCTTTTCCTAATAGATCTTATTTCTTATTGGATTCACTATTTCTTATTGGATTCACTTAGCACCTATCATAAGGAGGTTAAAATGCTAAGTCCAGCAGGCACATTTGTAATTAAAAATGTGTTAAAAGAATGGGAAGGGGGAAAAAAGATGTAACAAAAATAACAGTGAAAATTCCTTCTCCTATGCAATTATCTTTTCTACTGTAGGAAAGAAAAACAAGTGAATTTATATAAAGAAATTAGATGAAAGCAATTCCAAATATGGACACTGGGGTATCATGACAACCCCACAATGAAAAATCGTGTAACTGATGAGTATAGTATGACTAGAGGGAAAACTAAGAAAGGAAACTGTGTATATGCTCTTCAAGGTAAATTAGCTCAAAACCACACACCAGGTTGCTGCTCCTGAGCCAAGGAGTATACTTAGACATGCACAGAAGAACCCTCCAGTGACATGTACCTCACTGTACAGTCTGTGAAACTTAACAATTTTTTGTACAGATTTTATTTCTTCAAATACTCTCCCTGTTGAAATATTTAAACAGCTTATTTCTGCCTCACTGCACACATGAAAATCTCATTGCATAAGAGAAACAGAGAACAGAATGAAAGAAAGGGAATCTGCAGCTTCTGTTCTCTGCTGTTTTCCAGTAAAGCTCTCCTGAATTGGCAGAAGAAATTTAGTTACTGCCTGTTTTGCCTAACCAGCTCTAGCCCTAGATAAAGCAGCACAACCCTCAAGCCTGCACTGATTCCTAAAACTACACACATTCCATTGCAAAATGATCTAGTGATCATTCTACCTAGCAATGCATTACATTTGTAATTTGTTAAAATTCTAAGGCTATTGTGACAGTACTTTGATAATACTGATGTTTAGTGATGAACAATACTCTTGTAACATTTAAATTCTTTAGCACTCTTCAAACACTCAAAAAACCAAAGGACATTAATTGTGTAGGCATTGCTTTAAGCTTAAAAACCTTTTTATGCAAGATATTAAGTCTTCATCGAGAAAATAACTGCTGAAATCTTAATACCTCTCAATGACAGCCACATTTGAAGAGCAATTTTATAGCATAATGATCCTTGTTGCATAATTTGGACAGACTTTTGTTCTCATTTTAATTTCCCATACACTGCTTGCTTTACCATCTCTCCTTCCCACACCGATGAAAAGGGAGAGATCAAAAGTCAGAAGAGAAAAAACATCAAGTTTGGGCCTGGAGTTAAACTTCTAAAGGCTTCAGCACATCTACTTCAGACATGCTATGGCGTATCTGACTAAAGCGTTGGGTGCTTCATAGGAGACTTGGGCAGCTGCATTCCACCTGAGATCCAACTGTAGACACAAGCCCAACAGAGCAACCTTAAACTCCCGCTCACCTTCCACCCAGGACTAGAATATCTAAACTTCCCATTCTTTGATTTCTATGTTCTTGAGACATCTAAAATATTAACCTAGCAAAATGACATGCCAGAAGAAGAGGCACTTTTCTTCCTATTTTACCTCATATTGAATGTTGTCTGAAACTAGGAAAGAAATAGAAAGACTAGAAATTAGTTCGTTATTCCAAACCTTGCTCCATTAATGATCTGATAAGTTACTTACTTCTGAAAGTAAGTCTATAGGACTGGGTAAACTATAAAATGGAGTTTCAGATTCTTGCTTTATTATCAGCTGGAGGAGAGGTTTAAATCCATCTTTTATACAATGTCATAACAGTTACAGGCTTTTCCAAGGAATGCCTACATAAGTGCAGGCTGAACAACATGAAAAGATGGCAACTGGGAACTGGAGGAAATAATTCCTCATTAAGAGAGAAAGCCAGGAAGAGACAAGAATGAGTAACGATGTTCAGAATGAAGTGTACTAGCAGTCAGACTCTGAGGACATCAGTGACTGAACCTCCTTTGTGCAGCTACTTCTCAGAGTTTCTCCTGAATGATACAGCCTGGCTTTCTCCTCACATGGTCTTTACTTTTCATAATCTGCCCTTGTGGTCTTTCTTTCTCAGCTTGTCTGTTGAAGAAGTAAGACAAAAGTCCTTGTACTGCTAGAACATGGGATACTTACACTTCCTCCCACTGAGTTCTGAGTTTGTTCAGGGAGGGGGTACTTTGGAGTAAGGTCTGTTTTTCATACTTCTCATGTTACTCTACTTTTTGGTTTTGCTGCCTCTGGCTGATTTTCTGGTTGATTTGACCACTAACTCTTCTGAGTGGTTACTGAAATGAGATTATTAGTATGCATTTAACTTCTCTTTCAAAGCTGTCATTTCTGTAGTAACTTCCAAAATTCACAAAATACCACACTAAATGTAGATGCTCAGGTTTTGGGATTTTTTTCCAAAATGTAAACATATAGTTATATATGAATAATAGAAAAAGTGCCTGTGTGTGGATGCAAACATTTATGTATAACAAGCAAAAAGGAGTGTAAGCCTGGCCAGCCTGATGATGAAAGAGAATGATGTAGTTTACTTCACTCAGGACAGGATTTCACCAATAGCTGCACAAAATTAGAACTATTTAAAATTCCAGAAGCTTGGCATGTCAATTCTGAGACAATTTGGGGCAGAGGAAGGAGGAGGGGAAGATGTCTGTCCTGGTTTAGGGCAAATTTTTGGGAGGAAATTTCTGGTCTCCTCTAGAAAGCAAATTCAAGCAGCCCCTCCCCCAAGCCATTTGGGAAAGATTTTCTTGCAGAAAAGTGGAAAAAACTGTTTATTTAACAAGCAAAGTACTCACAAACATGGAAAACGAATAATATTAAATAGTGGAACCTCTCCTTGTTCTGAAGAGATGGCAAATTCAGAAAGTCCTTGTTGTGGGCTGTAGCTCTGCTCACCCAGTCTGTTATCAGTCCCTCCTGTGCTGGGCATTGCCATGTCCTGGGCCCCTGTGGGCCACAGGCGTGAGCTCTCAGTGTTTTTCTGGTGTTTCAGTCCAGAGCAGGTTTCAACAGCTCCAGGAAAAAAGACCCAGTCTTGGGAAAACTTTCCTTGCCGGAACTAATGAGGAAAACCAGCAAAAAACAAAGAAAAACTCCCTGTTTCTCGCTGTCTGTGCTACAGACAACACACGCTGAGAGAGAGAGCTGAAGCTCCTGTTTTTAAGTTTTTAAATACAGCCACCTCAGACATTCCACTGCTCCTCCTTCTCCCCCCTTTGCTCTCAGAACTACTTTACTCAACGTCCAGCACAAGCAGAACAGCCAACTGGGGATACAAGCACCATACAGTCACACCAGGACAATGCAAATAGTTGTTTATTTTTCCCAAACTCGATTTCAAACGGGTGTCATAGATTTGAGTTGGGATGCTACAACTGGTTGCAAAACTATAGTTCTTATTTGCAAAGTAATTTTTCCTGTTCCAGTCTCTACCTGCAAATAAAACAGAAACATGCCAAAATAGTCACCAAAAGAACATTTAAATATTTGGCAAATGGTGTTGACAAAATTTGGATAATACTGTCACTTTAAATATCTGCCACATAAGGTAAAAAAATTATCCACACCACTTTTTTTTAGTAAAAATAATGCTGTACATACTATCACAACCTCTTTCTTCTTAAGCGAATACTGAACAGAAAATACCCAATATGAAAAGTTCTGATATATTTACCCAGTCATAGCTCCCCCTTGTGTAATTCACCATTACTACAAAATACTAAGTTGGAATAGAGATTGTTTAAATTAAATTTTTTGTAGCTATTTACTTGATTCCTTTACTTTTATTTTTCTCATATTTAGAGAAATTTAGTGATATTTTAGGATTGAAACTTTGTATTTTCATGCCATTTCAATGCCAGGATGTTACAATACCAGGACAGATAATAATATTTACAGTAAGGTTACACCACATTCAGAGGAATATTACTTTTGTACAATGATGTGATTTTGACATCCATAATCAAAATCATGGGGCTTTACTTAGGAAAATTTGTATCCAATCTGCCTTTTATTACTGCCGCTAAGTCTTTCTTCTATATAATTTGTAAGAGGGTTTATATTTCACTGACATTTGGAAAAATTCTAACCACTCTGGTTTTATTCTCTAGCTTTTGCGTCCCTAAGTGCTCAGAACACTGTAACGAGCTTGTTACCATTCTGTGTCTAAGCTTTGTGATAATCTTAGTCTTTCTCGCAGTGAAGTAAGACTCGCTTTAGAACTAGTAACAGAACACTTGTAAAGGAAAAGATGGACAGCTTATTTTTGGTACAGGGCTTTTTCTGACTACACAGAAAGACTGCATTTGGTTAACTGTAGTGCTGTTGGCACTTGAAGAGTTACTTTGGAATAGGAAAAAACCCAATAAACCAACCTAAAAAACACGAAGGAAAAAAGGAAGCAGTTCTTCCTATAATAACAGGGCACAAAGCCCAGAATGACTCTGCCGCAGGAGGTGTCTGAGTTCACTGTACGGAACGGGCAAGGGAACTCAAATGTAGAAAGTACAAGCCAAACTTCGTGCTAGTGGTTCAAGTGTCACTTAAATTGTGGAGTGTGGCTTTGTCAGCAGAAAATGATGGAAGTAATGGATCACGTCGGGCAGACCGGCACAGAGCCCACGCAATGCAGGGGAAAGCAATGACAATGACGGGAGCAGATGGGAAGAACCTCGGCATTTTCTCTGTGCTGATACCTGACATTCCCTGGCCATCAGGTGCGGTGGAAGAGTCCAGTTTACCCCCAAAATTGCGGTGGGCAGCTGTTTTTATTTGAAGCTTATTTTTGGAGAAAGAGACACTTGTTTCCAAGTGACCAACCAACTGAACCGTCCCCAAGCTCGGCACCGCCGGACACTTGTGGGGGCAAGGGGCGAGCACGTGTGTGGGATGAGGGAGACGCGAGGACGGAGGGCTGAGGGCGCTGCGAGGGCTGAGGGTGCTATAGGGACGGAGGGCCGAGGGCGCTGTGAGAGCACACGGTACTGTAGGGACGGAGGGCTGAGGGCGCTGTGAGGGCCGACGGTGCTATAGGGACGGAGGGCTGAAGCCTCGGTGGGGACGGAGGGCTATAGGGACGGAGGGCTGAGGGCGCTCCCACCGCTCCGCCCCTCCTGGCCCTTAGGCATCCGTCGCGATCGCCGGCGAGCGGCGCGCGGGGCCTTGGCTGTGTAGGCCCCGGGGCG
>NW_005054301.1:14087891-14101592 GCF_000277835.1 Geospiza fortis
GTCCCGTGAGCGCAGCGCCCCCTGCCAGCCCCCAACACGGCACCACCTCCTGTAATAGGAAAAGAGCTTTTTTTCCCCTTTCCTGCAGCGTGCTCCAGGGGGCCATTATAGAGCCCTGTTATGATTCAGGAAGACAGTGGCTCCGTGCGCGGGGTGCCCCCGCCGCCGGCAGTTTGGCAGGCCAGATAGCGAAGGCGATGTGTTCCTCTTTTGTCTGCGGGCTTGCTGGCCGCTGAAACACCCACGGTCGCCTCTGATCGGTGCAAGAGCTTTTTGTGCTTCACTGTCATTGGTGTCACTCACCACGGAATTCAAGTCTTAGTTATTGTATTATTTCTTGAAATATAGGTACGGTGTTGTTTCTAAAAGCTGTGTGTCTTCTACTTGATTTCTTAGATTTTTGGGTTTTTTGAAGGGCTTTATTTGCATAGTTTCTTAGTATAAGGCATGACTAAGTAATTTGGCACAGACCGTTCTTGCCTTGATTTGCCAGTGATCCGGAAATGAAATCTCTCCCATTACCTTAAATATCAGGTTTGAATTTGATGAAGGAAGGAAGTGTTTTCTGTCTCATGACTGTTGTTTAAAGCTGATGTATAATAATGGATGTCAGCACTGAGTTCCATTAGAGAATACTGATCTTCTGGTGGACTCTGTAATTTATAAAATGTGGACCATGGTCAAGCCCTAAACAAGATCTCTGTGCAACTGGCATGGCACAGAGCTGAACATCCTCAGACTGAGCTTTCTGTAAGGCTGAGAGGACATTACACAATGCTGCAGTAATCCTTGGCCAATATAAACTAAAGAAGTTGGGAAGACTTGCTTGAGGTGGGTTGTTTGGAAAGGGAGAAAGCAAGGGTAAAGTTAGAATTAGTTTTCTTCCCCTTGTCAGTATCAAACATGGTTTTAGACTCTTCTTTCCTTTTCCATTTGAAGGGAAGATAATAACTGTGAGCAATATATGTCTTGATAAAAGATGTCTTTGTTGCTGTCTGTAGTGCTTAAATTGTATGCAAGGAAGAAAATGTGTAGTTAATTACTGGGCAAGGTAGGAGAAGTTATAGAATAACATTTGTTTTGCCAAGGAATGTCTTATTTCTGTTACAAGGGAACAGACATAATTTTATTAGCTTTATTATTTATTACAAAGCAATTAAATCACAAATTCTGATACTTCAAACAAAACCTAGTGAAGTGAGCATGTCAGTTAGGAATTCTAAATGCTGAATTCCAAACCACTGGAATTTTCTAGTATGTAATCCTGTATATACAGAAAAAAACATTTTCTTGGAGTTAATTTTCTTTTTGTAGCTTTGGTATCAACCTGGAACACAATGACAGATGTGTTGCTTCTCTTTCCTGACTCTGTTTGTTTTCTGTAGGACAGATTAGATTGAGTCCAATGGGTTAGTTACTGATTAACTGTTTTCCTGACACAGAGAGCAGTTGAATTTCAGCTATGAATGACTAACAGTTTGCATTCAGCTCTAAGAACAAGTTGGGCATAATCCCAGTCCTCTTCTGGTTGGGAGAGGGACTGGCTTGCGTGTTCTGTAAACATGGATATAAGCAAATAAAGTAGAAGTTCTAGGATGTAGAAGTTGTTGATGATGTGAGTGAACAGCAGTAACAATGACTGATGAGATTTACTCATTTTCTAATATGTAACATACTCTGATGTCTTGCTATAAGGCAGTAGAGACCAGATTTTTAAGAACAAGTGCTAAATATGAGGTACCGAACAGTTGTCTAGATTGTTCTGTTGAGTTTAATCCTTCCTAAAAGAGCAATCTTGAGTGTCTGAGATGAAGAAAAGTTTATTTAAAAAAAATAAAGTTATTTCAAATGTCTTGTGTTGACTTTTAAGAAAAAAATGGAATATAGTCAATTTGAAAAACTAAGGTGAGATTCCCAAACAATCTATTTAATATCCTTACTGATTTGTGAATCTTATAAGAAAACTAACTTATTGTAAAATAAGTAGTGTGAAACATACTGCAGAAAAGCTTTCTACTCTTTCACAATCATCTAGGGTGTTACCTGCCACTAAAATCAGTTTTACATCTCTGGAGATGACAGTGCTTTTCCAGACAATACCTCTTATCTGTCTTATCTGAAAGACTTTGTGTTTTGTCTTAACTACCCTTATGTCTACTTGTGGATTGTGTGCTTCTTTGCAACACGTGGTTGATAATTATATCAACTTTCCAATGACATGATTTGAATTTTGTATTTCAGGGTAAAATCTTTGGAATATCTTTTCATGCGTTGCCACAATCACTTGTGCCAGAATATGGTTATATTCCAAGGTAAAATAACAATGTATTTCTAGATTTTGTACTTACTTGGCTCTCTTTATGATATTGAACCCTTGTCAGAAGAAGGAATGTAGTATTTGTTCCACACCAGCTAGAACTTCTGGGGGTTATAAGAATAGTTCCAGGTGGAAAAGGAAGGATGCAGAAGTTAGGGAATTCCAAGCTCTTACTCAGTTGTATTTCTTTATACTCTTATCATTTGGGGAAATTATTCTACATACTAAAACTGTTTTACAAAAAAGGATGAAATAGTTTTTGTGGAAAAAATCCAGGCTTTATTCTGAGCACAGAACTGTTACTGTTATTTTCTCAGCTTTCTCGTTGATACATGTGAATATTTGGAAGAACATGTTCATACTGAGGGGCTCTTCAGAAAGTCTGGATCTCTTGTTCGCATAAAAGCTTTAAAGGTATTCTCTAAAGCTGCTCTTTTTTTCTTAATAACCTGCATTTTCACTTGGGCATGTTTTAATTTTTGGACTCTTTTCAGTTATATTCAAGTCCAATACTGGAAGTAGATTGGTAACATTGCCTGCTGTAGAAGTGATAGGCGATCTAGTCCAGAGGCTTATAGGCTTCCCCTTTTTTTTTCTTTTAAATATTTTGCCTTCCAGGTGAGGAGAGTAGTTTGGGACCAAACAAACTCATTAGCATTTGTGCACACTGGATGCTATGAGGATACTTGTTTGGCAATGTTCTCCTGGTGGAGGGAAGATGGGAAACCTCTAAATTAATACATATGGTCTGACAACCTTGCCTGTATCTCATTGTCAATAATGTAGTTGAGTAAAACATGACAAGGCTGAAACTAACAGGGGGGAGATATGATTGTCTTTTGTGACATGGGCTAGAGCGTTACTACCTAAATTTAGAAATCTGACAATATGTTGAGGACTTTAAATCGTGTTTCTTATGAAAAATTTCAGAGCAAACTGGATCAAGGTGAAAACTGCCTCTCAGCTGCACTGCCATGTGATGTTGCAGGGCTTCTCAAACAGTTCTTTAGAGAGCTGCCAGAACCCATCCTTCCACCTCACCTGCAGGAAGGCCTATTCAGGGCTCAGCAGCTTGGAAATGAGAAGAAAACTGCAACCGTGTTGCTGTCCTGTTTGATGGCTGACAGAACAATTGCAGCTTTGAGATACTTTTTCAGCTTTCTGAGAACTGTGTCCTTAAGGTCAGTGTAAAGGCTGTGCTTGTAAACAGCTCTGAATTCCCTTACCTGCTTCTCTGTCCAGGCAAGTGCTGTAACTTTCTGTGAGTGGTTTGCCATTTTCAACTTTCCTATCTGCAGATATTTACTTAATTCAGTCATAGCCTTTTATTTCATAAATCCAAGGTTTTCTTTATGAAAACTTAATTAACTGGAGACTTGACTTTATTCAAACTTTGTTCAGCAGAATTACCATAATTTAATACTTTGCATTCTCTAAAATTGAGAGGCATCTGTAACTTCTTGATTTCAGTAACATAGTTGTGCAATTATCTGGCTTGGAATGCATAAATCTATGCATTAATCTTGTTATATAGGCACTCCAGTGAATGAGTCCTTTTTTTGTTTTTTTTAACTGCATTTGTCTTATTTGGTCTTTTCTTTCTACACTTTATATTATCTGATAATTTGAATTTAAAAAACCTTTTCTTGTTAAGATCCAATGAAAACAGAATGGATAGCAGTAATCTGGCAGTGATTTTTGCTCCCAACCTCTTGCACTCGAATGAAAATGAAAAGATGTCCACTAGTACAGAAAAAAAAATTCGCTTGCAAGCTGCTGTTGTGGAAACACTTATTGACCATGCGGCGGAAATTGGTAAGATGATAAATGCTTATCAACATGTCTCAATGCACCAACCTGTGTGCAGCTTTTCCTTTCAACTTTGAAGAGTCATTAAAAAAGTATTTCTTAACTATTCCAGGACAAGTACCAGAATTTATCTTGGAAAAGATTCCTTCAATGTTGGGTGTTGATGTCTTTCAATCTACTCCCTCACTGTGGGGCCACGAAGACAGTGAAAATGAATCTCCCAGTGAATGTAAGAGGAGGAGGCACCGAAGTGTTGGGGGTAGGTATGTTTTGTGAAACTTTCAAAACCAAAAACAGAATTGAGACTTGAGGTAGTCTGACCCTAAGCATTGCTTCTTCCACAAGCAGAACAGATGTCTTCAAAACTGGTTTGGTTTGATTTGAAAAATCTATGTAAGACTGCAGTAGTCACATTACTGTATATTTACTCAGAGTTTTCTAGTGTGTTGTCTGCTAAAGAAGCTATTTTGGATTTGTGTAGCCAAATTAATATTTTGGCTTTTTGTTGAGTCAACTTCATATCCTGTTGCAGAAGGCTAAAGGGTTTGTTTGTTGTTGTTGCTAATTTTGAAATGGTACTTTAATATATACTTAGAGAAAGCAGGGATGCAAATGGCAAGTGTGTTTTGAATAACAGTAGCTAATTTGTGTTTTGAAGTGTAATTCTGAATTGGGTATTATTGGATACTATGTGCTCTGGTATCATGGATCTGGGATTTTGGGTGAGGTTTTTTAGCTTTCAACAGGGTTGAGTTGGGTTTTTTGCTAGATATGGGCAATCAAATGGTCCATTCTCAGTTCTGCACTCTCTTAGAGGAAATACTATGGAACATGTATGCTTGACTTCAAATCCACTGCAAAGGGATCTTTTATAACTTGCTGTAAAAACATAGGTATTTATTTAGCTCATGTAACCTGACAGTAGTTGAAGTTAAAACTGTATGACTGTATGTTATGCCATGCCATGGCATGGTTTTTTTGTGTATTGTACTTCTCTGCTCTGTTTGTTTGTTTGTTGGGTTTTTTGTTTGGTTTTTTAAAATATTTTTATTTTAAGGAAAATAGATTTTTCAGCTATTTTGAAAGCAGTAAAAACTATGTTGGTGGGAAGATCTGGGTTATGATATTCTGTACATAAAACAACATTTAAACTGATTTACTTTTTCTCCCTAAAAAAAAAAGCTAGTTAAACGTGAGTTGAAAATAGAGCAAGACATTTAAATTTGATTGCTTGGTGTGTCTTGCATTTCAGATATTGTTAGTGGAGCATTGAATAAATTTAAATCTAACAGAACCCCCTCCACTACACCTCAACAAGACAGCAGCGGTAGGTACTGGTGTATTTGTACTGAGTAAAGCCCATGCAGTATCTTCTGGATTTGTTAACTATATTCAATAATATTTTAACTAAAGATTTAGAACTTAGTTGAAGGCAAGTGATTAAATTTAAATTGTTTAAAATGGAATATAGTTACATATTTATTGAGGATACTGCATTTACTGTAATTCTTGGAGCAGCTACAATCCCTGCAGTAGTGGGCTGTGTGGTTTAGCTCTGTGGGATTACCCAACCAAAACTGTGCTTTTTAGCTAATAAACCACTAAGGCTTCAGTGCAGTAGTGCAGCATTTTATCATCCTTGGAATGAATCTGCCAGCACTAAAATTCTTTCACACTTACTGTCTCTAAAGCTTTCGGCAGATGACTATACATTTACTTCCTCCTAATGCCTATATTGTTTTATTGATCTGTGGGTTTGGATTTTCCTTTCTGGTACTGTAAACTTGCAAAAAACCCAACAAAATAAAAAATCAAACCCTAAGTTATACTGATTGCTTTGCATGTTCAAAATGCATGCACTTTGGCTAAGCTTTTTTTCAGAGTTAAAAAAACCCAAAACAACTATTTACTAAACTCTCCAACTTTTAAGCTATTACTGCAAATTTGATTTTCTTAATTTCAGTCCTTTCATCAGTGACTCCGGTGGTTCTTACTCCAAGTACCAAGAGGAAACTTCCAACTGATTGCTCTCAGGGCTTGTCCAGCAAGAAGAGACGCTCTTTTAAGCATAATTTTGCATTTGAGTTTTTACCAAGTAGCATATTTAACAGCAGCTCAACACCAGCATCAGGTACAGTGCCATTACTTTTTCTTTGCTGCTTGAAGTGACTGTTGGTGGCTCTCAATTTAAGAGTGGAGCCATTTGTTCTTGTTAGGGAGTCATTGATGCTCATTGCTGAAGTGTTCCTTGCACTACTTCCCCATCTTGGTAAATAGTGTATGTTTATGTTCATTGGTGACTCATGTTACATGGACTGAGCAAAAGCCAAATTCTCTTGCTTGTTTTTTTTGTTCTGTTAATCTCTCATACTTGTAATCCTGATGTCCTTTCACCTTTTTTACTCTCTATCATCACTCAGGTTATACTTTCATCACTCAGGTTATACAGTCCATGAAGACTGCCTACGCTTCCAACCTTTTGGAAGTTGTAGCCTTTTGTCTCCTAAATGCTTAAATAGCTGATCCTAGCTCTATGAGAAATGTAACTGTTGTTTTTATAAAGCTTCTTTCTTGTGTCCTATCACCTCTTGTTTTTCCTCTAGATGCTACATCTCAAAACTCTAGAGAAAATTTTACTTTTGTTTGACAATGCTTTAGTACCACTTTATTCTACTAGAGTGCTTCCAACAATCAGGCTATTCTAAGAATTCTGTTTTATTTTATTTCATTCTTTAATGTTCTGCCAACTGAAGTTAGAGTGAAAGGATATTTCTAGATTGACTATTTTGCTTTATTCCCCCCCCCCGCCTCGCCCCCACCAATGAGCGTTATAAAGCTTAGTGCTTGTCTTGTTCAATCATTTAATGTTCTCCATGTTTCTCTGGATAAGCAAACAAAAGCAATGACATTTTATAAAGATAGCAGTGATGCATGTGTTTCATAAAATGTCCAGTAGTAGAAAAAACCAACTATTTTCTTCATTGTTGCTTTAGCTGTTCTGGCTAGGTGTGTAAAAGAAAGCACACTTCAAATAATAATGAGGCTAAGTCTAATTTTTCTTTGTGAGCTCTTAAATTTGAGGAACTGATCTAATGATAATAGTGTGGAAACTTATTGAGGTAGTGATATCTGTAGCCTGCAATTAATTGGATTCCAGCTGCTTTTATGGATGCTACAAGCAACAGCTTTGTTTAATTTTAAATCAAAGTAATTTCAAGCCAGCACTCTACAAAATAAGCAAAAAAATTGTCCTGTTTAAAAACCTGTTCTTTATTTTGTTAACTTGTAAGTCTTTATCTGAAAAAAATGTGACTAAGTTCATATAAATACAATTTTGTCCCTGTAGTTCAGTTTGAAGCAAGTCCTTGTGTGTGTCTTGAGTCATCACAAACCTCACTGTCTCCTTCAACCATGGGTGAAAATCATGTGTCCAGTACAGGGAATAGAAGAAGTAAAAGACTTGCAAGCAAAAAACTATACAGGTAATTAACTCTCAAAACCCAAAGATAAATTGGAAGGGTGTGTCCTTTGAAAGGGAAAGGTGTATACCCTTTGAATAATGACCTCAATCTGTCTCTAAAAATATTCGTTTTGGTAAATTTTTATAGTAGTCTTATAACCACCAGATCTTCTGATGTTGTGAAACTGAGCTCAAAATAAAATAAGATCTGGTGTTGTAGCTTTCTGTGTGTATTAAAGAAAGGTGGGCAAGAAGCCAATAAAATAAGTAAAACAGAAGGAAATAACTGTGAATAAATGTTAGTGTGTTTTCTTTGTCCTCCTAAAAAGTTTATGTCCCTTCTTCCCTTGTGTCCCTCCAGGGCTGAATCAGGAAAGACAGGTTGTTTTTCTCCAAAAATAAGCCGAAAAGAAATGGTTCGTAGGTCTTTACGCTTGAAATTTGGTTTGGGCAAAAGCAACAGAGAAGTGGTAAGTACCCAGTCCTCTCATTAGACTGTAGATTTTAATTCACAGTTTGGAACATTGCTTTTCAGGAGCAGGAAGGATGTATTTAGCAATGTAGGGATCCCAGTGTTAACTGAACCTGCTTGCTGTCAAGTACAAGAAGCTTGAGGTTTATTTGCATAGCAGTAACAGATCAGCTTGTACTGTGTTTGGCAGGCGTGGGACAAGACACTGAGGGAGGGAGCAGCTGCCCTGAATTGATGTAGGAGCAATTCCTTGCCATGTAATGTTAAGCTCACCAGTAAAAATGGGATGGGGATTATTTGTGGAAAGTAGCCACTGCTCAGAGACTTACTGAGAAATGGCCTGACTGTTGTAAGTGATGACCTTTGCATTCTGTGTGGGTTTGTGTTTTTTTGTCTGTGGTGTTTGTGTGTCCCTTTTTCATCTTTCCAATTCTCTCCCTCATCATGTTGGGGAATGGGGAAAGTGAGCATGTGGCTGGATGGGAGCTTGCCTGCTTGTTGGGATCAACCCACCATGCTTGTGATCGGTGTGTCTCAGAGTTCTGAGTGTCTGACCTGGCAGAGCCTGTGCTCAGTCACTCTGTTTACAGTGTGATTGAGTCTGCCTGACTGCAGGGAGGCTGTTCCCCACCTAGGTCTGCAGAGAGGAAGGATGGCCAAGAAAAGGCTGCTGTGGCTGATTTGTGTAGCGGGTTCCTGAAGCTTCCTCTGTAAATAAGATTCCAAATTACAAGTTTATATAAAAACAATTAACACTTTTTGTTTGTTCAAGAATATTGTATCAGGATGTGCAGCTGGCAATAGATCAGAAAATATTGGAAGGCGTCTTGCAAGTCAGCAAGGTTTGGAAAGCAGAACTGAATGTGCAAGAAGAGATGTACTCTTCAGCCCATATGTCAGTGAAAAATTCCCTAAGAAAGGTGATTGCCTAACCAAATATATTAGATGGGGAAAAATCTTTTTACTTTACAAAAGCAACTTTATGGATAAAGTATAAAAGCAACTGGATTAAAAGTTTGCTTGTAGCCAAGTCAAAAGTCACTTGTATGTTACTGGCTTCTTGGGAAAAAGAATTGATTTAGACCAAGCTTGTGTTTCTAGTGTATTTTAGTAGCTGTCAGTTAAACACGATGAGATGCACAATTGCACTTACAACCTTTTTTTACATTTCTGAAATTTAAGGGCATATAACACCTTTAAATTCAGTGCTGCTTTGATAATTATTTTTTAGTAAGAATTTTGTCTATAGTTATTAAAATCACAATAAATTATTCCTAAACACTTTGGTATTTATTTTAAGGTTCAAGGAACGTAAGCAAGTCAGAAGAAAACTTGCTAACTCCAAAATGTCACAATAAAGTAGCACACCGAATGTCATGGAATAGTCCTGCTCTTATGGATTCTCAGGTGATCAGCAAGAATGAGCAAATTCTGCCTGGACACTCTGAAATGGGAGCCAGCTCTTCAGAACCTGTTTTGATATTTGGAAAGCCACCAGTTACTCCAGATGAATTCAAATCTGCAACTGTAAGCAAACAAGACAACAACTTGGAACTTGTGCTGTGTGAAGATGAAAGTAATTCAACCACAGAAACATTACTGAAAGTTAAGCAAGCCTTCTCTACATCTGGGAGTATTCTTCAAAATTTGATAGGTGATAAAAAATCATCCCTCTCAGTTGTAGGAAGTGAAATATTAAATGAAACTCCATCTCCCTCAGGGCTCAGTTCAGCAAAAGAATTGTTAGTGGAAGAAGTTTCTGAAAATCTAGCACATGTAAAATCCAGAGAACTGTTGCACAAATTTAATCCATCTTCTGCTGCTGATAAACAGCAATTAAAAAAAGAGGAAATTGACGTTTTGGAGAAAAGAAACTTCAAAACTTCTATTGAGATTGAACTTCAGGTCCCAAAACCAGATAAAGTAAAAGAACTTCCTATGCCTCAAGTACTAGCCAAGGAAGATAAGTTTACTGTTGAGAACAGTTCAACAAAAGATGACTTACACAAATCAGATTTCTCTGGAAGAAAAGAGGAAATAGAATTAATACACTCAGAAACAACTGAAAGCTGTATGGTCAAGTGCTGTAATTTGGAAGAGGGTACTGCTAAACCTTCTTTGGCAGGACAGCTGCCTACTTTCCAGTTGCCTAAATCACAGAATGAAATGAGCAACCAATACTTGAAAGCTGAAAATTCGGGTAAAGTTTTAACTAAAACATCGACTGTTTCTGACCATGGGAAGGTTTCTGACCACATACAGTGGTTCAACCAGCTTTCATTGCATGATCCAAATTCTGCAAGCAAAACAAATCCGCCCCTGAAGTTTCAACGTACTCCAGTTAGACAGTCTGTAAGAAGAATTAATTCCCTTTTGGAGGCTAACAGACAATCTGTAAGCTCTCACACGGTTAAATCAAGTGGTGTTGATTCACCACTTGTTAAATCTTTGAGCTATGATTCTACCCTATTCCCCTGCACAGAAAAGCCCTCAAAGAATTCCATGCTTTTGCCACGCAGGAGTGAAAGCACACGTGACCAAGTTTCTGTAGTTTGTAAGCAGCTAGACTTGGCATCCAAATCATGTTACAGGCCATTAAATCCATCAGACAAGCCTGATGTTTCTGTCAGAACTGTTGGAATCCATGAACAAAAAGCAACTGTTCATCCATCAAAATCTGTTCTAGAAGATCTAACCAATCATGAAATTGTTAAATCCAGTTTGAAAGTTAATGCAAATATAAGTGTTCCAGGTGCTGTCCCAGAAAAATCTGTGATTGCAAGAAGTGCTTCAGGAAAAGAAAGAGTTCGTTACAGAGGCTCTCCAAAGAATCCAATATCTGAAGTAAAACTGCTACCAACTGCAAAGCCAGTAGACTTATAAGATCAAATGTGATGCCTAAATGGGTTCTTTGTAACTTGGTTAACCTTTCAAAAAATGTAAATCTGTATGTTATTTTCCTAGTTCTTTTTATTTGTAATATTTCATTTGTTTTAAATGAATGAGTTGTGAAGATGTACAAGTAGCAATTTGTTTCACGTTGAGGTTTTCTTCATTTACTGAAACTTCTGTAAATGCTAGTCAGTTCAACTAAATGAATTTGACTTATAAAACAAAAATAATCTGTTAATCTGTAAATAATCTAACACAAATGTTTGTGTTAGATCTCAGGTTTTGATTATCTCAGCATCTAAAAATATGCTTCATCTTCCAAAACTTCTTGCAGTATTTAGATTAAGTATCAAGTTCAAAAACAATTTCTCAAATATTTAAAACAAATTAAACAGACATATAAAAGGAAGTGTTTTGATGCTGAGTATTAGTAGTTAAATTTATGTACTTTTTTAGTTTTAAGTGTATTGTAGCGCCCCTTGATACTACTAAGTTGGACCTCATGTGAGCTCTATTTGTTTTGACACAATGTGTTTTTTTTGTTTGTTTGTTTTAGTTGGAGCAAATTGGGAGGGTATTTTACTTGTTTAGTAGGTAAATGTCAAAATGCAATCCATGCGTGCACACTGGACAATTATTAGAACACATGGAAAATAAATGTGCAGTTTATTCAATAATTGAACAGTCTTAAAACTTCATCCAGTGTTGTGTTCTGCAGTAGGTACCAAGTATTTTCAGTTATGAATAATAAAATGTTTTATCTTAATATGAGAGGGGAGTTTTAACTTATTTTTAGAGCTGTAGAATTATGTTAATTAAGTGGTGCAGAAGCAGAGTTTAGATGCTGAAAGTGTTGCAAGAGACGAATGTAAGAAGCCATAGTGTGTTAAAGGTTGATTTGCACAAGCAAATGTTTACATCTTTTGGAATGAAAACTGTTTGTCTGTCATCAGTTGTAAAATTATTTGAGTAAACACTTGAAACCGTTCATTAGCTTTTTATATGTGTGAATTGCTTATTGGCAAAATGTTAGAGCTGAAGCACTGGATACTTTTGGTTTTAATAAAACCATTGTTTTTTCCCTTTTCTGAGCTTGTTCTTCTATAATGACTTGGAAAGTTCAATTATGCTGTTATATGCGGACTGTAGACACCAAAATTAGTAAGTCTGAAAATACTGAAGCCAGAAGTAAATCTGTTCTGGCTGTCCTTTTGTTCATCTTAGCTACATATTGGCAATTCTCACAACTAGCAAAAGGCATGATGCAGCATAGCTTATCAGCAGTGGTTTTCTGAACTGCTTAAAAGAGTATGTTAGTCGAAAGAAAAGTTCTTTTCCCTGTCTCCTTCCCCATGTATCCACCAACTTGCAAGTTGAATTGGGTCAGCTCGATCTTTGGAAAACGCCTGCCTCACTCTTGCTACATTGCTGTTAAATCTAATACCAGGCAGCCAGCCATGCAAAGATGTTAACCAGATTGCTTGGTGTGGTGTGCTTAAGAATTGGAAACTTCAGTTTCATGAAGTAAAGAAGTGAATAAGGCAGCTCACCGCCATCCAAAGAGGAGGCTGCTTCTCTTGGCAACATGCTCCTGCCTTTAGCTGGTGCTGGCAGAGCCCTCAATAGGCTGAGCAGGCACCAGAGCACCATGTTTTGAATCATCTCACTGAGGCAAGTAATGATCAGCAAAACAACTTCCAGCTGTCATGGCAAGGAGGTAGGAGCTGGAAATAGGACAGGAGGAGATAAAGGCAGTGTCAAGAAGAAAATGAGGTATGATTCCTGTAATAGTGAGGTGTCACACTGATTTTTGTTTAGAAGACTAAGACTTGTGGTTGTCAAAGCTGCATTAGCATTCAAAATATTTGGTACATATTAATAATGTCTGTCCTTTGTGGTGCAGTAAGCTACTTTTGATCATCCATGCAAGTTAGTCTTGAAACATCTAAACTTAGCTTAGGGGGAATTTGGTAGGGCCCTGACAAAGAAAGCTGTAGCAGAAAAAAATCCTTAAAGTTTAGATTCTGTTTTCAGAAGATTTGCAGAACAGTTTGGACATACAGCCCTTTATATAAAGTTGATTATGTTTTGCAGAAAGAAACTAGATGCCAAGTGGAAGTCCCTACTGCTAAATCCTGCAAGTTACACCTTGCATAATGTACCAGAGACCATCCAAAAAAAAGCAAAACCAAAAAAATCTACATGTGCAAGTGTAGTCCATGGAATGTTGTGGTTTATGGGGTATAATTCAGAGTTTTTCTGTGGATAGCTATACTAAGCTGGGATGTAATGCATTCCCCTCAGTAACAGTGAAGGTGTGATACATAAAACAACCTTTAGAAGCTACCGCTTTGCCAAGCTGTGCTAGATGAGAGACTCCATTTAGCAAGATACTGTCGTAGTTATCTTCTTGGTAACCTCCGCTCTGGATGAGGTGTCTACATTTGCTTAATCTGGAGCAATTTACCTCCAAGTCCTTGGAGATGGTTGCTGTGTTGCTGCCCTGTAAGCCTGCAGTTAGATAACACTATCACCCTGTAAGTAAACCACTGATCATACTATTCTAGAGACAGAAATCACAGCAGGAAGATGGATGCTCTCCTGGGAATATGTAATATCTTATTTCTGTCACCATTAATGCATCAAAACCCTTCAGTTTCATTTTTAGACCGTTGGGTTAAAAAGGGAGGTTTTTAATAACCCCCGAGCTTTGTGTCTCTGTGGGACAAAGCCCGCAGGAGCGCTCGGTCG
>NW_005054301.1:14101691-14118006 GCF_000277835.1 Geospiza fortis
CGGGAGGGCTGCGGTAGGAGCGTGGTGCGGCGGGGGAGCCGCGCACAGGCGTAGCGGGGAATATTCCCAGCTTTGGGGTTTTCAGCCATTTTTGCACGTTTCCAGGTGCCTTGCGCCGGAGGCTGGAGCACTGGAGCGTCTTTAAACGTCTGGCGTGAAGAAATCAGGCAGCTGTGCGTGTGTTAAGGAATAAAAGGGGAACTCGGGGGGTTTGTTTATCCAGGGGACTGGAAGTGATGCATTTCAGTTAGACTTTGATGTGACGGAGAAAGGAGCTTTAAGAAAACAAGCATTCTGTTTAAAATTCAGCCTATCAGAGGACAGTAAGCAGTACTTGCTTGTTGTGGGGTTTTTTTGTTTGTTTTTTTGTTTTTCCCCCTAATTAAACTACACTGTGCTGCCACTTAGTGACGAGAGATTCAAGGAAACAAACCTATTTGCTTCAGCTGGGAAACACGGTGCATACGACATCGGAAGCCTTTTGTCTTAAGGTGCAAACAAAATACATCCAGGTTGTTCGGCAGTCTCTTATTATTGATTTTCCAGGCAATGAAAGAATAGAGCCTGGAAAACACAATTCCTGGAATGAAGAGTTCTTGGCTTTTAGACCAGAGCTTTATAAATAGCATAGTAAACATGGAGGGGGTGGAGGGGTGGATGGGGGAGTGGATGATGTATTCTTGTCAAATGAAAAAGTAGATTCGTTTTGTTAGCAATGACTGTTAATTAATGTTATGGGAAAATGCAAATCAGCAAATTGATATTGCAGGTTGCTGCTTAATATTTCTTTTAGAAGAGAAGAACATATCTACCCTATTCCCTCTCTGGCTCCCCCCACCCAGTTTCCAGCTGGCTGGAGTGCCCTAGAACCTGTGGTAGTAAACTGTAAAGTCCAATAGTAGGATCAGGTGTTATTTCCACCACATGTATTGGACCTTTTCTCCCCTACTATAATTTATAATCAAACTCCTTTCTTTTTGACAGGATGAAAGTGGCTGGCACTATGGTATCTACCTTGCTTTGCAACATGGTATTTCTGCTGGCATTTGGATTGGCTTCAGCTTTTAGCCACAGCCCCAGGACACCTGACAGGGTTACTGAAGCAGATATTCAGAGGCTCCTCCATGGGGTTATGGAGCAACTGGGCATTGCCAGACCCCGGGTAGAATATCCAGCACACCAGGCTACGAATCTTGTTGGTCCACAGAGCATTGAAGGTAGTTAATTTCTATTTTGAGTTATGATTAATTTTTTAGTATGCTTTGGTAATAATTAATGTTTTTGTATAGATACAGAAAGAATATCCTGAGCTTAAAGTCATAGATGTCTTCACCATGTTGTTGCTTGATCTTTGTTTTAGAATCACCACCCATCTTATGCCTTCCTTAATGTAATGCTTTTGGCAGAAGTAGTGAGGTTTTTTAATGTACAGGCTTTGCAGAAAAAGTTATGTTGTCTTGGCATTGTCTGATCTCTAATGCCTCAAAACAATTGGTTTGCTAAATTATTCCTGAATATTATTGAATATTATGTATACGTATATTACATATATTTTTTTAATGAAACAAATATTATCTCTAGAGTCCAAATTCCATGGATTTTTAGAAACATTTGCAAACCAGAGGAGATCAAGTGTTTGTGGTGCCATGTGAGATAACGGGATAAACCTTATACTGGAGGTGCTCCTCTCCCTGTGTCCACTAGTAGCACCTCAAAACCATGATGCAGGGATCAATGCTCTGGGCTCAGCTTTATTTTTTTTGGCCAGTACCTCTGATCTCACACTGTGTAAGTTTTCCTTGGAATCAGTCTTTTATGGCTATGTAAATAATTGGAAATATCTGGCTCAAATGTTAGGATGTTGGGATAATGATTCAGTGTGTTGCCATTTTAACAGAACAAACCAATTTTTATTTTGTCATGACAGCAAGAGGTTGAAGGTATGAAACTCCAGATATTATTGTTTATATGTGAATATCAAAACAGGGCAGAAGCCCCCAACCTTCCTCTCAGAATTAAATCAGTCTGACAGTGCAGTAAGACTCCACAGTTCCTAAGTCTCTGTTCTCTATTTTATCCTCATTCTGATCTACAGGCTGTCCTAACCAAACAGATACAATTGCTTTAATGAGGCTGAGGAGAGGATTAAAGCTGAATAGGCAGGTAATTTCTACCAGATAATTGCAGACCTAAATATTTTTTTTTCAAAGAAACTTTGATGGACACACATTTTTCTGCAAATTTAAATAACAGAGACTAAGTTTAAAGAGCATGATTTGGTCTGTACCTTCTCTCCTTTATGAATGTTCACACATAGAGAAATTGGGACGGATGGTAGAAGTGAGTAATTTTAATTTCTATTTGCCTTTTTTCCCTAGACATTTTTTAAAAAGAGAAACCTTAGAAAATATAAGCAAATCTGAATCTCTGGCAAATATTTAATCTCATCTGTTTGATGTTACTTTCTAATTACAGTGGTAGCAAAATCAGATGATGCATCTCTTTGTATAAGTATCAAAAGTTTTCTAGTGTTTGTGAGATTGAAGTAATGCTGGGTTTCCAGTCATCTGTACAGTCTTCCACAAACAGCAGGTTGGACAAATGTTTTCTGTCTCTCCTTTTTCTTTTTTAATTAAAAATCCATCTGTGTATGTCATAGAGTAAAACTGGAAGGTGATAAATCCAGTAGCTTTATCATGTTTAACTTTCCCCTCTTGCTCAGATGAGGATGACTCTTATTTTTTTTCAAGCCTCCCATGGATATTTAACCAGGTATTAAAAAATTTCTGTAAAAGCAAAACTCAAAAAAAGGACACTCTTCAGAAAATACATTTAGTAGCATATGCTCTCTTCTTGAAGTGATCAGATAGTTTTCCAGTTGACAGATTTAAAAAAAAATGCAGATTTCTTGTTGATGGATAAAAAAAAAATATTACAGCTGTTACTTGAAAGAAATTTCTGCCTTTTCTTAAGTTGAAATTATAAACACGTAGCTTTTTAAAATATTATCTTTAAATCTTCTTTTAAAACCTTTTAAAAATCTTCTTTAAATCTTTTTTTAAATCTTCTCTTTTTTAATCTTTAAACTTTGCATTTGTCAATTTACTGTTACTTTTGTTACTTCAGGTCAGGCTGCTAAAATAGGAGTGGTGTCTAGAAAACGCCTGATAGAAAGTTTAGCGTAGTGGGAAATGACTGTGGGGTTCAGGGAGGTGCGGAGGCAGCGTGAGCTCTCTCCCTTTGCTCGGGCTCTGCTGGGGAAGTGGAACAGGACAGGCATGTGCCGGCAGTGGGACTCTGCTGGCTGGTTCCCTGTGCTCCTGAGCCAGCAGATGGTGCATGGCACAGCAGCGTGGCAGGAGCCAAACAGGTCCTGCACCATAAGAGTCAAGGGGAAATGGTTTTAGTACCTGAAAGTGGTGTCTTGGGAACAGCTCTGTTTTGCTGCCCGCTGAATACATTTCTCTTGCTGTATATCCCCTGATTCCAAAAAGAAATAAGCTCGTATTAACTAGTTTAATTTCTCTCATAAGATTCACTCTCCTTGTCAATTCATCTTATCAGAAATTTATACTGGGGTCACTTAGCAGCATCTATAAAAAATACTGGAAAACATAGAAAATCAAAATAGGAATTTTTAATGAGTAGCTGTGTTTCTGTACTTACTGCTCAGCTTATCACTAAAATAGTATGCAAGCCTTACTGGGCTATATTCAGGGCTTCTACAGATAAGAAAGGGGCTGCATCTATGTTAAAAGAGAACAAAATAATAAAATAAAGAAATGCATTCAACATTTCAAAAAACACAGAAGTTAATTTTTCTGTCTGGTAGGGCATTTATGAAGTAAGAGACCACACTTTTTTTTTCTTTCCTTGCATGCTTACAATTTTGTGCCAATATTTAAGGTTTTGGGGTTTTGGTTTTTTTGTTTGTTTCTTTGGTTTTTTGTTATTGTTTGGTTTTCAGTTGTTTTCCTTTTTTTTCTGAGGACTGGAAGGGAATAAGCATATAATATAAATTTCACCTATTACACCCTGCATAGGACAACAGTAAAAATCTCACTTAAACACATGGGGGCACCAGTAGCTCATCTTGAGCAGTTTATAGCACTTCATAATTGGAAATGGGAAGTCCCATTCTGCTTTTGCAAATATCATTGCCTACCATAAATTCAGTACAACAGAAAGCCTCTTTTGTGGTTTGTTTGTTTGTGTTTGATTTAGTTGTTTTTATTTCTTAAAACCACCCAAACAGAATGATTGTTGGTAAAGGTGCTGGCATGACAGCCCACAGCCTGAAGTCTTCAGTCTGCAGAAGAGGCATAATGCTGTCAACTTCAGTGGCTGCATTAAATGATGTCTCTGAAATTGTGATTGTTTGCAGGTATAAGGAAATTTTAAAAATACAATGCCTCTCAGGGAGGCTTTTGATTCTCCTGCAGAGACTCCTCATAGCTACTGGAAACAGGCTGGGGTTTATTTGATTATTTTGAAAGGAAATGAGTACATTTATTATTTTAGAAAAATGTAATTACTGTTTGTCAGATTGAGATGATAAAATTCAAGAGAGTCTGGAACATGATGCAAATATGTCTACTAACAACTGGTAATCAATGGCTTGTCAGCACAGCCCTTGTACAAATATCACTCTACAGAAAGCCTACTGTCCGTAAAATTATGCAGATTACTCATGCATGTTAATAGTGTCTATTCTGTTTGCATTTTACTAATAAGACAAGTAAAGGTTTTCTTATTAGTAAATAAGAGTATTACTTTGCTGTCTGTCCTGTCCTACAAGACAGGTACTTGTTTCCTACAAGAACAGTAAAATCCTTGTTTTAGAAAGTTACAAAAACTTTGCTGATAAATTCCCTCATGAAACCAGTGCAGAAATGATCTTTGCACTCATTCACTTTCAGGTTAATGTGTGCTGTGCTTATGCCCCAATATATTTGGACTTCCTTGGGTGACAACAAGTAGTAATTGTACAATATCTGGGGCTCAGCAAACCCAGCAGTGTGATGGCTACAGCTCTTTGCTGCAGTTTATGTGCCTTGTGCCAGAGCCTGTGCCAGCATCCGGGGGGAGCAGTGCTGGAATGAGGGGGCAGCTGCACAGGGCTGAGCTGGGGCAGACCTCCCACAGCCAGAAAGGCTGATTTGTTTGTTGTTATGGGTTTTGGTTTGTGTGTGTGGTTTTTGGTTTTGTTTTTTTTTTTTTTTTAAATCTAAATAGCCCATAAAATATTATTACAAAATTTCATATGGACATGTCAAATTTTTAAGAAGAAATGGAAGTGGCAAACTTACAGTTTTTTACACAACAATGTGTAAATACCTAGATTTGCATAGATTTGACTAAAAATACCTATTTTCTTTGCATTTTATTCAAAAATTGTAATGTAACCAGAATTTGAGTATCAGGCAGTGATGCATGTCATAAGAGAGGTGTCTTAGAATACTAATTTCAGAATTTAAAAGCTAATGATGGTGCCAAATGACAGCAGTGGCTTGCAGTGAATTTTCTTTATCTGAGTGATATGGCACAGGTCTGTGAAGAAACTGCACATAAAATGTTTGTACATCTAACTCCACAAACAGAAAAATGATGAGGGGGTGTGACTTTATTAACGAAAAATCTTTGACATTTAGCCTGTAATATCCTTGACTCCATATGAATTTATAAGCCATGAGCAGCAGTGAATAAGAAAGCCAAGCTGGTGTTTGTGCTGCTGCCAGGAGGTCACCCCAGGTTACCTCAGTGTGTTTCCCAGCTTTCCCTCTTGAGGAGCAAGGGCAGGATCCAGCAAGGGCAGTGGGTGTTAGCACCATGAGCTCTGCCATGGCTGAACTTTGGCAGCTGCCCTTGCTTGATGCCCCAGAGCTGCAGGAGAGGTGCAGGTGCTACTCCTGTGTTCTCAGTGTGGCTGGGAACATGCAGGGGAAATTCTCAAATCTAATGTGCTTGTCAGAGAAGTCAGTCAATGGAGAACAAAAGAAGAAAAGAGTATTAATCCCCATTTCTCTCTAGATCTGTTATTTGCAGGTGGATCTGATTGAGGAACCCATTTAGATTTGAGGCTTTGAAACCTTTTCTTGAAATATCCTCCTCTTGTGATTTCAGGAGAATGTGCAGGCATCACATTCCTCTGCGGAGGAACCAAGAAGATAAAGTGACTCCAACTCTTAAAACCTCCCACTAACCCCTGTTATGTGGTACAGACTACTGCTGCTAGGCATAAAGTCATCTTCAAAAGATGCCACCACAGGAGAATGAGTCCCATCTCAAGCAGCTTCTGGGAAGGAAAGATGGCAGGTCTCTAGGGATTTAGAGTTAAGTAGCTTGTCATCTACCTAAACATAATTAATCAATTAGAATGGGATTTGTAGCCACAATTATTTTTTTGTACATGTTAGTAGAGGGTAGGAGAGGTAAGAAACCTGAAGAGGAGAGGGATAGCTTCTGTATTGTCTGATGCTTCATAGTAACTGTATTTTCTACTATTGGCAGAAGATATAGAGACATTTAATATGAATCCATAAAATTCCATCTAGCATTGGAATATGGTCCCAAAGTATTTTAAAAAGTCTGTCAGTGAAGGTTGACCAAATTATGATGAGCTCTTGTTTTTAAAGATTTTTTTTTCTCTGCTTGTCTCTCATGAGGAGACTGAGGGGAGAGCTCACTGCAGTTACACCTTCCTCATGAGGGGAAGAGGAGGGACAGGCACTGATCTCTTCTCTGTGGTGAGCAGTCAGGGCCCAAGGTAATGGTAATTGTCAATAGGCTGGATATTAGGGAAAGGTTCTTCACTGAGAAGGAGGCTGGGCACTGGAACAGATTCCCCAGGGAAGTGGTCACAGCCCCAAACCTGACAGAGTTCCAGAAGCTTCTGAACAATGCACTCAGGCACTGGGTGTGACTCCTGGGGATGGTGCTGTGCAGAGTGAGGAGTTGGACTTGATGATCCCTGTGTGTCCCTTCCAACTCTACATGTTCTGTGATTCTGTGAGCATGCCAGGATTTATACCTTTCTGCATTTTTTCTCAAAATCAGCTGCATTTCCCATGCTCCCACCTGAATTTTATATTTACTTGCAGTAAGAAAATACTTTTCAGTTTAGTTGGTTCTATGAAGAGATATTTTAGAAATCTAGAGAAGAGGAGTCTCTTACTCTTCTTGATTTTGGTGTTGTGCCAGGAGATAGGATCTCTGGCACTCTCCAAAGGTTTCCAGAGCTCTTCTCCCTGTGCTTGCCATGGTGTGTGCACTCAGCAGTAGGGATGAATGAGAAGAAGAATCCCAGCAGTGCTCAGCTGAAGGCATGAATGAGCAGAAGAATGTTGTCAGCTGCAGAAGCTGGTCCTTCCCCTTGGGGTGCTTTAGTACATCAGGTCAGCTGATCTGAGACCTTTCTGCAGCAGCAAAGAGCAGCACTGGGCCTGGTCTTACCTGCCAGGGCTCTTCATCTCCCCACTCCATTGCATCTTCGTTGTGTGCCAGTGCTTTTATCCAAGCGCAAAAGAAGCCTCATCTTGACTGGGGTGGCTTTGCATGGCAAGGCCTCTGCTTTTGGAGTTTTGGGCTAATACTGGCTCACCAGGGCACAGGCTGGAGCCTTCCAGCTCTGCGCTGGGAATGCTCACAAGGAGGATGTTTGGGGCATTGGGAAATCTGCCTTGTAGCAGCTGGCAGACAGGCATGGGAAGGTTTTAAACCTGCTGTTGAACCAGCTGGGACTTTGAGCCATCAGCATGGGAAATGGAATGGAATGGAATGAATATGAATGGGGAAATGAATGTGAAAATGTTGTGAAGTGCAGTGGTGCAGTAGAGACAAAACCATGGATGTTCTGGATGCTTCTGGTGCATCCAGGCTTCACATTACAGGAGTGAAAAGAGTCTTTTTCTCTGAATATGTTGACACTGATGGAGCATTTGGACTTCTTGTGTGGCTGGTGTCAAGTGAATAAAGTGTTACAGTCTTTCACTGGCACATTTACATTTATAGGATTGAAGTAAAGTCCCATCCCTCATGGGATAAAGGAGGTCACTGTTTTCCTTTCACTGCTCTGTTTCCCAGAACCACGTGCTGCACGCGTGGTCAGTAGTGAGGTTGTGCTGTGGCAGTGACAGGAGGGTGCAGTTTGCTGGCTTTGTTTCATTTTTTTTCACTCTGCTGGTGTGTGGTGGCTGCAAGGCAGGGTGGCAGAGGGGCCCCTGTCTGTGTGCTGCACAGTGCACTGTGTGTGTGACACTGTGTGTCAGCTTATTCACGTGCTGAAGTGCAAAAGCCACTGCTTAGCTGAAGGACAAGTTAATGTAGTCCATCAGAGGACTGTTCAACCAAGGCAGGCATAACAGTTTTCTTTTTTTTGCTTTGTCAGCAAGTGGCTGCTGGATTTTTTTTGTGGTGTATACAATTTGAATAATAATGACATATAAGCTACTGTTATAAATTTATTGTGAGAGGCATGGGCATTATTTTGGTCCTAACTATTTCACAATGAGAGCCTTTAATATGTTAAATATTTGTACTGTTTGTAATTAAAATATTGGATAAAACTGAATTCTTTGCTGAAAGCAAGGTCAGTAATTGTACGATTTGTGTGCTTAAGGCTTTAGAAAAAATTGCCCCTCTGCAGAGAAATAGAAAATTAGTCTTTATAGTTTTAAGAAACTTTGTGTCATTAAGGAGAAGACAAGCCAAGTCTGAAATGCCTGAGCATGTATAGCTGTAGTGTTTTTGTGTTTCTCGAGGCATGCTCTTGAATGGTTAAGGAAGTTGGCTAGGTTTGCATTTTTCCATTCTTTGTTCTCCTATGCTTTTTCTCCTTCCTTATTCTCTTATTTAGCAGCTTCTGTGGAATAGACAAAATGTGATCATTTATAATTTTTTCAGTTCTTCTCACTTCCTTTGCTTAATCAATTTCAGCAAGCAGGATAGGACTCTCTAGGATGAAGCTAGCAGAATTATAATTACAGCATTGGGGCTTTAAAGCCCTTTGAAGTGTTAGCAAGGGTAAGGAAAATGTAAATGCATTTTCTGCATTCAGGATCTTTTGAGAGTTTACATGATGATAGTCCTGCAGATAATAAAAGAAAAGAAAAAGCAAGTTTGTGGATGGTGTCCCAGTTTAACATGTAAGAGCACTGGGAAGCATTCTGTCAAACCTGCCTTCCACAAGGGAGATGTTCCTTTTGAATGTGACAGTGACAACAAATGTACATACAGCAAGGTGACTGGGGATGAAAGTGCAGGATAGTATGGGAAGCTGTCATTTCCCATAGGAAAAAGGAAAAAAGATGTATTTCTGATGTGTTGAGGAGACATTGTAAACAATCTTGAAGGGTTTTTTTTTGTGATAAGAACAAATAGTCCAGATTAACAAAAGATTTTGCAAAGTAGGAAGTATGGTATTACATCTGATTAATATGCATTTTCTCCCTTGGGAACCTTGGGCAAATGAGAAAAGCTATATCAGGCTTCTCTTGCAGCTCATGTGTGCTTGGAGTTTGTACAGGTTGAGATAAGAGATGTGATTTTTGCTCAGGGAGATCCCCCTGTGAATCTGTGAGGGGCTTGGGCACTCTGAGGCACCTAGTATGACTTGCTAAGTAAAGGGCTTTAACTTGGGATTTGGGATTTATTTACTCACAACACATACTCATGATCCTTCCTATTTCATATCTCTGTGCTAAGATTGGCCAGACTACCTTTTTCTGAAATTGTGATTGGGGAAACTCTCTCTTCACTGTGACATGGGAAATGGTTTCAATGAGACTGAAAGGCAGATTTGTCCTCTTGTTTCTCTTTAAATATTTGGCAAAAATTTTTCACTCTTGAAAATCCATTCTCATTGACTTTGTTAAACTGACTTTGCTGGGGGACAGCACTGCCTATTTGTGTTTGACATGGAGGCTTGCTCTCCACAGATTTGTTCTCAGTGCTTTGCACTACCAATAGATGGGTAGCAGCAGCTAAAACTTCAGTGGACTAACAGCATTTCCATTGGATGTGTTTGATCAGAGAAATATTCAATACCTGTAAGAAATGAGTTGCTTTTCATGTTTCTTTTCTTTTCTTTTTTTTTTTTTGTCCTCCAAGAATGGAGTGGTTATGTTGTCTGCATGGGTGGGACACTATTGCTCTTACAAAGAAATGAGCTGAAATGTATGCACTTTAAACTTGTAATCATTCCAAGGATCTGTAACTGAAATCAGCTGATAAAATACTTTTCCAGAATTATAATAATGGTAGAGGAATTGTTCTTTTTTTTTGTTTACCACCCTGCAGCAGTTCTAGACTAGTGCTAGATGACTACATATATGCATATATTTTAAATGAAATTCAAATCTTACTTAGGACAATGCTGATCTTAGCCCAAGAGATCTAAACCTCTAGTTTATCCTGTAGGAATGTGAAATACCTAATAATAAATGCTCACAAAAATCCTGCACATGAAAGGGAGCTGATTGTTTTGGAGTGTTTTCTTTGATAGTATGCGACACAGAAAAGCCTGTTCATATAAGTAAGGAGATATGGAAAAAAGCATAGATTTATCTAGCTCATCCTTTCTCAGTACAAGGGTATTGTGTGTACTACTCTGGATTTTTGGTAGTCCAAGTTTGCATAATTTGACAATAATATCTCTCATGATTCCCCTGGATAGGAAATTATGAAAAGTTTCTTGGTATTGAGTTACCTTGTCTTTTTCTTTCAGGTTCTGCCTCAAGGTTCAAGAAACTGATCTTCTGCTATTTTTGTAGCTGACTGTATATGTTTGTATTCCAATATTTTGACTTGGTGGCTGCAGTGTATTTAATCCTAATATGATTCTTTAAATCAGTAATGTTATAATACCAAAACTAATGCAACTAATGAGAGTTACTGTAATAGTACCCCAACTTCATATATTCATAGCATTTCATTTTTATTATTGTAGTCTTTGCTGAGTGCACTGTTTATCAGAGTTTATAAGGAATGAGCTTTGCTGATACTATTAAATCACTCAAGTGTACTAAATTATGGCACCAGAGCAGGTGCTATTATCTGCAGCTCTTTTGGAAAGAAAGGAAAAATCCTCAAATAATCCTGGACATTTATACCTAAAGGAAACAATCCTTTATATTAATATAAAAAGATTGGTTTGTACTCAGTCAAGAGAATTCTTGGCAGTCGGTTTAAACTTACATGTATATATAGCACACTGGAGCCTGCTAAGTACCTCTGTTTTCTTTGTGGATGGAGCTTTGGTGCCAAGAGGTCTGCACCACATGCAAGCACAGATAGGCTTCTATCTGATGGATTGTCCCATAGTGAACCCCATTGTATACAGGATGTTCAAACACATATTGATTATGTGGTTCCGTAGTTTACAGCAGAATCATAACCTGATGCTTTTAAGTACATACATGTAATCAATCTTCATGTGAAGGAACTCAGAACAAAAGAAGTATTTTATGCTAAATATTAGACATGATATTAAATTATGTTAGATTAAATGTATGTTATAGTTTTTTTAACCTCATCACCATAGCATTATTGCGTTATGAGTGTGATTTTTGTGTGGGCTATGGACTAAAGGTATAATAAAGCTCACAGTGGGGATAGTGCTGTTCTGCTTTTAGTACCAGGTCTTGTGGTCAGCTACAACCCAAATTCCCAGACAACAGAGATCTTTTATAGGGGTAGTTTTATGTTTTGTTACATATCTGTAAATCTTTTCTGCAACACTGCATTACAGAATAAGAGACTTGTACTTGAGGGGGAAAATTAGCACATTGATTAGATGTGCTAGGCCATTGTGCAAATAAAATGGAAATATATGTGCTTGTAGACTAATTTGCTTTACTATAATGCCAATATCCAACTGGTCATTTGCAAAATTTGCCTCAACTGCCATTTCTAAATGTAGAAATGAATACAAAATCTGAATTTTGTTTTTGAGTGCCTTCTGTTAACAATTTTTGCAAGTGATTAAGTTAGCTCACAATGTTTGGCTGTATAAAAGATGATTTAGGCTGGTAATATTCATTTGTAATTTGGGACGGGAGTACTTGAATGATTCTTTTGGAGCAACTTTCATGTTCAGAGGATTTATTCACATCTTCTGGATCTATGAAAAATAAATAAATTTTAAATAAGACTATTTGGTGATATTATGGTGATTTTGCTATTTACCCAAGCAGTTGTGTCTGCATTCACTCTTTAACTCATATTTTCCAAATGTTCAAATTCCTTTTTCTCTCAATTCATGTTAGTAGAATTTATATGTTGACTGTATGCTGTTATCCCTCATTATATAGGGCTTAAAAAAATATTCCTTTGCTGTCACACAACCATCTCCATTGCTGCAGTGTGTGTGGTGGCTGTCTTTGTCAGGGAAAAAGAACATGCTTGAAACTAACGTATTATGTCAGAAATTCAAAAGAATAGTGTACAATAGTATTTTAAAAAGCTCCACAAGCAGCTGGGGTTTAGCCTGTGGATGCATTCGGCCAGTAAGGCATGCAGCAGAGATCTGGGACAGATAATTATTTGTAGAGAGGCATAGAGAGAGAGTGGTCTGAGCTTGGTTCCCAGATCTTCAGTGGAAGGCCCTACTTGTCAAAGGCAGGGCACCCAGCTGAGGTGTGTGGGGTAGCCACAGCACAGCAGTTTTGGGTGCAGTTGCCCAAGCACAGCAGGCCCATCGTTGTGTCCTCTGCCACTGGGTTACAAAACCTGCTGCACTCTGCTGCTGTAACCCTGCAGTGATGATGCTGTGGGTCCCACAGGGAAAATCTTGTATGTAAAAGTGTGAAGTCACTGCCTGGGATGCTTTATAACACACTGACTACTGTGGAGGCATGTGAACAAGAATTCCCATCAACAACAGGGACTCTTCGCCACTTTTCATCATTACAACAGGAAATGCAAATTTACATTTAAGAATTGGTTTCATTTAAAAATATTTTTTTCTAGGTGTACAGAACCAAATTTGCTAGAATGCCCTGGGTCCCTAAGGACCTTAATACCTTAACCCCTCTTGGGACTTAATTTATTAATATCTTTCTAGGCTGTGCAGGTAGTATTTCTTTCTGCAGCATCATTAACATTGTCTTCCTGCCATATGCCAATATCTTCTATTGTTAGTTGCCATGATTAACAGTAATAGTATAAGTGACTGAAAATAATTGGGCTTTAGATATATCAGGTTTCATGATGTCTATTTTTTTGCATTTTCTTGCCTAAAATTTTCATAGTTAAGGAAAAAAACAATCATAAGACTAATAATATGTGTTTCCTAGTTTCATTTTTAATTATCTAAGTTAGTGGATTTAGTTCACATGGTTATGTTTCTAAAAGAGGTACTTGATATCTAAATTTGGATTTGTCTCTAAAACAATGATATATATAGAGAGAGAGAGATATTATATTTTAAATTGAAGTTTAGATTACTTGCACCAGCTAAAGTACTTACATCTCATGGAATGACTGTGCATAAATTGTCTTTGCTAGGTGGTGCTCATGAGGGTCTCCAGCACTTGGGTCCGTATGGCAATATCCCAAATATCGTGGCTGAGCTGACGGGAGACAATGTACCGAAGGATTTCAGCGAAGATCAAGGATATCCCGACCCTCCAAATCCCTGCCCTATTGGAAAAACAGGTAATTCAGCTCTGCCCTTTGTACCTCTGTCTTCACTGTACATCATCCTGTCTTTCAGCACTGTACAGCCTGTGATCAGAAATTAGGGTTGTTTTTTTTTCATTCTATGCCCCAGGACAAGAACTGTTGAGAAATTGGGTGTTTTAGTGTTTCAGATGAGCTTTTTTAAATCTTTTTTTAAAGAATATGTGCATATCCTGTATTGCTGTATGACGCTGGAGAAGGTGGAAGAAATCATCTTGATCTCAGAGTAGAAGATAGTGAGATTTATGAGACCATCATGTTCCCAAGGGAGTTCATTTTTAAGCTGGCCCCTGAAAAAAGTTATTCTGTACAGATGAGATTTACCCTTATTTAAGAGACTTTCATTGTGCCAAGAGGAATGAAACTGTCTGCCCTGATCTCCAACCCAGACCATGAGTCAATATTTAAGATACCTCGGCTCCAATCCATGCAGCATTACAGCTCATCTGTGCCAGAAGAGGGGAGCGGCACGGCTGCAGCCCCCGGCACTGCGGGCTGGCTGGGGCAGCGCAGCCTCCCGAGCAGAGCGGGGCCGGCACACGCGGGCTGTCTGTCTGTCTGTCTGTCTGTCCCCAGGCTGACGCCGCACCGCACCGAGCCTGGGGGCTGCTGCCCGAGGGTCACTGGAGCAGCCCTGCGTGTGCATGATGTACACATACCCTGAGAGAATGGGTCTCCTTCCTCTTACTTGAGCCAAGGAATGACTTCCAGGACTGAAAGCAGTAGTAAAACACCCATTGGCTGCCTTGGGACCTGGAACTGGGAATGATTGCTCTGATTTTTTATTTGTCAGCTAAGAGATCCTTTCAAAATGTTTTCTCTTTAGTCTTCTTTTACATTATTTGGATTATGCAGAACAGTTGTCAGTATTCTTATTTAAAATGTTCTAGCTATCTAGAATTAATAAGAAAATAATATTTGTTATAAAAGTTTTTTTCACTGTGAAGTGTTTTTGCATTTCATTCAAAAATTTGACAAAATTTCAAATAGTCCTCCCATACTGTTTCCTATTACAGCCAATTTGGTGATGATGCCTTCATCTCTTCTGGAATAATACCTCATCTTCCAATTTGTTCACTATAGCTGTTGTCTGACAAGTTGCAAATGATGGATTTAGATTTTCTCACACACACAAGCACACACATGGACTTTCTATCTTCCGTGCTTTCCCATTAGACTTCTGTTCATGATTAGATACATAAATTAAAACATGGCATCCAGGGAAATGCCTTTAAAAATCCCTTCAATTTTTTTTCTTAGGTGAAGTAAAAGTTGTTAGCTAAGCTAATACAGTCAGATCTGAACAGGGGGAATTTGCAGGGAAGTGCTGTCTGCTCAGATAAATGGCTCTGTCATAGGTATGCTGTGAGTGAAGATAGTATCTGCTAGGACTAGAGTAAAATGTTTTTCAGAGCCTTAAATGGAAATTCAAGTGACTGTATTATGCATACAAATTACCAGAGGCCTTCCTCAATCAGGTCTGTGGATTTGCTTAATGGAAAACAATTTTTCCAGTTACTGTCGACATATGCACATTCCACAGCAGGAATACATAAGCCTGGAGCAGCTGAGTGGAAGACTTTTGGATTAGCAGTCATAGAGGACACCCATGTGTCCAGCTGCCCTTTGTGTTTTCTACCAAAAGACACAAATGCTCTGAGGTCTACCACACTTGTCACCTGTTTCTCTCTTGATATAACCTTGCCCCTGATGAGACTGAAATGATTTCTAAATGTTTTAATAGTTTCTGAGTTACTTAGCCAGTATGAAGAGTTTTCCCCTGTTTTCTATTGGCAATTTTATTTTTTACTAGTCCCAATGAGAAAAGAGAGAAAGCTGGATCTTTTGAACTCAGAATAACCTCCTCAGGTCATTGAATCAACACAGTTTTAAGTCAAGTCTTTACCCACATCTGAAGGAAAAAGACAATCTATCTGCAGATCTTTTTACATGATGACACACAAGGACAGAAAGGAAAGTCCACAGGTGTGTGCTCTGGAGTGCCTGTGTTCTGGCAGCTGCAGCTGTTTGAATGCCCAGCATCATGCCCTGGCTGGTAGGATCTCCTTGGGTATGTCTGAGAGGAACTTGGACTGCAAGCTCCCCATGCTGGCTAAGCAGTAGGAGCTCCAGGGGCAGATTCTATCCAAAAAGCTACTCTGGCCTCAAGTTACTGAACCTTTGTGTCAGCTAAAGATGACTTACTTTGGTAAAAAGACCCCAAGTTGATTTTTAAAAGGATATTATCTTGATGTGACACTACCCACAAAACCATCCATTATGGTTATAGGAGGTTTCTGAACCAATCAGATTAGTTACCAATCTACAGAAATGTTTTCATCATAAAACTTCTCCTACATAGCATTTTTATGAGGTCTTATGATGCAGAAATGATTTTCAGCCAGGTTGAACAAAGTAGCAAACCAGAAATGGAGCTCCAGGAAGAGCTACTCAGTGAAAGAAATTCTGTCTTTGCTCACAGCACTGTTTTAGCATGACCTTCAAAAGTATTGCCTTACCAATTTCTAAAATTATTTGTGGGCATTTAAAAGGGAAAAGAATACCTCTTCTGAATCTGAACAGGATGCAATTCTAGGTAAAATCAAGTGCAATAATTAAAAGAAAAACATAAAGGAGG
>NW_005054301.1:14118020-14134222 GCF_000277835.1 Geospiza fortis
CATTAAGTTGTGAGGATTTTTTTTTTAATAAATAGATCCTAAAAAATTTGTTTCAAAAGAAAAAAAAACTGGTATTATCCAGTTCTTTATGTTTTTTTAATTGCATGATTGCATTTAAGAAGTTTGCTGACTAAGGTGGCACATATTGTGTGTTTCAAAAGTACTGAGCACTCGGTGCTTTCTTTTGCAGTTGATGATGGGTGTCTAGAAAACACCCCAGACACAGCAGACTTCAGCAGGGAATACCAACTGCACCAACACCTTTTTGATCCAGAGCATGACTATCCCAACAGGGGCAAGTGGGTGAGTACATGCTTCTTGCTTATTTTTGTTGCATGTGAAACTGGGTATTATCTGCTGTGTGGGACACTATGAAACCATGAGGACAATATTGTCCTTAATGCTGGAAAAGTTATCACCCTGAGGGAAACTTCTCAAAAAAGGTGAACTTGCCCTGAAAAACAGAAATAGTGCTTGTGATTGATAAACACCCCAGAAAAACAGAAAGCAGAAATCCTTGTTCTATTACCTGTCCCAAAGCATGACAGCTTGATAAGTGCAAAAAACCACATTTCAAACTACAGTGAACATGCAGCCAAAATTAGTGCAGATCTTAAAATTTCACAACATAAGATGGCCTTAATATTAAAGAATATCCAGGTTCAGTGACTATTCACTGTTCAGCTACATATATAAGAAATAGAAAGAAAATACAGATAGATGGAGTTCAGCAGCTTAAAACAGCTTAAAAAATCTAGGATGACAATTTGCCTTAAGAAATCCTCCTCACCTTAAGGATTTTGGAGGACTTGATGCTGCTTCTTCCTCTAGTGAGGTTATGCGCTGTATTATATTGAACACCTATTTGACACATCACGTGTAATAAACACAGTGAGCTACAATAAGGGCAAGAATCTTGCTCTGAGCATACAAGGACTTTAATAACTGCAGCTAGACTACTTCTGCAGGCTAGAGGCTCCAAAGAAAGCTCTGCCACTTAATCTTGGATTACATCAGTTAAAATGTCCAATCCCAAATCCATTTTCAGGCGCCAGGAAAACAATAACAATGATCATAATTTATGCTTGTAGAGCAAATAATGAAATCTCATTTTACATTGTTATAACACTTCACTTAAGATTGCACTAAACCAGTGCTCTGTAAGCATATATCGATAAATGGACATGTTTGGCCGTCTCTTCTCCTGCTGTAATTTTGAGACAATGATTCATCTTCATAATCAAACCAGTGTAAGATTTATAGTCTTAATTACTTATGTGAGTGCTAAATTTCTGGAGAGAATCATGCCAAAAATCCAAATTTTGGGAACTTGTTGCATTCTGAGTAATTACCATCAAAGGTTTTCATTTAAAAAACACCAGATGGTGAACGTTCTTATTTATGCCAGATAAGGCTGTTAGTTTTCTTATTATTCATGAGTACTTTACTTTCATAATACCATTCTGAAGACTGCAAAGGCACTTCTGTAAATCTTTGGCCTATAGCAATATTTCAGAATCAAGCAGACATACGGTGTTGTCATCAGCAACATATATACTTCATAAATGATAGTAAATCATTAGTGAATCCTGGGCTTTTTTGTATCTCCATCCATCACTACTAATTCAGGAGAAAAACTGCTCATGTATGGATTAAAACACTTCTGAGTATTAAACAGTAATCATATTTAGCTGCAGCTTAGCCAAATCCAGATCTTTTTAATTAGCGATGAAACAGCTGGTCATGTGCATGAGCAAATATTCTGCTGAGGTCCAGGAGAACAACCCTGATCATCTCCTAATTACATACTACCAAATGGTAAAAGTATAAATACAGTGGTGTCTTTTTGTGGCTGGAGTTTTTATTTTTAATTCTCTGGAAAAATCAGGTAAACACTCTAAAAATTAGCTGTTTGCTTATAAAGCAGAGCTGAAGCAGATCAGATCTTTTAGGGCACTCACTGTTGTCTGCAATAAGTTGTAAATGACCAACACAGCTGGCTGTGGGCTGCCTAGTGGGTAGCTGTGCATCCTCACCCTCTCACTGCCCCCATCACCTAAAATTCCCTCTGCCCACAACAGTTTGTTCCTGTTTCTCCAGTTGAAGAGCCTAGGACCAGGGGCAGTGATGGTTGTGTGCTCACAGACTGTGTTTCCAGCAGCTCTTGCCAGCTGAGTGGGCACCAGGCTGTCATCACCAGCAGCAGCTCCTGCAGCCAGTGTCTGCTGGACCCATGGAGGCTGGCATGTGCTCCCAGCTCTTGAGGGAGCTTCTCCCCAGCCTTTTCCTACCACTGTGTGGTTGAGGAAGTGTTACAGCTCCCAGGGAGCCAACATGCATTCCTTAGTGTAACCACAGAAAAACACAGATTCCATTAGCAGGTCATAAAAAAAGGACCTGTTTGTCCTACTGGGACAGAAACAGGTTGGTTGGCTTGTTTTGGTGACACACTGTCATGCTTGCAGAGCTGTGGGACCTCGGCAGTATCCTGTGAATAACACACATTTTATAAGGGTCAAACCAGTCTAGAAGCTGTCTCATGCAGCAAAGTGCATGGTTATGCAGATGCTAAATATTACGTGTAAACACTGCTAATACATCTGCAGATACAAATATATAAATCATAATAAATATATACTGGGTTAGGAGTGGGAAGAAAGGGGAAGAATTTTTCTGTCTTTGGGATAGTTCCCCATATATCAATATGTTGGCCAGTGAGAAGTCTCAGGAACAGACTCTGTTTATAGAGTGAGATCCATGGCTTATACTCTCCTCCCCTCTACTTATATGGGGAAAACACAGAGGGGACAGTGGAAATAGTAGGATGAGTGACTTTTGGAGTTTTCTGTCCTTGTGTACAACTATAGTTTCTAAGATTTCAGCAGTTTTTTCCCCAGTTCAGACTTTTCCTTATAGGACACACACACTTTCTGAGTGTACCTTTCTTGCATCTTGCAGGTTGGCTCTTTTGGTGGTTTGAAGAAGCGTTGTTGGCATCCAGAAACACTTGCACAAAGATAATTTACACTATACAATTTACAATCAAATGTAAAAACCTCTTACATGTTTGTTGATTTAAAGCATTTTAACTTCTGATTTTTTCCACCCAAATCCCAACCTGTAGTACTCTAATCCAATTGGCCAAGAGGATACAAAGGAAGCTCCAGGTGTGAGGGAGAAGTAGAAAATCACATGCAACATGTCTCTACATGAGGTGTATCTTTAACTGAAGAAAACTCTGTGCCTTCATCCTTAACAACCTCTCAGTGAAGGATGAACACTTCATGGGCAGATTTTGGTGGCTGATGAGGTCAGGCCATTACGCAGTGGAACATATTTTCAGGATTGCTATTATCATACAAGTGTGTTCTTAGCTCATGCTCCACAACCATATTTGCTTTGTACTCCACATAATGCTACAGCAGTACTTAGGGTCTTAAAACATTTTCTCAAACAGACTAAACAAAATACGGTTTCCTTGAGCAGGGATAGTTCAATTGTAAGAAATTTTTCAGAATGACAGAAATGCTAGCTCCAGTAGTCCATGAAATTATTTTTATTTCAGAAACACCCTTTTTCCTCTCATGAAAGTACAAGGTCAAATACTTTAGAAAGAGACGCTTTGATGGTGCTTTGTTTCCTAAGGAGAACAATTCATGCATCCTTGAGTTTCCTTAAAATGTTAAATTTAAATTTTCCTGAAGTGAGTTAAATGACTAGCATAAATGACTAGCCAAGAATGTCCCCCTTGGCCAACTTCATTTCTGTTCCCTTTTGGAACAGCTCAGACAAAATAACTGAGGTTGGACAAGAGATAGGCCTTGTGAATTTGAGGTTTAATGAACACAAGAAGTACAAAACAGACAATTTTGGCAGATTTCATTGTAACACTTGAAAATGTTTGTTTTTTCTCATATCAAGGCTGCAGAGAAAGTTAGACGTGTTTGGTGAATTTGTCTCGTGCTAGAATTACACTTTCTATTTATATAATCAATGTTAGGTCAGTTGTTTATAGTAGAATTAATGGCCTTGTTTATATAGTCTTCTGCTTTTATACATGTAATTTTTCTCTCCTTCCATTTTCAGGTTAGGGTTTGGTTTTGGTTTTCTTCATAACATAGAATTGAAACAAAATGTGTTGAACATGTGTGTGTTATTCCAGACTTTATTAGAATTCACTACTTATAAGAAATACAACAATATGTGGATGCACTTATGTAAACTATGGTCAGAGGGGGGTTTTGTGTTGGTTTTTCTTTTTCATTTTCTTTTCTCATCATCATAACTTTCTCTTCTGCCAAGATGTTTCTGGCAGTTTTTAAAAGGTTTGCCATTAAAAATGTTATAGACCAAATGGTTTTTAGAAGCTTTATTGAGGGCACTACTTAAACAAAGGAAGAGTTGGCGCTGAACTCCTTTCAGCAGAACTTTGCACTGGGAAGTGTTGATATCTGGAAGGGAATAAGCAAAGACAACAAAACAGTAGGAATGACGCCTATTTCTGTTTTTAAAAGGAATTAGAAAATCCCTTGTAAAGCAAATTTTTTTTGCTCCTGTTCTTCTGCCACCTCAAATGTATATAAAGATATACCAGAGGCAGGACTCCTGCTTCTTCTCCCTCACATTCTTATTTTTCTTTTTCCTTCTGCCTTTTCTTTAAAAAAAAAATTATACCATGAATCACATGATGGGGAACATCCAGACTATACAGCACATACTTGAAGCCCTTATTGCCTGAACACGGGACATAACATAGTGGAAAATTACTGGCTTTTAAATTGTTGGTAAGGCTGTGACTGCTCCTGACGAAATGTGAATCTTAGTAGGAATTTGCAAATATTTATTTGTGGTTTATTTCTCCCATAAAACTACACACTCCTCTAAACTTGATAATATTTAATAGCAGAAGTAGTGTTTTAAAAGAAGAGTGTAATGGATTTGATGGCTGTGATGGGTTGTTGTTTTTTTTTTCTTTCCAGAGCAAGAGTTTACTCTTTGAGAAAATCAATGGTGGTCCAAAAAGAAGAAAGAGGGTAACTATCTGAATATTTCATAGCCCCTATATAATCTAGAGACCTAATAAAAATTAAAGCTGTATTGTTGAAATGAAGAGATAGTCTAATGCATTTGTATTATACTTTAGATTATGTGTCAGGAACTCTCTGTGATAAACTGCTATAGCCAGCTTAAGGACTGAACACTGGGCACAAGCTTTATTTCTCAAAATAGACTCTTACTTTCAGAAGATACACTTAAGTATAGAACATTATAAAACCTCATATTTTCTGTCTTTTAAAATTGATTCTGTTTCCTTAAAACCATTTAAAATTATTTAAATAACTCTAAAACAGAATTTGAAAATTCCTACTAAAAATATTAGTAAATTTAATTACCACTATCTATGTCTGTGAATATATTTTTGGGTGTAAATAACACTAGAGGTGGTTCTTGATCTACCTCAGATGAAACTCCTATTTCTGTGTCCCACTTGCTTGAAAGACAAAGATGAAAAGGTTCTCACTGTTCTGCTCCTGTAACAAGGAAGGCAACCCACACAGAGAGATTCTGCACAGTCTGCCTCATACTCTCTCTTTTTTCATAGTGTCAGCCTTTCTTTAATTAAAAAAAAATCACTTTCAGTAAGAGTCGACATCTTCAGCTTTGCTGCTGTGTATTATTTTTTAAAAAAGGAAAAGTCTAGCTCTCTGCCAGAAAGTAGCTTTTCAAAATATGACAGCACAGTTTATATTGTAAATGAAGTAAATATAGTGTAAAATAACAAGCATAAGCGAAGATGATTTATTTATTTATTAACTCTCAAACTTTAAGTCTTTGTTAGAAAGGAAGAAGATAACGAGTTGATTTTTTCCTGATTCAGACATCACTGGCAGCTGGCACTTCAACCATAAGTTAATGATCTGACGTGAGCTTAGTACCTGCTTCATGCTTACATTTGATTTTTGAGTGTTAGTTGAAAAGTAAAAAAGGGTAGTCACCTGACTTTAATTTTTAAGTAAGTAGAATTTACTCTGGAAATAGTTCAGTAGAATATTTATTAATAGCTAGAACAGCATGTTAAAGTGGAATTCGTGGAACATATACATGAGGGAGAAAAAATTAAAAAATGAACATTTTCTTTTCGTGAGCTGACTGACACAATGGGATACAAAAGAAGTACTAGCTGGAGACACTTGACAGCTACATGGCCAGGGGTAGCCCAGAATTTTGAAGGTGAATTGCTTTACAGACTTATAAAATAAGCAGACTTATTTTCCTAGCACCAACATGTCACTTAATGCTAAATTCATTAGAATTTAATAGAATCAATAGAATTTAAATTATTTTAGGGTAATACTGTAATGATTACTAATGATTTAATGAACAATTCAGAATCTCCACTTTATCAGCAGAAGAGTAACCTAGAACTGTCAGCAGCAGAATGTGTTTTTCTAGAAATCAGGAAGTCCCCCGGTTTCCCCTCCTGCCTTTTGTGCTCCCTGCCACTCCTCCATGCCTTTCTGCACAGACACAGTTTTGGGATCTGGCAACAAATTGATTTTTTTTGCATCTGAATGTCCCCATCTGAGGTTAAAACAAGTCCTGTGTAACAGTGTGTGTAGTTACCCTGCTGTGTCTATCCAGGGCTGTAGTGAAGCAGTCACAGAGGCACCACTGGAGTCTAGAAAACCGCATCTTCTGAGCACGTGTGTATATTCATGTATTTCTGTGTGCCTCTACAGACACACGTGCAAGCATGCATACACGTGTCAGTGTTCACCATGTGCTGCTGTGCTCGTTTCTCTGCAGCACTTCCACTGCAAGACAAGGAGGTTTGCAGTGACATCTAATTTTAACCAGCAGCTCTCCCTTTTTTTAAATGTCCGTGCTTGCAGAGAGCCCCGTCCAGAAGTGTCAGGACCATTTCTGTGATCACTGAGTTGGTGTGTGCTCAGAGCTGTGTACAAAGGTGCTTGGGAGCTTGCATTACTTTCAGTTCTGCACAGCTGCATGGGATTAAAACATATTTTAGTCAAATCAGCCAAAGTATTTTGCATTATATTTTGTCTTTTGTTGGTTAAGAAGGACTCAAAATTTCATGTAGTCTCATTCTCTTCAACTTTATTTCAAAAAGTAGCAAGCAAGTACCATTCCAAAAAAAAAAAGACCAATTAATCTTCCTAGGAATCTTCAAATAATTCTTAGAAGTTTATGCAACAGTTGAATTTCACTAAATTAACATTAAACAGAACTTCTTTAAACAAACACAAACAAATCATTTACATATGTCTTATTTCTAACAATTTAAAGCATTGGAGTTAGTTTATTTTCAAAGATTTTTCCACATTCATTTCTGGTTCTTAATATTTTTATGTTTTCACTTGCAGCAGGCAAAACACCCAAAACCTAACAGAAGTAAAGCAAAAGGGCTGCTCTGTGCTATGACTAAGTATTAATGATAGCATCCACAAATCTGGAGAAACCTAAGGGCTTAAATTGAAGATAGATAAACCCCAAATGTTTTCCAGAGATTTGACAAATAGTTCAGATAGCTGAAAAAAAATATTTCATGCCCATTATGAATGCTTTTTTTTTTTTTTTTATTCCTAAGTTTTGGTGAAAGAAGCACAGAAATGTCTCAAGAAAAGTAATTTCTGTGACACACAGCCTGACAAGAATCAGGAGATACTGGAAAATTTGCATTCCTCTGAAGTTTGTCCTTAGGCAAACAGTTTTTATTAGCATCAAAAAGCCTTCATGCTAGAATTTTTTACTGTATTTGTGTGAAGAAGACAATATACACTTGAATTTTGCTTACACTGACACTGTAACAAGCCAGAAAGCAGGTGTAAATGATACTTAATACTGAAGCTCCACTGAACTGCTTGCCACTTTGCAAATACCTTAAATACATTTTACTCTATTGGTATAGATAAAATTCAGGCATTTCTATGTTACTCCCTCTACGATCTCCAAGCAGTTTTGAGACAGGATCTGTTCATCTTCAGCCTCACATTGTGCTGCTTGCATGGTGCAAAGTGAAGTTCAGCCCTCTCCAGGAATCTTCTTTCCAGCATTCCCTTCTTCTGGCAGTGCTACGAGAGCCATTTTCTATGCCAAAACCTTGTTTGGCTCTGCTTCTTTGCCAGCAGCTTTTTATCTCAGCATCAAGAGAGGAAGCAAGGAGGGGTTTCCTGGAGAGGAGACAGGCTGAACAAGAGGCTTTGGTCAAACTGGAAATGTGGTCTCTAATTTGTATCCCAGCACAATGGCCATGAGGGACCTGTGATTTAAGCTAAAGCTTACCTGTACTTCTCCAACAAGTTCTGTCCTGCCTCAAGAATTAGGGAGTTAGAGCTGCTGGTGCTTCTCTGCTGAGCTGAGGAAAGGAGGAGTGGAGCAAAAAGGCAGTGTTTAATTGAGATTGTTCTATATTCCTGAAGGGCCTCCTTCATTTGTATTCTTTTCAGTGGATCAAATTAAATTCTTGCACAAAAGAAAACAAAAAAAAAAAAAAACCCAAATAAAAACAAACAAACAAAAAAACCAGCTCAGAAACAAAACACTGGTTGACTTTTAGATTTAATCCCTGAAAGCACATTTTTCCCAAGTCTGTAAATATCTGACAGATAAGAAATACATAAATATGTTCACTAATCCTAGTGTTTTATCTGTTTCCCTGTTTCTAATAAGTTTAAATAATTTTAAACTTTTTCAGAGTGTGAACCCCTATCTGCAAGGACAGCGACTGGATAATGTTGTAGCAAAGAAGTCTGTTCCACAATTTTCAGATGAAGACGAAAGTCCTAAATAAGTACAATAAAAATGAAAGATGAAAACTCATGCCGTCCTCTAGATCATGATATTGCTTATATATAATCATCTATTAAAATCCTTGTGAATGGCAGCATGCTTATTATTTATATAATTGTAGATGAAAAACAGCTGTATTTATAACAGCATGTTCTCCTAGATGATAAAAGTATGGTTCTGCTTTTTGTTAAGTTATGGTAAAAGGATATTTCTGTTGTTTTTATTTTAGTCATGGAGCAAACTTTAAAAATGTTAGTCATTTTTGATAGCTAATGTGAGGTAAATGGTCTTAATGAGAAACTTGTAAATAGGAAGATGAAAAAAAATGCCAAGTCTGACTCCAACATTTAATCTTAAATGTTACTATGTTTGACACATGAAAATTATAGTTTTATGTTTTGTTCACAAATATTGTTACTTAGCAAAGACAAAGTATTTATTTTACGCAGGGAATTTTGGCTTTTGGTCCATTTTAATAAACATTTAAGCAATCTACAAGGTTTGCAAAGTGACATTTTCCAAAATATTTCAGAGGCTCGTTTGTCTCTGTTATTGCTGTGCAAATTTAAGAATTAAAGAACTGCTTTTTCACTGTATTCACTGAAATAATTTTCTGTTAGTTTTAATCATTCCATGCCCACAGCTTTCTTGAACACTTGAACATCTTCCTTCCTTATCAATGGAACTGTTATGTGAAAATTAATCTCCCCTGCTGTTCTTTGTATTTATGCATTACAGTGTTGCTAAATTATAAGTAAAGATGGAGACATTTGTCTGTGTTAATAAGGTTGTGTCAACAACCTCAGAATCTAAATCCAGGATATGAAGGTCATTACAGTTGATCTTCTGAAAAAGTATGCTACTCTAATACCACTTGTAGCTATCATTGCTCTTGAATTTGTTCTGGGAAACTTCTAGCCCCTAGGAGATTGAAGAATTTTATATTCCAGAGTTCTCCCTTTCTGAAAGATGAGAACACACCTGACTATTTCAAGCCACGTGAATGGAGCACTGGAATTAGGGAAAATAGCATTAGTTTACAGCTGATGTTACAAATAATATGAGGAAAATGGTGAGGAAAAAAAAAGTAGTTTTCTTTCCCATCCTATAGAAAGATAACAGGGAAATAATAATGACCTGTTATAAAAAAGAAAAAAAACCAAATAAGAAATTAAGGTTCCTGGCTACATAAAATTAAAGTTAACAGGATGGCTCAAGTATGACTGTTGTTGGCATTTGCTTTTTTTGTCCCACCACTTAGTTATTTGTAATAAATTATATATGTAGAGAATTGGGCCTTTTGTGCCATATATGGGTAGATTGCAAAATTTTGGAATGGACTATCATGCCTTTCATCATATTTCCTTTTAAAAAAAAATCTTGATGAGAAAAATGAATAGTATGTCATGAAGTGGGGTTTATACTCACACAAGACACAAGCATGAAGAATTTCGATGAGTCACAGAGCTCCTTTGGCTTCCAGTGGCTGGAACAGGATGGGAACAATCTAGCTGTCCCTGTGACAGAACTTGTGTTCTCTGCATCTGGAGCTTACTCTTTATCTGCACTCCTGCTTAGTCTTCACACAGGTATTGAAAGCTGCAAAGCTACAAAGATTGATCCAAAACCAACAAAGAGTCTATGTATGATGGCATAAAGCTGACATTAAAACTTACTGATGCCCAGTGGCCCAGAGTGTGTGAAATGGTCATTCCTTCCGTCTAAACCTGCTGCCAGCCACTGGTGGAGCTACAAGGCTTCCAGGCATTTGGAGGCCAGACTGCCATTCCTAAGAAACTGGTGTTTCTTCACATCCTTGACTGTTCAATCGATACTTCTGAAGTAATCTGAGTTACATTCTGTCCTTATAGCTCCAGTAAAATCAATTTGAATCACAAAAATGAAACAACCATGATGGCAATTAATTTAATTTTTAAGCTCTTTTTAAGGACAAGTATATTATGAAAGGAAGTGTGTACAGTAAATAGGGAGCTTGAAAAGGGAAGGGCAAAGAAGCATTGCTTGCTTAATAGTATCAATAATCCCACATGTAATTTTGTGAAGCACTCAAGGTCACTCCAACCCTGTGTGGGAATGTGAAATCCAGCACTGCAGACTGGCCAGAACAGGGATACCTGGCAGGCTGCCTGCACGCCACCAAGAGAAGCTGCCCTCCTGTGTATGATAGACCTGCACAGTGCAGGCAAAGGAAAAAATCACAATTCGGACCTGGTTTTGTCCTTAAATACAAGCAAAGAACAAAGTAAAAATCTTTACACTGTACAAAACAATTATGTGTCTTACAGGAACTGTCTGCTGAAGCAAGTCAAGTGTGTGGTGGTGAGCAGCTGTCTGCTGAGTTCATCAGGCAGCTTGAGTGCATCACCAGGAAGACTCAGAAGTACTATTGTGAAATTTTAATAAAATATAGCTATTGCACCATGATAATGAATTTCATTATTCTAATTTCAGTTTCATGGCAGAGCTGTCTTTTGGTACTGGGACTGGCTAGTCCCATACTGATTAAAAAAAAAAAAAAAGAAAAAACAAGCAAAAATCCTTGTCCCTCCTACTGTTCCAATAAGAGTCCAAACATCTATGTGTAGTTTTTTAAACAGAATAATCACAGTGCTGGTCTTTCAGAATCAATGAACAAAGATACCAACTATCCCCCCTCACTCAGAGTTCACCAAACCAATATTTACAAGAATGTAAATAGCTGCACAGGTGTAATTGCCATTTTACCTTTATGATGCATGTGAATTAAGGAGCATGTATATTGATACTGTTGTTTAGAATTTTCATAAAATTAAAACCTTTTAGAGTATTTTAAAATTTGCAAGTGTGTTAATTACCTCTCATGCATTAGAGACACAATGTGCTTGGAGGAAGCTATACAAAATAAAGTGTATTGCCCTGAAACATTGGTTTTGACTTGTAAAGAAATATTTATTACTCTAGTTTAAAAAAAAGCACTGCATAACTGATGAGAATATTTGGCTTGTGACACCAAATTTACTCTGGGGGTGCATGTGCATACACACACATTAATACACTTTTCAACACAATACAGTCTGATAATAAACTCGTTAGTAAAGAATATAATGATGTTAACCCACAGAAGAAAGTAATATAAATATGCTTAGTGAATTGCTACAGAGGGGAAATAGTGATATATTTCTAATTACTGGCACATTTGCATTCACCAAATGCAACAAAACCATGCTGCTATCTCTGCAGCAGCTCAGGGGCAATCCAAAGAAGCTGGGCACTACTTCTCTGATGTCAGAGTTCTAAGAGTCACTTCCAGGACTGCATGTAAAGCTGACCTGATGCTTATTTTATCAAGATGTGATGAAGCCCATCTTATCCCAAACTGAGGGAGGCTACAGGCAGAAAGACAGCAGCTTTTTCATGATGAAGAGGAGACTTGCCTTCAAATCAGGCTCTAAACAGTAGCTCTATAGAAGTGTTGAAAAGGCTTTGTTTTCATTTTCATGGTGTACAAAAACCTAATTTTTGAACATTTAAATTTTTTGGAAAAAGCCCATAACAACATTAACCCAAAACAAACTTGGAATCTTCTGACCTGTTTGCTGGTAAGCTCACTAAACCAGTTCTCACCTCAACTTGTAATGTGATACAATTTTTATGCAATTACTTATTTTTTTGATGCAAATAGACAATGCCTGGATCTGTAGGACAAAGACCTTAACAACATTTCAGTTTTCTGAAGTCGCACACCCAGATTTATGGAAAGAGAATGGCAAGGCAGAGAGATTCAGAGGATGCTACCACAATCCCATGAAAATTTAAGATGTCCAAGGAAAGGACAGTTCCACATGATCCACAAAGGAGATGATGTTGTTCACTATTTTATTAGCCAAGTGTCACTATCTGTAGGATTTAAGGCACTTCTCCATCTAAGCCAGAAGCTATCAAGGCTAGCAGGGAGAGGACATTATCTCCAATTTTGAGACACCTGAATCCAACATTTCAGGTTAACAGAACTGACAATTAGATTGAATTATATTTCTGCTATGCTTGATACTAATAGAATGTCAATGTGATATGCCCTAAAGAGAAGATAGCAACAACAAAAACCCAACAGAAAACATTGACTCCACTGCCATATGAATACGCGTGCATACACTTAAAAATTAATTTTTGTTTAAATGCATGCAATTACCTTCAATACTCTTTAAAAGTACTCTTTTAAAGTACAATACTCTTCAATACTCTTTTAAAGTACAATACTCTTTATCTCGAAGAAGAAGTGTACTTTTAAAATAAAGAAATTACTGTGTCCGTTAAAACGTTTGTCATGCCTAGGGTCAATGGCAGATTCCAACCATGAGCAAAGAACAAGTTCCCTTGAAGGGCTCAGCCACTGACAGTGATCTGCTTACATGCAAACTAAACAAAAACTGAAAACAATTGTAGGCAAAGGATGTGGAATTGCCATCATGAAGATCCCCATCACTCACTAATGCAGCTGACGACTACAGGATTGGGAACTATAAGCCAAGATTTTCAAATACAAGAAAATGAAAAGGTCAAATGAACCATTTTCCAAGTACACTGATGGTCTAGGTCTACCATGCTCAAGCCTTTTGCTGTTAGGTGAAGAATGGCATTGAGCTCTAGTTTACCATCCTAGTTTACCATGAGAAGGAAACATGCAGTTTCTGATGTCATGTTTGCTTTATTTATGATGATGACTGCTTTGCTGTGATTACATGAGTCCTGATGGTTGGGAGAGCTGCTAACCATGTGCTCAACACATGGGAGCATAACAAACATTAAATACGAGTGTCATGGCAGTAGCATTAGCAAATGGAACTTAAAGAGCTTTAAAAAAATCCCATTTTATTAATGAGGTCTGTATTTGTATGTGGGGCAGAGGTAGACATGGTAGGAATTGAGAATAGTTTCAGACTTTAAAGACTAGGTAGACCTGAATCACCTCTTTTTCATTTTCCTCTGTAGTGCATGTTACCAAAACACACAGAATGCAGTTCCTAATGCAATACATGGTTGTCTTTTACATTTAATCACTGTTTCTTCATCCTACTCTGTTCTCCAAGAAAAACAGTGGTGTGAGTCAGTGGCTGAATTTCATGGTAAACAGAGTGAGGCAAAGGAGGAAACACAGAAAAAAGTAATGTGCTTCTTGTTACTTGTCTCAAACTTTCCCTCCTTCCCTAACCAGTGTCATTCAGCTACAGACCATTAAATGTATAAACACTGACTCCTTTTACTCCAGATCTTTGTTCTGAGCCTAAGAACGACATGACAGTGTTACTTTCCTGGGAACCACTGAAGATCTCTGTTACAGATGACAGTGATTTCTGGGTCTGGGCATATTTGGTAGATCACAAAAGGTGCATATGGCTTTGATGCTGAATTCAGACATCTTTTAACTAATTCTTTATTCTGAGTAACACAAAAAAACCCCAAACCCTAGCTGTTATTTCAGTGCAATATCTATATTCTAATGCCCCAAAGTTGTCTAAAAGTCTCTGAAATTATGCGGTTCTGATTCCTCAACTCAACAGAGAACACCTTTCTACACTGGAAATATAAAATACCACACTATATAGACATTATATTTCTAAATGGACAAAACAGACTCATGAAAGAGTAGGTTAGTCCTTCCAGAGAAGTACTCATAATTCACCATTAGTTATTTTTTCCCTTTCTTAACGCTGCAAACAGTGACTAAGAGAATTGCAAAACTTTGATTCCAATGAGTAGTGCAATGGTTGTAAGATTTATGGACTTGAAAGCTGTGTTAAGGCACTTGAAGACACCTATTTTAAATGCTGCATAAACCATTGATCAAATAAAAAAAAATAAAAGAAGAATTTAAGTAAATTCTTTAAAAGTTAATGTTATAACAGATGAGCATGGCTGTTCTAGTTCATGCACAGACCCTGGCTATTGGCTGAATTCCCAAACCCCATGACTGAGCTGACACAAGACTCTGTGCATGCCTGGGTAATGTATGTGTGCACAGGTAAAAAAGAAAAGTATGTCCTGATTCTTTATAGCTTCCTCCTGCTAATCCCACAGTGTCTCCAGCTTTGCTGCAGCCTTTCTGGTGGCTACTGCTCTGAACTTTTGGTGTCTTGGAAGGCTCCTTTTCAGGTAGTGCCTTGAGTATGAAGTTATCCAGCAGGCAAGCAATATGTGCCATAATGATACACATTTCTTTCAGTCAAAAATACATTAATTAGTAGCTGAGGCTATTTTCTAATTTCTAACCACATTGACTATTTTATGCTGTGTTTTTACATTCTCAGCAGCAACCTTTAAGCCTTTAAAAGAACAAGAACTATCCACAAAGTTGAAGATAAGGCCCTCATAAACCTATCCTAAGATACCAGCTGCTTGTAAAAAACACTTTGTGTCTATTCTGTTGTGCATCTGGAGGTTCTTGCTCTGGAGGTTTATAAAACTGAGAATAATTTCCAATTAAAAGATGGGCGAACAGTTATAAGAAGTTAAGTGCTGGCTGCAGTAAAGGCCTGAGTACCCACAGCTGGACTTATGCCCAATGCAAATACCAAAGCCCAAGCACATGCTCCTCAAACCCGGCCTCTCTTTCCTGATTCCTCAGGCAGCTAAAGGCTGTGCACAGCTATGCTTTCCTGTAATCATGTACCTCAGGTGAACTCCTACTTCTATACATGCCTAGGACTGTTTGAGACCCAGTGAACCCGCACAGCTCTACACCTATCTCAGTCCTAAACCCAGCCTGAATCCACAGGCTTGGCAATTCTTCCCCTATATTCCCTGAGGGAGCAAGCCTGGCAACCACTCATCTCACACATGTCTACAGGACCAGGCATTGCATGAAATACCACAGCAGACACAGACAGTTTAATTAAAAAAACTGAAAAGTGTCTGTAAGAGTTATGGCAAAAGAATCAAAGCTCTAATGACACCAGAGAAGGCAATCAAGAATGAACACAGATTTGTCACCCTAGTGGTTCACATGACAGGCTGAACACAAGGAAGGACAGGGTAACTGGGCTCTAGCTAGTCCTCAAGGAGTGTTTGGGTAGCTAGGCAGACACCTGATAAAAATACAAGAGTAGTCTGAGAGATGGCAAAACCAAGCCAACCACCCACCCCCACCTTCCTGAGTAGATGGCTGATTTTGGCTCCTTGTCTTGATTTAACTGTTCTCTGAATTGCTGAACAGTTTCAGCAGGGGAGGTTCAGGTCTCACAGAAACAGACTCTCATGGCCAAGAGGCTGCACCTCTGGAGGTGCTGGTTTGAACATCTCCAGTGAGTAGACAGAAACCTTCTCTTCTCTGATTCCTGAAACACCACCAGCCTCCTTTCACTCACTTTTTATGTATTTTTTTTTTACTTAGGGAA
>NW_005054301.1:14134259-14139069 GCF_000277835.1 Geospiza fortis
GGAAAGATGTATTTAGCTGCTACCCAAATTCTTGGAAGAATGTTACATTTAGCAAGACTTGGAAACTAGCAAGAGTTCATTTGCTGGACTGTGCATTCTTTATTCTAGTAACTTCAAAAGTATCTTTAGATCATTTTGCATCTGTGGAAAAGGAAGCATTTAAAAACTCCATGTCCTTACTCACTACTAGCATTCCAGTGACAAATTTAATCTTGCAATCATTGTAATGTATGGGATTTGCTGACCAAGGGCTCCAGTGAGCCCACAGGACCCTGTTAGTGTTCCTAACATGACATCTCCTTACAGCAAGACGTGCCATATTATAAGCATTTTCAGCACAATCTTTTTATCCACACCAGCAAGACTAATTCTCTTCAAGGTGGTTTCAGGTGGCATTTGCCCTATTAAAATGTGCATGTCCAAGTACTGAAGGGTTTTTCAAAGCTTTTACATAAGCTGGTGGCAATGTACTCAAAGCAAGAGGGATCTGAACTCCAAATCAAACAAATAATTTGATAGCAAAGACTAAGCCATAGAAGTACTTGGCTTTACAAAGTACTTCTCTAAATTAGAAACAAACAAATCACATTTGGTTATGGTGGGGTTTTTTTCACCTGGAAAGGTGGTTTTGTTACACCTGATTACAGCAGTCATCTCCCCTCCTAATGCACAGAGGCTTTCTAAACAAGCTGTCCGATCTCCACAGGACAAAAAAAATGCTTTCTGCCTCCAGACAGCCTGTGCCCTCATCTGGATTTATCTCAATTGCTAACTGCATCAAGGTAAAAACCACTGTACTTCGTCTCTTGTAAGCTTTTACATCATAGCTTTCTTAATGTAAAAACTTCAGCCTATGAGAAAGGCACAGCCACAAAAGAACCCATAAACTCTAAATCTAAGGACTTACTATATAAAAATGAGGCTTTCTTCTTTGCTTTGCAGCACAAGAGAATATCTTGCTTATTTATGCTCTCTCTTTTGTCAGATCAGAAGAATAAGAAATGGCTAAGATGATTTTTTTTAGTGTGTCTGATAACTTTTAGAGGCATGAGCTCCCAAGGAGTCTTTCCTCTAAGTGTTCTAGTATATTTAAAAAAAAAAGTCTTTTTTTTTACTGTGAATTCCTATGTTCATTCTGAAACCCTGACAAGAAATAATAATACCTTCTTCACAAGAAGTCTAGTTCCATCTGGTTGAGAACCAAAAAGCCCTGCCACAGTCTGATCTGAAGTGTAATTGATTTGATCACTGGCAATTTCACTTCTTCGCTTACGTCTTTAGTGCATTAAGACTTCCTGGGGAGGAGAAAGAAAACTGTTTACATTTTTAGACTTTTTATAAGTGCATCCAAAAGCTCCAAGTGTTTGGAGCCTGATTAATTACAAACACCTAGAGGACTGCTCCCAGTCCTATTTACAGAATCTCTCCTAACATCAAGTGACTTAACACTTTTTCAGGCACTTTGAATCACATGTTGTGAGGGGGAGAAACAATCATTCAATCAAACTGCCAATGAAAGCAGCTAGTGGAGAACTGCTGGGCAGTGTGGTCAGTCCCAGAATGTAAGATGACGGCTCCTTCATGGTTCTGAACAGCTCTACAGAAAGGAAGAGTGATGTCTGCTGGAGCTATGTTTGGAGAGTTAAGTAATAGGACTCAAAAAAACTCTAATTAGAATTCAAGATAATGCAAGAAATGAGAGATCAATGAATAAATACCCAACTGCCCTTAGCCAAACAAGCTAAACAGGATCCTTCTGACAAGGAAACAGAAGAAGCAAAACAGAGCAGTTGTTGGAAATATAAAAAAAAAAGATTTGGCCTTAGGCTCGTGTGTGTAGTTTCCCAGAAGTAATTTTTTTTTGGCAATTTTTGAAAGGGTAAAATTTTAGTAACCATACAGATTAAAAAAATAGACTATTTTGTGTGATTATTATTGTATTTCTAATCCTGATGTCCATAAAGTTTAGCATTTTAATATGCACCCTAACTAGGAAGTTCTTTAACAGGGGAAAGAGCTATATATAAATAATTTCTTTTAGCAAGGCTCACCTGACTGAAGTCTCTTGGATTGTTGTGTGTGCTTCACATAATACACTCTGAATAGTTCCACTGAAAACAAAGTCAAGCATCTGGCAAGCCCCTGCAGGATTCAGGTCCGAATCTAATTTCAGCAAAAAAATGAAGTACGTGCACAAATCCACCTTTCTTACGAAAGCACTTAACTATCAGTTCGCATTTATGTATATAGGAAAAATATGATATAAGTCAACCAGTAATTCTTTTAGGAAAAGGCAACTGGTTAAACAATTCTTTGTCTGCCTTTAAACTTTTTTTTTGTCTACGACAGTGAAAACTTGGCATATTCACTGGAAATATCCTTTTTTTTTCTTTTTATTGGGGAGAATTAGAGAAGTTAAAAGGCCTTCTTCCCTATTAAAAGCATTTAGAAATTTCAAAATGGATGTATTCAAGCACAAAGACACAAAGTATGTGAAAGTTAAAAAAGGTATGTTTCATCTTTCCAGATTATGTTGAGCTCTCAACTCTTCTTATAAATTGCTTATTTCACAAGTTTGGTACCCAATCAGTTTTAAGGACTTAGGCCAAAATTATTCCTTTGAAAACTCTGTTCCCTACTGCAGTTTTATAGGTGGGGAAATGGAGTCAAGAGAAAATTGGTGTGATTGTAACAAAGTAAAGGATGAAGCTAGGGGGGTGAACTTGTCCCTCATACCTGTTCTTGACAGAGAGACCATCTAAATAAAAATGACAGTGAGGAAGAGTTTTGTTTCTTCCCACCTCCATGAGTATTCTCTCTGAGAAGTGCAGCAACTGATGCTGCAGCAGTACAACTGTTGAACAGAGTTCTTTCCTTCCTGTAATATAGCAGCCTTTTTTTGTGACACTGGATTTCAGCTAGAAAATGCAGAAATTCTAAGTTGTTGTCTCAAACAAAAACCAGACCAAAAAAAAGCTTCAGCTCTTTCATTCCTGCAAAGCTACATTTTTTTTCTGGTATTCTGTTTTTATATGGCTATTGCCAGGAAAAGCAAAAAGAACAGATAAGATTTCAATTTTGAAAGGAGGGCAATGGAATAAAAAAACCAAAACCAAACCAACCCACAACAAAACAAACCAAAATAAATGCCTTGCAAATCTCCTTACATAATAAAATAGCTTTCCTGTCTCTCTTACTCTCCTTTTGTTTCACTACAGATATAAGTGGCAGAGTCAGGAAAAAAGCCTAGACAGATCTCTTGCCTCCCCACCACCTACCTTACCCTCCAGAGTGACACTGTGTGCTGCACCGTGTTGCACAGAATCCCCCACAGGTAACACCCTGGAACACAGGTGGTCACACAGCAAGCTGTCCTGCATCACAGCAAGAAAAAAGGAAAAGGCACTATTTTGCCAGAACTGTGCATGAGATATCTGTTCATGAGTTGAAAGTGTATGAAATCTGTCTGAGATGTTGAGACGCAGTAAGGTTCAGGAAAGGAGTTTTTCAGTTTTGCAGCATAACTGGAAATTGTATTTCATATAGTGAAATATGTATGTAAATAACACATTGAGCTCCTTAGATGCCTCTTTTCATAATTTCCAGTTACAGCTTCACACTGTAAGGGCTTCTGATGTTCATACAAACTCAGTTTGCTTAGCTGAGTCACTTCTCGCATCACGTTGCTTCAGAAGTGCCCTGAAAGCAAAGCATGTCAGCAAACACCTCCTACAGCTTCAGGAGACAAAAGAAAAGAAAAGCAAATGCACGAGGGCAGAGGAATTTTATGACTTTCATTTTCTTGGCAAATTCCTTTATAGTCATCAAGTACATAAGTTGCATCAAAAAATTGTGAAAAAGAGTTTAAAAAGTTTGGCTTGACATATGATATTTCTGCATTTGGCATAAAAGTTTATATTTGTTCAGCAATCAAACTTCATCCTAATAAAATAAGCTTTTCTAAATACCTTTTGAAAAATAGTCACATATGGATTGTATTATGTATGTAGGTGTTTTGAGGCCAGAAAACATATTTTTTGTTCTCTGTCTGCATCACATAGCTGAGTGGAATGCTGGTGAGTGACCATGGCTCCTAGGTGTGGACATCATTACAAGCCCACAACCTGACTCTACATGCAGTATATGCCAAACAAGAAACCTTTTCAAGCATACCAGAACATCATACTTTTCAGAGCAGAGCCCAAGACTTTTAAATTATTTAGATGTTCAAAGATTTTCTCTTGAACTCAAATTTATTCATTTGATTTCTAATGTCCTATTTATGAGGATTTTCCAAATTATTCCTAGATCAAGCAATATTTTGAAAGTAAAAAAACCTGACTTCATTTTCAAAAAAAGAAAATCCAGCCCCAAAATAAGTACTTTCCCTAATTAATTTTCTCTCATTCAGCTGATGGAAATCTGTATGTTAAAAAGTTGATGTTCTGCCAACATAAATATAAAATACTGCTTTTTCAGTAAGTAAAATATTTTCCAATCTCCATCATATAGACATTAATTCTAAACCTCAAATAAGAGAGAGATTAAAATTTCTTAATTAAACAGAATCTTGCCAACGTGAAGCATAGTCTTAAATTTGATTTTCCAGTACATTTTAAGAGAAATTTAACTCAACTCAGAATAACCTCAGCTTTCTTCTGGCACTACTTTATAAGGCTTGACATGAAGCACAATGCTACTTAAATTAGAGCATTTTTCATATAATCATCTGCAATAGAATAAACAGGAGAGTACCTGCACAAGAGAAACAGGCCTGCTATGTTAGCATACCATCTTGAAACCAACGTGC
>NW_005054301.1:14139111-14139281 GCF_000277835.1 Geospiza fortis
TTAGGTTTGAAATAACAAGCAAAACCCCCCATTTTACTTGCTGGTTTACAATGAAGGTTTTTATCCATTACTTTTGGATATGTCTAAAATTCACAGGAAACTGGATTCTTTGAGTGTCAGTTCTTTTCTAAGACAAAACAAGGCGTTCTTCCCATATATAGCAGAGAAGT
>NW_005054301.1:14139329-14142261 GCF_000277835.1 Geospiza fortis
ACACACACTACCAGTATCTTGCTTTGGCCCCAAGTCATGAATCACTTCTGAGACACTGCTGATCTCATTCATCAAGTCAGGAAGACAGCAGTGTACACCACCAGTAACTCAGCAAGAGCTGAGTCCGTGCTTGTTCTAGACTCATTACAGCTCAGCTAGAAAAGTTACTGCTGTGTTGGTGAGACAATCAAGCTCCTTTCTCTCCTAAACAGAGGAGTTCAAAGTACCAAGCAAAGCAGTTCAGATGTGCCCTGTCTCTGTTGGACAGCCTGCCTTACTTCTGACCTGGAGGAGCATGTCTAGGAGTGAGAGATACTGGCTTGCTAGGTGTATTAGGGCCAGGATCTCAGCTGTCATAGGTCACTTACATCTCCCTGAGTCATTTAAAGCTATTCCAGTTTATTCAAGAAGAGGCTCTTGCCCCTGTGAGTTTTGGCTTCTCTGCAAAGGCTTTTAATAAGGTGCCAACTGTCCTGGCAGTAAGGATACTTTGAGTAGCACTCAAAGTTAGCAGTAGCACACAGAAGCTCAGCCCAATAACATTTTTCTCTGCAAGAATGAAGTACAGCACTTCCTTTAAGCTTACACAATTCTTACTGTTCCATTGAAACAAAGAACAACTCACACAGTGAATACTAGCAAGAAATGAGAGAGGAAATAAAAAAAAGCCAAGTAAAAGCAGAGCAAGCAGGTAGTTGTAGTTGCCAGGTTCACAGTACACACCACTACCATCCAATAACATTAAAGCTCTTCATCTCAAACCTATACCTATATCACAAACCACGCACTTTTCCATAGGTCTCTTTAATACTAAATAATTAAACATTTCCCCGTGAGTATTCCAGCTCCAATTAGAACCCCTGATGAGAATTGACAGAATTCAAGTCTGAGTATGGTAGTAGGAAGAAGAATCTTCCTTTCAGCACTGGATGCTTTTTTAACCAGTCTTTCGTTGGGATCTAACCAGCACAGCTGAAGCTTTGGAGCAAACCCACAGAATGTTTTGTTAAGGATTCCAGCAGAAATAAAGAACTCTTCCAAGCTGGAAATTATTCCGGATACCTGAAAGAATGATGAGGGGAAAAGACGTATTTCCCCCTGCCTCCCTCAATCTCAAACAAATAAAGAGACATAACATTTTTTTAACATCCTTTTAAAAAATATTTTTAAAAAAATTCTACTTTCATTCAGTCCAGATGCAGCTGCAATTATTTATCTTGTTGGTACCCAAATTTATTTTTTATATTTTTGTGAATGAGCAAGCAAATACTTGCAGAAATAATTCTACTTTCCAACTGTCAAAGAAATCTGAACACTTGTCTTGCTTGACCCAAGGTGCTAGTGCGTACTTGGAACACTGCAGATTATGCTAAGAGGAAGAAACCAGATGAGAAGATATGGTATGGGATATTCAGCTGCAAGAAAAGGAAGATGGATCTTGAGGAGGGAACACAACTTCTGTAACAGGACCTGCTTCCTAAAGTGTTTCCTAGCGTGCTTTAAGTCAGAGTGAGAGCTCCTCCGGATCACCAACTCTGGCTAGATCCCTGAATGCAGTAAGGCATTAAGTGGACATACCTGCTCTGCAACTGCTGCCCAGAAATATCACCTAGGAAAGGCAATGCCAGAGTGGCATGTAAATGACAAACCAGAAATATACAGCAGAGAGGCAGCTTGCCTGCAGCAGTGCCTGGGAGCGCCTGCAGTGGCAGTGCCATCGTGGGCGCCAGGAGATGCTCAGATCAAAGAGCAGAAAACTCCTCCTGCAGCAGCGCTGCTGTGCCTGGACTGCGGCCCTGGGCAGGGGCAGCGCCGAGCAGCGGGAGACAGAGCAGAAGAGACCGAATAGACCCCTTCAATTCAATTCAACTGCTCCACAGAAGGAAATGGAAAAGAGCACAAAGTCTCAACATACTGAGAGGTGGGAATGGTGACCTTTCCTTTGGAATCACGAAGGAGGGACACCAATTACTTAAAAACAAATAAAATAAAATACAAACAATGGCACTTTTATGAGGAAAAAACCCCCAACCAAACAAAATAATACAAATTCTCTAGGCCTCTCCTTCTCCCCATATAGATGTCATTTGCTGTAATTCCTTGCCAGTAATCCTTCCCCCCTTAATTGTCTTTGAATTTCAGTGGCTCCTGCACACCAGCTCATTTTCTCTCTCATGCTGCCACCTACCACTGCGCTATGGTGACTTGCCCTGTGAAGTGATGGTTTTTTAACAAGTTGTCGCCAGATGTGTGTGAATTATTGTAACGGGCCTAATTCACTACCTTGCTAAGCACTCAGGCTCTAAGGGAAGCCAAGTCTCGGTCTCAACAAAGAGCAAGCTACCGCTAAGTACTGTGAAAGTCAGAAACTTGGCATCTTGCATCCCTAATGTAGCAAATCCTTTCATTTTAATTCGTCTTCCCCTTATGCAAGTAAAACTACCTCTTAGGTGAGATTCAGGCCTGTCTGAGGTCCAAGGCGGCTGCTGACTGCTGGTGACAGAGAAGGGCTGGTTTGATTCACGGGCAGTAACTCGTGCCCAGCAGCCAGGAGAGCCCAGACCTATCGGCACCACCTGCAGCGCTCGTGTCCATGGCAGAGCTTTGCCCAGCGCTGCTTTCTGCGGCGTGATGCCCGCAGCTGGAGGCAGCAGCTGACAAACGTCTTCGTTTAATTAGCAAGCCCAAAAGTCAGCCCGTGGCTCAGAGGCTGTTCCTGCCCGTAACGCCTGTGGGTAGCCCCGCAAGACACCGGCACTGAAGCGCTTGGAGGACGGGGCTAGCACTGGAAGAAGTGCAGGCTTCGCTGCGGGCTCTGTCCGCCCTCCGGGGCTCTGCCCCTCGATGCCCCCAGCCCAACGCTGTCTGCAGATTCGGGGTACTCCTTTGGGCAGCTGCAGCGCACAGAGATGTTCCCGGCTACCGCTGGGAC
>NW_005054301.1:14142792-14143872 GCF_000277835.1 Geospiza fortis
GGTGGGAGGGGAGTAGGATTTAATTCTCCTTAACTGTCATACTTTAATGGGGATGGAAAATGTGAATTTTCTGTGCATTCCAGGAACAATTCCTTGGGGTGGTGACCTTTAGCACCGATTCTCTGAAGACAGGAAAGTAGTCGAGCGTTTATCTGGATGACTGAAAGCTTTCCCTGGTGGAAGTTTATGGAAGTGTTAAAAGGGGCGGATAACACGGGCTTTGGAGGCGCTTGTCCAATGATCTGGAGGGGCTTGGAGAGCAGATCTCAGCTGGCAGACATTTAAATGGGAGACAGCTCGGCGCTGCTGCAATTTGTAGGCAGGACCCGACAGTCTCTCTCTCTATGGACTCCCGGGCAGCTTCGGGCTCCCACGCCACCCGCTCCACCGAGTGACCCGCCGCTCAGAGCCCCGCAGAGCCTCAGCCCGCGCCGAGGAGCCACCGCCACCGAGCCGAGCCCCGCCGGGAGCCGCCGCCGCGCAGGTGAGCTGGGACGCGAACGGGTCCGGCAGCCGCGAGTTCGGCCAGTGTCTCTGGGAGGCAGAATTTTAAGCTCTCTATCCTACCTTCAGAAAGGGGCAAGGGAAGGGGCTGTTCACCGGTGTCTAGCAAAACTCCAGGGCGTCTCGGTTTTGCAGGGGGTGACGCCCGTCCCTCCCGTCCGCGGGAGCGAGGCGCACCGAGCTTTCCGCCGCAGCGCTGTGGATTAGGGCACCGTCACATCTCTTTCCCCTCACAAGCACGGGGACTGCAAAAGCCCCGTTAGCTCTGCCTCTCATCTCCGCCTACAGCATCACTCCCGACAAATTGGATTCGGCGCCCACCCGAGACACGGAAAAATCCCGGCCCGGCCTCTGCACGGAGCGGGGCGGGGGCAGATCCCCAGGTGCCAGCCCCATCCCATCTCGTTCCGCCGAGCTGCCCTCTACGAGGCCGCTCAGACCCCGGCTCTGTCCTCGCCCGCCTTTGCAAACCTCCGCTCCTCGGAGGAGCGTGCTCCTGGTACCTCAAGAGCTCCCGGGGCGGGGTGCGTGCCGTCCGGGAGACTCGGTGTGTGCCAGCGGGGTCGGGTGCCGCGG
>NW_005054301.1:14144370-14164328 GCF_000277835.1 Geospiza fortis
ACTGGCAAGGTGCGCGGCCCCCGGCCCGCTGTACCGCAGAGTCTCTCCCCGGCCATCAGCTGCGGCCTCACTCCTGGTGTCCCATTTGTGGTGAAAGAATGGCAAGCGAATCCCGTTTAGGTCACCAGGGCTGAGACACAGCCTCCTTTTGCACAGATGGGGCTCTGGGGCGCCAGCGCGCCTTTGGCTCTCCCTGCTGCTGACAGGACGCCGGGTTTATCAGGCGTTTTGTGAGTGGCGACCTCTGGGTGCAGTGCCAGTGGCCCCCCAGCCTCAGCTGCCTCTGAGCCCAGCCCCGCGACCCGAGCGCTGCAGAAGCGCTCTGCTCCTGCCCCGCTCCTCTCTGAGCCCGGCAAACCGGGAATAACCAACCAGCGTGCGCTGGGGCTGTGTGTAAGTGACAAAGGCACCGATGGCCGTAGCTCTGCGCTCGTCTTCAGCGTTCAGTGCCAAGCTGTGCTACAGCATTTGGCTTTTTTCTCTCGGCAGTGCTACCCAGAAATGCGTATCTTCTGCTGAAGACTCTCCTTTTCAGCACGCACGGCAGTGCAGAGAGAGGGCAAAGCTCTCCCGGTTGTTTTAGGGCTCCATGAGGAAATGTGTCTGCAGGGAGTTTGGCGCTGGGCAGCTGGGAGCTGTCAGGCTGCGTGGGCGTCTTCAGGCAAGGCACACCCGGGTTTGGTACCAGCCATGGCCACCATGATGTTCAGCTTCCCGGGAGTCCCATAGGATGTCCTGCCGAAAAATAGTTTCTTAAACGGGGAATTCTCAAGGTTTCAAGGGTTGGTTTGTTGGTTGGTTTGTTTGTTTTAAAATTGCTGCCTACAATCCTTATATCTCAAAAGCCCCCATCTCTATGACTCTCAAGAAGAAATTTTCTGAAATGTAAATATATCCAAATTCTATGAAACACAGATGTTAGTTTTGCTGTCTTGATTTCAGAAAAAAAAATGCAGTTTTCTGGGAACTGCCATTACTATGCTTTTTTAATATTTAAAAATACAGATCTATGAACTATGAAAACATTACATAAGAGTGTTTCTGTAATTCAGATGTAATATGCAAGGCATAAAATTATTCTGATCCTTCGGGACATAAACCACTTCTATTTTCGCAGTAGTCAAAGGGATTGTGTTTTGTGTCTTTCTTTGGCTTATATTTGAAGTCCACCAAATAATTGTTGGGTTTTTTTGGTTTTTCTTAGTTCTTCATCAGATTATTTTTCATGTTTCTTGTGAAGCACAGGAGTCCATGGCTCTTCATAATATTTTCCTAGTAAAAAGGGTTTACAGACGAAGTTAGAGGCCTGTTAAGATCTGTGACAATTTTGCTGGGTATTTCAACCAGGTTTCCATCCAGATCTTTTAAACAAGTTGTGTTGAGCTAAAATGTCAGTAGTAACTTTCTGACTCTGCCTAGGAACTCATAGGGAAATTCTGTCTGTGAACTGACATGTGGAGATCCTTAATTCATAGCAGAAAATGTATAAATGAAAAAAATTACAGCCTAATTGTATGAAATAGTAAACCTGAAAGCATTTACATTTCTCTCTCAATAGTTGCTAGTATTAATCCACACATTTCTTAATCTGTTTTAGATGATGAGATCTCAGGCTCTAGATAAACCACATATGAAGTGATATGAATGTTAGGGCCCAATTCTGCTCCTGTTTGAAGTCAGCAATAAAACTTCTTTTGGATTTAGGACTAAGAGCTTACAGATGATGAAAAGTGGAACTCAGCAGTGGAATATGGAAAGAATAGAGTTTTGGAGTATTGTGTTACTTTTAAAAAATAAATATTAATTCTGTCATATCTCTTTAGATCTGAATAAAATGAGGGAATTGATCATTTTGGTTATGGTCATCTGTTTGTTGAAAGGATTCTCAAATGAATTCTCCAAAGGATTTCTGGTTATGCCAGTGTAACAGCCAGTTGGTATCAAGTAATGAAAGTTTTTCAGAAACATGGAATATAAGCTTTTACAGCCTGATTCTCACAGCTGAAGAGCTACAACTTCTGCAGAATTATGACTGTAGTGAGGAGAAAAATAATTTACTTCAGGAGACATTTCTCTTCAGTAAAACTTCTGGTATGGTAATGCTGATTTTAGTTACTTCTACTGTCCTTTTCTGTGTTTTGCTTCTTTCAGTAATAAAAAACCCTGTTAAAGAAACATTCACAACTGCTAACTCACAGAGAGATGAACCACTTCACTTCCTAATGTAAGCCAAGGTGTCATCTTCTCTCATAAGCAAAAGCATTGATTGCCCTGGCACCAGAGGTGCTGCAGGGTGCCCATATTGCATTTCGGCTGCTTTCCTTCCTGAGGCATACCACCTCATTTTCCTTTGTATTTTTCATTTTAAAAATTAAGATATTAATTTTAAAACAAATTTTTAATCAGTTATTAAAAAAAAGATCCTGCTTAGCTGCTGTTCACATAGCCTCTTCTGAATTTAACCTGTATTTATCCATAAATTTCTGGATTACTTTTAGATGTGTGTTTTAGAAGTGACCATAACAAATGTTTCTGCTGAGTGGCTAATTTTCATTTGAGTTACAATTTCTTTTATGAGCATGTAATGCAGCTTCCACCTTTAAGGCTGGAAACCAACCCAGTGAAAAATTACCTTCCTCCCAGTTTAGGATTACACTGAAACACATGCTTGCATTTCCTTAGGGATAAGCCTGTGCTTCATGAAGTTGCATGAATCTGGGCCACAGACCTTACAGTAGTATATATTACTATGAAACTCTCCCCAGATTCCCGTCGCAGAATACACCCCATTTTTGTAGGACTAGACCTTGCTGTGTCATCTATGGTGGAAAAAAAAGAAAGAAAACAATGTGTAGCTAATCAGTTTTAAAAATACAAGTAGTCCAGGAATATGCATGTTGGTGGAACCTCATCCAAGTTGTGGGACACTAAATAAAATAAACACCTGAAGTTTTCTGGCACTACTTATAACCTAGCAATTTATTTTCAACTTCATGCGATAACTTTTTTTTTCTTTTAAGACTGGCACCCTGTTGAGTAAATAAAGTGCATATTAAAATAGTGGTGACTAGACAGTCACCAGAGAAATAAGAATAGTTTTGGAAGAAATCATTCTGATCTCTTAAGGGAATAAGTAATAGTTAATAATTCTCTGAAAACTTATTTTTAAGAAAAAATTAAAACTAAACATGTTTAAATAATATTCAGGTTGTTATAGAGATGAGGGAAAACCAGCAAATGTGAAGTTCAGGCTGACACTTGAAATTATGCTGCGTTATTCCTTAATTGGAATTCCCAACTTATTTTTGTCTATGTCAAAGTCTTAAGGTTATTAAAATTGTGTGTTCCATACCATATTTCATTTAGATACTAACAGCAGCCCTTCCAAATTGTCTGTTGGAGTCACCAACTGTATCATTCTTACACCTCTTTCTTGACTGCCAAACACAGGACATGATGGTACATAGATTACTGAAATGAATGTATACATCTACGATACATCAGGAATTCTAGGTGCTCTAAAAATCTGCTCACAAACACTAAAAATATTAGATCCACAAGCAACTCCTTGAATGTAGTAGAATCCCCTATGACACTTTCCTACTTCAGGAACTCCTCTCCCAATCCATTTGATGAGAAAGGCTGTTTGAACAGCATAACATTTATTTTCTCTGTGTGACTGGGAAGACCTAATAACTGAGAAATTAGCAGTTATTTTTTACAGCAGACAGTGCTTACCCTGAGCCTCTGCTGAGTCTCTAGGTGGCCCTCACAGCGCTGGCATTTGGCTGCTTTCCTGCCTAGTTGTGTGGTCTCAGCAGAGCGGATGGAGCCGTCCAGGACAGTGCCCATGGTTTCACATGTTTCTCGGGCAGTAACACAAGAAGGATTCTTCAATTCAAATGCTATTTTTTTCCATTCTGATAAAGCAAGTCAAACAAGGGATGTAACTCCAGTGCTCCAAGCAGGTAGAAAACAATGACTTCCTCAGCATTTTTTTTTCACAGTTCTTTTCCTTTTTCATGCCAGTGCCTCTTCACAATTTTAGTGTTTTACAGTGAGTTTTTTGCAATTAGTTGCTCCTTTCTGGTGCCTTCCTCCACGCTTCCATGGGGAGGGTTCCTCAGAGGCTTATTCCCTCACCTGTCTATCTTGCTACCACATAGCTCCTTTCAGAAAAACTTGGAGACCATGGTGCTTCTGGAAGGGGGAAGTGTGACAGTGATGAGTTTCTTCTGTGCTGGTTGGTGTTTTAAGCTGACGGAACAGCCTAAAGAACTCAGATTTGGGAAGCAACAGAAACGGTGGAATAAGGGAGGAAAGTATAAGTAGGAAAGTTATTCCTACCCAATAATTAGGTTTGGGGCAGCCATATGGTTTTGAAGGACCTGATCATCTCCACTTTACTGCACTTCCTGAAGTGGTCTTTTTTGTATGCACAAACTCTGTGATATTTAATGTCGTTTACAAAATTCTGTCCTCCAACAACACCATTCTTTGTAAAATGAATAAAATTTAGGGATCTGAAAAATGCTCAGCATCTGTGATTGCATCTGTACTACTTCAATCAAGAATTCAGTGCAATGTGTGAGAGGATGTAGTTTAAAATTATAAGACACATCTCTTTTAACCTGTACCTAAATATTCTTTTATGTTTGTTGCCTGACTTGTTGCACATCTCTCAGCTTAAGCATCATTGCACTCAGATACATTGGACCCCTTTAGAGGTGCAGTGTGGCAGATGTTGGGAAGCTGTAAAACAGGCTGCAGGTGTATACAACATATACATTATATACTGGATGTACATTATTCAAGGAGCTGTATAAAGTTTCTGAGTCTGATTAGGGAACAGAAATCTAGATTACATCTGCTGAGACAAAGACTTTAGCCCTCTGGTATTGTAGATAGCTGTATCATGTAAATGAATCCTTGTGTCGTATAAAATTTGTTCTTCCACTGTTGTAAGTAAGGAGCAATCTTCCTGTATGTCGGTGAGCTATAAGAAGGGAATGAGAACTAGGGTAATGCACTTGGAGAAAAAAGCTGGAAAAAGATGGAGGACAGACAAACAAAATTCTCTTTGGGCTTACTTTCAATCACTCTATTTGAAAGCTTTTATCACTTGGTAATTTGGGAACAGCTTTCCAGCTGGTACAGGCTTGAATTCTTACGTTTTATAAGTGTGCGTGCACGCATTTTTTTTATGGAGCTGAAAATTTAGTGGATACCTGGCTTCTGTTGGTATCTGAAATCCACAACTGTGCTTTATTTCCTCACCTTCCTTCCTACAGGATGGTCCGCACACTGTATGCCATCGGTGCCCTGTTTCTTCTGATGGGATTCTTGCTGCCAGCGGCCGAAGGGAGAAAGCGGAATCGTGGATCTCAGGGTGCTATCCCTCCTCCTGTCAAGGATCAGCCCAATGATTCGGAGCAGATGCAGACACAGCAGCAGTCAGGCTCCAGGCATCGAGAGCGAGGAAAGGGCACCTCGATGCCGGCTGAGGAGGTGCTGGAGTCCAGCCAGGAGGCTCTGCACATCACTGAGCGCAAGTACCTGAAGCGGGACTGGTGCAAAACCCAGCCCCTCAAACAAACTATCCACGAGGAAGGCTGCAACAGCCGCACCATCATCAACAGGTTCTGCTATGGCCAGTGCAATTCCTTCTACATCCCCAGGCACGTCCGTAAAGAAGAAGGCTCCTTCCAGTCTTGTTCCTTCTGCAAGCCCAAGAAATTCACCACTATGACTGTTACACTCAATTGCCCCGAGCTTCAGCCCCCAAGAAAGAAAAAAAGAATCACCCGAGTTAAAGAGTGCCGGTGTATATCTATTGACTTGGACTAAACTGAGAAAAAGCAGCAATTGCACTCTGACTGTATGCAATCACTGCCATTGTGAGAATGAGTGGCATGAACTAGCCTACCTTCAAGGCTGGGCAAAACTGAAAGGGACCTAGTGAATTACCTAAAACAAGCAAAACCCCCCAAAAAGAAAGAAACAATTCATGTAAGGAAAGGGTATGCATGTGTGTGTGTGTGTAAGAGAGAAAATGGATATGGATGAGCAAATGCATGAATGTTCACTACAAAAAAAAAACCAAAAAACAACCCAACCAAACAAAAACAGCGTATGAGACATTAAAAAACCCCTAATTACCCATAGTCATGAATTAGGTTTCCTAATTCATGTGTATATTCACAATTTTGCCGCTTGCTGGGAAAGTGGAGCTGTGGCTTTTGCGAATGTTCACCTTTGTGCTATTTGCTTTTACTGTATTACGTGAAACATCAAAGCAAGAGGACAATATATTTCAAAGCACGAATCTATTCTTATATAAGAAATAGACAAAGAGCAATTTAAAGTGTAGCACAGCCATCACTGAAAACAGAAGCTGTGTTGAGAGTTTGTAACACACTTCTTAAAAAAATAGCTGTAATCCAAAAGCCATGTCTGGAGAACAATGGGGGGATGTGGGAGTGCTGAAAAGTCAATATAGGTGGATGGGAAACAGACCTACAGCAACTTAGAAAGCAAAAGGTCAAAGCAAGTAGACAGGGAGAGTACGAAAGGGAGTAGGAAAAGGAAAGGTACATAAATAGGAAAACACAGAGGAAGAGATATTGTCTTCTGTTTACGTTTTGCTTTAATTTATATACCTAGTCATATATTACATAAATTAAAAAGAAACTATATACCAGGCTATAAATATACTTCTGAATTCTGATGGCTCTCTAAACCAAACAGAACCCATTCTTATGCCACTAGATCCATCTGATGTCTTTTATTTCTCATATCAGTTATTCTTCATATCTACATATATATGTATATGCAGTATCTTTTAGGCAGTATGCATACATGCAATGAGTGTGCCTACTTCATTGTGGGTATCCAAACTCCTCGTTTTCACACACATACATAACCACAGCACAAAAATCTTGCTAACCAAGATCAAGTACAGAATGGCAGTAATTTAGTACATAAAGAGCAGAGCAAAAATTAAAACAAGCATCATGTGACTGAAAATGCCATAACCACACAAGAGACAAAAGACACGACATTCATGACTAGTAAACATTGCATTGTTATTGTTATTTTAGCTTTGCCACAGGCATGCAGTTTGTTGAAACAGAGATGCAGAACTTTGCCAGCAATGATCCTCTTTTTATATCTTTTACCACAGACTTGCATTTAAACTGGATTTGGAGTAAGTAAAGAGAATTTCCTGACACTTAGGGCTGACTGCCCCTCTCATCTGGGGGGAAAAAACATAAAAGGGGACACTCTACTTCTAACAGCTCGATGACTCTCACCTGTGAGGTTATCTTGTCTTTTCTTTCCTTCAGGCTTAGGAGTTTAAAATTGATCAGGGCTGTAAAGTTTGGCAAGAGCACAGAAGTTCCTACAAAAAAGTTATTTTAATGAGGTGTGTCCCGGGGATTGGACCAGAGAGGCAGCCCATCCATGCATGTTGTCCTTGCTATCCTGAGCACTCGAAGGTCCACACGTTGTGATGGGTCTTGGAGGGTCCAGGACTCAGTTTCCCACTCAACAGCAGTATTCTGTAGGATTCACTATCAGTATAACTCTGCTCTCTCTCACCAGATGCCTCTTTCAGCCACAAGGTGATTATTTTGACATGATTTCTTGCCATAGAATATTAAGGAGGACAATTCTGCCCCCAGTAACATGCCCAGATGGAAAGATTTATGATGCGTGGCATGTCACAGGTGCATCCTATGTGGCCTCATTTTATCAATTTTCCCACCTGTTATGTAATGCATCATACATTTATTGGTGATATCCTGCATCTCTACAGCTCGTCTATTTTTGCTCTAAAGTCCACTGCTGTGAGGTTTGTGTTTGTAAAATTAAATGATTACAACTCATTTATTGGTATTAATTAAATGCATTTCATTTGGTATACTCTCACTCAGCAGTTTGACACATTTTCATGGATTTTAAAATCCAGTTTTAAAATCTGGAATTATAGGAGGCAGGTTTCCACTGTGTGGAATGTGAATAATTAAACAGAAAGATAAGGATATTTAATGTTATTATAAATACAAATTCTCTTTCACTGATAATAGGCAGGGAATATTTTCATTTAAATTGCTTATTTTATTTTTTTTCCTGGGGGAAAGGGCCCAATCTCAGTCATTGCTGGAAATTTTGTACTAGCTTGGGTTTTTGTTCAAGAAATGGGAACACCTTATGAATGATTTTTTTCTTCATGTAAAATTGACAGCAAAATTCACATTTTCTTTGACAGAGACTGCTATGTCCCTAATCCCTTAGCTGTTAAGCAAAGTTTCAGAAACTCCTTTAAGTTTTGTCTAGAATTCTCAAGGAAAATTGATAATAGTATTCCCAGTCTTTATGTTCTAAAACTGCCTGTGCATAGATCGTGATGGAGCTCCCCTTGAGGCAGATCCCCCAAACCCATATGAATTGCTAGTTATTGCCTGAGAGTAAGAAAGTTCTGCTAACTTACAATTATATGAGATATTTAATATCAACCACAATATGTATTTAAATGTCTGCTTTATTCTAAAAACAATGGACTATATAACCTAAGGCTGCAGTATTTTCATGCTCGGTCTCACAAAGCAAAACTTGGTTTAAAATGAAGTTTTAATTATCTTGTAACTGAATAGAATTGGAGTTTTTTTTTTCTTCCCAGCATTTTATACATCATTTTAACTACTAGTAACAAATAAATAAAATCTCTTCTCCAGCCTGTGTCTATTGTTGTTTGTTTTTTGGTTTTTTGTGGTTTTTTAGTTTGGTTTCCCCCCCCCACCCTTCCTCAAGTTTCCAGCTCTTTCTGGATCTGTTGTACTTTGTCCTGACTTCTGTGGTTTCTTCTAATTATAAAAGGCTTTACATTATGACAATAAGACATAGAGACAAGCAATGGCACCATCATTCAACATGGCTACTTCAATAAGGCTTTTAAATGAAATCTGTCACTTGTCCCTCAACCTTCCACAATTTATAGAAGGAAAATCTCAATCTTTGCTCACACTTTTCCCCTTGTAAACCATAGAGTGACAATTGAAAATATAAATCAGCCTTGAATTGTTGTAGAGTTGAAGTTGGAGTTGGCCTGCCTGCCTTATGCCTTATCTCAGTTTAGTGTTTAGCTGGCAGTTTAGTCCCACTTCTAGAAAAAAAGAGTAAGGAACACCTTTACAATACAGCATATTACAAGCTGCAAATAGGGGCAGACGAGATGCACAAGAATTATTAAAAAAGAACAGGAAGATTTGTCACTGCTGGCAGCACATGTGCAAGGCCAGGGTTGAGGAAGGACTGCAGCCAGGGAGAACGTATTTCTTCAAACTTTCCACCCTTTTGGTTTAGTCTTCCTTCACATTTAGCTTTGTCATGCTTCTAAAACCTGCTGAAAAGATAAAATCAGCTAAGAATCATTTTTTTTGAAGCTAATTGACTTTTTCTGGTCTGAGGTATGGGCACAGTTGAGCAGAATGTTTCCTTGAGAAGTTGTGCATATGTATCTTTATTTAAATATTTAAACCAGAGAAAAACCTCCTGGACTTAGCTTTCTAGGACTCCATGGTACCATGGTCTTACTAATTATATAGTAACATATAATTTAATTATAGTTTATATTTTTCCTACATACCAGCTTTGAACTGAAGATAACCTCCCATGTGCTTTATAGTTAGTTACACAGACCAAAAGAAGGTAAGAGAGAGAGAATTCACACACCTTACTCTGCTGTCAGAGATGCAGACAGAAACGAGATGTCCTTTTCTCTGTGCCCAGTGGGCTGGGCTGGGTGCGTGTGGGGTTTCTGGTGTGCTCTGTCAGCCATGTGCTGCTGGGAGCTCGCAGTGTGTGTGATTCCGAGGCACCGAGAGTGCTGGCTCTGCCGAGCGCGCTCCCATCTGAGCCGCAGATGTGCTCCGTGGGCACCACGCCTCTGCTCCACCAGCCTGGCAACAGGCACCTGGACTTTGCAAAGGGATGGGGCAACTTCACCTTGTCATTTACCTTCTCCTGAGTGTAAAAAACCCCCAAACCAAACAAAAACCCACTGCCAAAACAGAAAAAAACCCAACCCAAACAAAAAAAGCAGAAAGGAGAATTAGAACTGCACCCTTGGGGCTGATGTTCCTTTTCCACTGTAGATGTAAACCTACAGGTTTTAGTTCCAATAGGTTTCCTGAAGGAGAACGACCAAGTGAAAAATACCTAGATCTTATTCACTCCAAATAACTCAAACCTGCCCCCAAAACCGCTTCATTCGTTACTAAAATGCAACAGTCAATTTTGGCAGAAGAACATCCAAAATTTTTTCTGAGCTGTCCTGCTTACCTGGATGGTTGCAATGCACTAACCAAAGGGGAGAGCTGCATCATTTAAATTTTAAGGGAATGAAAATTTAACATGTATTTGTATTTAGCCAAAACAGTGGTTCATATTTTTAATAATCATCAGATTTTTTTTTATCAGCTGAGATTGAAACCAGAAATTCCCAGCAGTGCACAAATATCACAAAGAGTCCCAGTGCAGATTTTTGATGCTACCTTGTAATGTGTCTACATAAGAACATCTGAAGCCTATGTGCACTGCCTGCCTGGGAATGTAGCTGATGACTTTAAAGTGCCTTGTCTCAATGTGTGGCTTCTGGCTGCCTGAATTCTTCCTCAAGCTTTCATGGGTCTGGCTGGAGGAGTACAGAAATTTTAACTGTCACTTGCTACTTTCCTATTATTTTCTAAAAGTTTTGAAAATAAAATTCAGAATCCACTTTTTTTTGAATAATCAAGGAGCAAGATATGAGAAAGTCTATATTGATGTAAAAAAATATTATTTGGATTCCTTCCCCCCCCCCCCAAATTCCCAAATTTCTAGGCTGTGATAAGCAATAACTCCTCCTTGCTGTGGTACAGAAATAGATCACATAGCTTGGGGATGGATCAAATGGAAAAATTACACTGACTCACAATAAAAGTTCTGCAACGAAAATAGGAACTTGCTACATTTGCATTTCCTTTTTTAAAGAATGCCTTGTGGAAAAAAGTAATATTCCAGTTCATATTACAAGAGCAAAAAGGAACAGAGGTTAAAAAAATCTCTCTCTGCAGAATATTTGAGAGCTATGTCTTACTTTTCTGCCTAGTAATGTCAATAAGGTTTCTGCTTAAAGCAATTGGAAAGAATCAATGTGTAATTTACAGCTCATATGGGTTAGAATACTCAAATTCATTAATCATAATTTTATCATATGGCATTACAACTGAGCACTGTTGAGATTTTTGATTCATATAATGATGAATTTGCAGGCAATATTGTCTTTCTTTTATTTCAATTTTTGTAATGCAGTTTTTGAGGTGTAAGGACGCATTAAATTCTGTATTTAAGAGAAGAGATATACTCCCAATCTTAGCTTTGTATTAGTCTATACAGAGAAATAAAAATCATGCTATATAGATGTAACATAAATGTATTTATTACTCTAAACAAAGGTGCAAAAGCCAAGCTGTGCATTAGATATATTTAGAAGTCTGAAAAATGTATATTGGATAAGATCATACATAAAACTATTGAGTACTGCGCCAAGCTTCTTAATAACACACTTTAGGAGTGACTAGAATGACACTAGTTAGAAGAGTAGTCATGAAGAATTTCTTTTTTAAGGATGGGGAGAAGGTTTTGTATATTCAGTTAAGTTTATTTCTAGACAATTACACTTAATGGATGAAGTCTTGCTGAACTTCTCTCTTTAGGATCTGAAGGACCTTGAATGTTCCTCCGAAAACAGATGTTCATGAGGGACATGATTTCCATTTTTCTTGTTAATTTGTTTCAACTTCAAATGAATGAAGAGGCTAGAATTTGGGTGTTAAGTTAGATTTCGCAAATAAAAAGGAGAAAGAAAACTGTGTGTACAATGGCAAGAACTTATTGACTGGATCTAAATCCTATGGTAGGTAATTTGATCTAATTTTTGCAGAAAGGCAAATGCCAGATGTTTGCTCCACTTTGATCTTAATAACACTTTAGGCTGCAGACAATAAGATTGGTTTAAAATTTATTGTCTCTTTGATTCCTCTATTCTAATGCTTTTTAAATTCTTTACACAAGACAGATCTATATATAGGCAACTGGGGTGGCATCAGAAGCATTGTGTACTTAAAACATTCTTGAAAACCTCAGTATGGAACAGTGTTTGCTTTTTTATGCATCAAAACAAAGCCAGATTTTATACAAGCAACATTCAATTTTCATTTTATTATAATGTCTCTTTTTATTTTGCGTATGAAGTTCTGACAGTCGCATCTGTGGCACAGCTCCTTATATGCTTTTATCTTTCAGTAACCTTATTAAAAGTCAAGACAATATATTAAATCAACATTAAGCAGCAGGAGCTGAAAGTTAAGTTAATCCATTCCTTTGCATTGGGAGTGTAATCTATGTAGATCTCTAATTTCACCACTGAGTTGCTTTTAGTGTTCTTTTTGTACAGAATATGCTTTCTGAAAGGAGACCTGCTGCTAAATGAACACCAGTGAAAGATTCTGAAGTGCTGGAACATCCAAGAGGTGTCCAACTTCCCTTTGATCTGGATCTTCCCAGTCAAGGAGAACGTTGCTCTGTGAATGAGAGTTGAACTCATCTTAGAGCTGCTTTTTAAGTGGTGTCAGGTTTCTCCCAGGATATCTTGTATATTCACTACTACTGAAAAATGGTGAAAAGCAAGTAAGACTCAGGACAAACAGCAGAGCAAGAAAAATGGTTAAAAGGAAATAGGAAAAAAAAAAAAAAAACCAAAACAGGCAGAATGTCTTATCATGATTCTCTAGCATAGTTCATACCCACTGGTCCCTTAGATCCATGCATGATGTCTCAACAATTGGTTTCACTCTGCTCAGCTCAGTAGTCTGAAAGTTCAAAAAGTCAGTCAGCTTTTCTCTGAAAGAAATTCTGAACTTTGTCTGGGGATGAAAATGCCATTGCTCAGCCAACAGAGAGAACAGCTACCCTGGCAGGTTTTCTTAAGCTGTCAGCCTTGATCAGAAGTCAGCAGGCTCCCTACTCCTGTACAACTAAGTTCAGTTCTTGCAACAAACTCCTTTGTAACCCAAAAGAAAAACTCCTTCCTTCAGAACCAAATATTTTAGTTCATTACCAGGGACAAAACATTACACACAGATGCACCAAAAAAGTTCATCTCTTTCTATCACATAAGCTAAGTGAGAAGACTTGCAATTAACTCACCTCAGGTGAGAAGCTGGGTAAAACAAAAGACTCTTCCAATGAGAATTGTTTGAATGCATCTTTACATCTTTTCTTCCTTACAATTGCTATGACTACAGAGGAAAAAACATCTTTATTTATCACTATTACATTGAAATACTGTTTGCATAATTCCAAAGCACATTTTGCCAGTCCTCTCCTTGACATGATATACAACCTGTGCCATTTGAGAAGGAGCCATTTGAAACGACTGGACGAGAAAGTCACAAAACACAGGGAGGTTTTAATAGTAATTAATTTCAATGCAGAAGCACTGATTTCCTAAAAGGACACTAGTTTTCTATAGAGGCATGATGTTATGAGACTGAAAATCTTTTGCAGCACTGGCTTTTGTGCATCATAGCTGAAAAGTGTACAAATGCTACACAGTGAAATTTAATGGAAGACACACAAGGAAAGATTTTAGCCTCGACATTTATCTTTACCAACACATGAAACCACCTTGATCTGTTTTACTGTTGATGAAAAACGAAGGTAGTGTCTATTTCACAGGAGAGGATAGGAAGTAAGAGTCAGTGTGATGGATGGTGAAAAGAAACAGAGGGCAAGAGCAAAGAAATATGAGTGTCAGGTACTGATCTCAAAGATGAGGTCTAGTCTGCTGTCAGAATGTGTCTAAATAGCTTATTAATAACAGGACAGATGTATTGGCATTAGTGTGAAAGGAGGAGTGTACTCAGTTTGTACTGTGTTGTCAGAAGTGAGCCATCTGCGTAGAGCTTATATTTGTTAGCTATAAATAGACTATGCAAGTACAAATCAAGCACAGATCAATTCCTGTGAAAATATTCACGTCAATGCATTTATCCAGCAGATAACACAGCAACAATCTCTACCATCTCTATCAAATCTGTCAAATTCACTCACAAGGACATAACTGCTTTTTAGTGTGGCATAAAAATCCCAAAGAAGTTTTAACCTAATGAACTTGTTACAAGTAATAACTTCATTGCAAATGCTTGAAATTTATTCTTTGATTAGTATTAGATTAGTATTCACCCATTAGATTAATGGGTGAAACAAACCCCACTTTCTCCCACAGGGACAAATGAGCGTTACCAGGGAAATCTTTTAATCTTCTGTAAAGAGTCTAAGTGCGCCAATTTAGGATGATGTCATTTTTGCCTCACCAGTTCTCTTTAACCTGTCAATCCCAACAGCAGCTCGATTTCTGTCTGGGGCGGACATGCTAGGAAAAGGAAGACCAAAATCACTTGTTGAGGTGACGCTGAAGGGTTTATGGCTAAGGGGAACCCCTGGAAAGTGGGGTACTTACATCTTATTCTTGCCGGCAAGGGATTGAATTAAGGGAGGCCTGCAGGACCAGAAGTACATCTGTGGGGCAGCCTTGACAAGTTCACCAGCTTGATGCTGAAATCTGTCCCTATCAATGTCAGAACCACCAGCATCTCCTGGGAAGTGACCTGATTTATTATTACATGCCAGATATTTTAATGATATTTAGGGAATGTTCCATTCAATATTGCAAGTCTTGCTTGATTTAGGCACCTATGTTTCATCTCCAGTGACTTGTAATAAGTATGTTTTTCTTTGATTTACTATTTCTTTGGCAATATTAATTAGTCTTGGTTCTGGAGTTTTTGGATTTCAGAGGCTTCAATAATTCAGTTTGCTGATGAATAGCATACTGCCCAATAGCTACAGAAATTGGCTCTCCAATAACCTATGGATTGTGCCTCTAGGAATAAACTAGTCATAGGGTCTATTCAAATGAAACGCTACAAAGGAGTTACAGACTAGCCTTCCCTCAGGGCTCATTGTTGGTGCAATGATGAGCAGTGTATACCTACAGTATCCATTCAGGTCAAAACAGCCTGGAAGTTGGGGTGGCAGCTTTAAATTTTCCAGCTTCAGCCTTATCTGTTTGTCTTTTCATAAAACGCTAAGCTTACAGCACAACCTCAGAGAGGACTGGTTTCATGCAGAGAACACAAGTGCCAAAGCCTGGGTGTAGGGCAGTGTTTGACTTCCATAAGGTAAGGCCTGGAGTGCACATGACCCTGTGAGCTGGGATCGGATGTTACACCCCGAGGCACAGGTCAGCATGTCCGTCATGCACAGACGAGATCGGCTGCACCTCTCGGTTGGAGAGGGATGTTATTTTCTTAAGGAGCAGGATGTTATTCCTAGAGGTCTGCCCCTTGGTAAGGTCAAGAGTAATATTTTATGGTTAATGTTTATGATTAATTTTGGCTGTGGCCTTTCCTTTCAGAATTTGTATGGTGTCAGTTCAAGTTGGTAAGGGGAAAGCTTGACAAGGTTAAGGCGTGAACCGTATACTCAGTTTTCCTTCCAAAGTAAATACTACAACAACAATGCACATGGGAACCAAGCAGCACATTCCTAAATCAAACCAGAAGATTCATACAGGGAACTAAAATAGTAGGGTCCAAGAGAATGGGTTTTGCCTTTTGTTTTTTTAGTCCAAAGGATACATTTTCAGAAAGATGCCTTGGGAATTAGGTCAAAATAATCCCAGGAGCAAAAAGGGCAGTTGGGCATCAGATTTCTTGTGCTCACATTACTTAAAAATTAATATTGTCTTCACCCCCATTCTCTTAAAAACTCTGCTGAAGTAAGGTGACTGATTCTCAGCTGTTTAATGCTGTTCCAAGGAAAGAATACGCATCACAATGTGATCCAAGTTTACACTGATTCTTACTTTTGGAAAATATCCCAATCAACTTCCCAACTTTGAATAGGATGCTTAGATTCACATGCAACTTGTTCTCTTTTTAAGTATGTGAACTTGGAAACTGTTTTCCCTTCATGTTTTTTATTAATGTCATGGTTTGTCAACAGGCTTGCAAGTGGACTTGGTTTGATATTTTAGAAGATACTTAAGACCAGAAGAGATGGAAAACCTCTTTTAAAATCTCAAGGTGTTTTTGTTGCAGGGACATAGCATATAGTCCCATAGCTTGCTTTCTCTGGCAGTGTCAGCAAACAGAGAGCAAAGAAGTACTCTTGTGATATTGTGAAAACCTCCAAAAAAATACTAATGTATATAAGCAATAAATACAGCTTCAGAAGTGTGTGCATGAAGCAGCCTCAGAAACCCATCTTAGATCTGCATCGCCCTTTTGGAGTGTTGGAATGTATCATCCCAGGGGTGTGGTGGGGAAGATCATTGCATGAGAGTTTCTGATAATGACTTTGAATCTGGAAGAGAGGACAATATTCTGGCCTTGGCCTTGTTTGTTACTCATTCTTAGGAAATATTTTTTTTTAAATCAGAGAATATATCTCACGCTGTGCTTTCATTTAAAATTCTGAACAATTAAAAAATCTTTCAAATCTTTAATAGCACTGAACTTCAGACCCTAAGGGTAGCAATGTGATCCATAATTAAAACCCTATCATGAATGCATAGCCTTTTCAGGACATTTGCATTGCACCACTGCACTTCTCAAAGACAGGATTGCTATGGTTGCTGTGAATCACATATAAAATGAGCACTGTCAGCCTTCATAAACACTTCAGTGGAAATCAAAGATTCTCAAAGTAAAAAACAAAGGGGCATTAGCACACTTGTCTGATTCACAGTCAATCAACAGCCAAAAATACTGCTACAGATGCTGCAAGAGAGACTGGCAAAGAAAACTAAAACATCACAATGTTTCCATTTTTGAGGTTAATAAGAGAAGCAAAAGAAAAAATATCGACCTCAGAATTTAAAAATGTTTCCCTTGACTCACACACATGGTCCTTTGGAGCTCAACTGTGTATGGCCATTTGTGGGTTAAGCTTTTTGTAACAAGTTGATTTCAAGTTTTACTGCTCAGCTACTTATATATTTATAACACTCTCAGTGGTTGATTTACACCATCTTGATTAGTTAAAAATCATAGAGTGGAGTTTTGTGCCTGACTCTGTGACTAATTGAATCTGAAATGAAAACTTGTAAGTACTAACATACTTACAAGTATGACCAAAAATATGGCAGAGAAATTTAGAGATCAATTATTGGAGCAATTTCAAATGGCTTAATCATTTCAGTCTTGGAATTTGCAGCTTGAATAAATCTTATTATTAGTAATGAACAAATATTGGAGCTGGATAAATGCACATGAAACTAGCAATGGTTTCTTAAATAGGGAGGGAGAAAGAGGAAGAAAAATTTACAAAGAGGAAACAATGCAAAAGGAAAATAAAGAAAGAAGACTTAGAAGTCATAACACACTGTGACTGAAAATATTATTCCTCACTCACCCCTCACATTCTTTTCAAGAAGCTGCAGAGGGTTTTCATGAAGGCCCAGCATGCCTAAACAAGTTTCACTCAGAAAGAATAAATTGTAAAAGTTAAATCACCACTCATTTCTTTTGAGCCTGTCTTCAGTTGTGATCTGTGGAGCTTTAGTTTCTCTTTTCAGGCATAGATAAAACAGTACTGTAAGACCAAACTTGAAAACCCCTAACTTTTCCCAAGTGTCTGGAAATTGCCTTTATAAGAACAGCATTTCTTCAAGGACCAGTCGGTATAGTAAATGACCTATATGCAGCCCAGGAACTACTTCTGAAGTCCATACACCTGTTCATCCACCATCCTGCAGGAAAGATTTGGCACGTTCATGAATGTGTCAAAGATTGTCCCTAAGAAGCAAAAAGCCCTAGAGCAAATGGACACAATGAAATGCAACAATTATATAGAAACCAAAACCAAGACTTGCAAACTGTTTTCAACACTTTTTTTGATCCTTACCAAAAACCTAGCATGCCTGGCTTTGAGGCTTGCACTTTTTCTGCATCTGGAAGCCCTTGGTTTGTTGACTTAACAGTGGCAGCACTCTCAAGAGCAAGGACTGCTGTGTTTGACCTACTGTATTCATCAATATTTGCATTGCTAATTTCATTATTTTATAAAGGACCTTGGGATTTGTCTCATGAAAGAGGTTACACATAGAAATCCCCAGTCTGCTTTGATTAAAGTTTTCTGACCAACACATCTCAAATGCTCATTTGCTTTTAAATTATTTCAATAACTACAGTTATCCAGCTTTTAGGGTTGATTTTGCACTAGGTGTCCTTTCCTAAACAATGCATGTATGAAAATTTCATTGTAGATTGCTGAAATACAGATATTAGATCTACAACTGGATCAACTTCTTTTGCCATATCAACAGAATAGCTTCTCTAGAGATATATATGCATTCATATTTTTAAAAAATATACATATGCCTATATATGTACCTGCATATTTATATAAAGTAATTTAAAAACTGCCTGCTTTTATTTCCAGATTTAACCCCTGGATAAAGGGCTGTGATATTTACAGACATGAAACAATTAATCTCTGAAATTATTTAATTGCATAGCTCTAATCTGCCATTTAATTAGAGGCAGCAGTTTGCTTTATAGGATTTTAAATCAGTGTATCACAAATTATTTCTGTATTTATGAAGTAACATTGTCAACAGCCCCAGAGCTGAAATACATTAGCAAATAATAAATAATACTGCATCATAGAAAATAAGATTTATGTCTGATGAGAACTTTGTGTGTTCAGAAGAGTAGCATTTATTTTAGACCTTCAGGATTGGCCTTACAAATTTGGACTTCTGTTCAACATGTATGTTATTATTTTTGAAAAGAAATTAACTTTATCTGATATATTTTCTTCCCTGCATGTGATATTTTTATCTCACAATAACACAGGCACAACTGTATGGCAAATACTGCTTTTTGGTTAAGTGTTGTGCTGCTAAAAACATCCTGCAATCAAAGAAACATAAAGAAAGTTCAAGAACTTCAGGCTCCAGCACTTCTTTTGGACCCAAGGACTGAATTCAGGTTCTTAATGAATGAAGTTAGCTGTTCAGGCAAATAAACCATCTGTCATCTGACATCCTGTCATATCAGGATTCCAAACAAAAATGCTTATGAAGTCCATCTTTTCAGCAGCACACCAATTTTTTGTTTTAGAGGATCATGAAACTAGACAGCAAATAATATGAGAAGGAACAGAGAACTGTCTATAAGCTGGACTGCTTTGCTCAGCTACTTTTAATTAAGATGATGTAACTAATTACATACTACCTAACTATTCAGTGTTTATCTTGATATTTCTAACATGCTCATCATTGTGGCATATGGTATGGACTCACAGAATGGTTTGGGTTGGAAAGGACCTTAAAGATGATCAGATTCCAGCCCCCCGCCATGTGCCCACTAGACCAGGTTGGTCTAGTGCAATTCCTATGTGTCCCCTTCTACAGAAAATTGATTGCAAACAGTTCTTCATATTTGGTTAAAGTCTGCACCTTGGTGATTGTTTTTTGGCAATATATCTTCAATTCATCTATGTAGTTGAAATCCTTGCTTAGGTACTTGTCTTTTCCAGTCAAGCCATGATGAAAAATGCAGATTTTTCAACCCAAAATCCATTGATCATGCTGCTGTAGATTTGCTGAGTTTCTCCACTCCCTCTTTTAACCTGTTGTGATTTTCAGGGTCAGTCATAGAATATATTTGCTCTTAATCTCTCTTGACATGATCACTCCAACCTCTGCTTGACTAAGGATAAGGATTTTCAAACAAACACATTAATAATGTTTCCAGAAACATCTAAAACGAAATCATCGCCTTCCGGTTTTAAATTTATGTGATATGTGAAGCTAAAATCCCACTCAAAACTGCCTAAAATAA
>NW_005054301.1:14164384-14167872 GCF_000277835.1 Geospiza fortis
CCAGAATGGTTAGTTGCTGAAGGAAATCACAGCAAAATTTTCTACTGAAACTGTAATTGTTTTCTGTCCTGGCTACAGGAAAACTGGAAAAAAATACACTAATGCCAGTAAGGTTTCCTACGCTATCAATATAGTTATACGAGTAACAGTAAAATCTAGACAAAATTATAATTCAATTCATAGTTTTTTTCTTCCCCTGGAAAACAGAATACAAATATTAATGTTTGGAGACATGGATGATAGAAAACACTGAGATTCTATTTTATTATGACTTTTTGGTTAGTATGGTCTGAGTTACTGAAAAGCTTTTCAATATTATGCATCTGGAAATGTGACGAGTTGCCTAAAGTGGGATGAGAACTAAAGGAGATCTTCGTCTTCAGATGTGTGCAAATTGTTTCAGATTCACCCCCCTAAAAATACCTTCAAGACATTGACTTCAGAAAGGTAGATATTCAAATTCTTTGCAGATCTGAGAAATGTCTTTTTTAACAAGCACACTGAACCTGGGATATTAACTGTATCAGTAAAGTGTTGCAAATAAAAGAAGTTATTTAGACAGAATTTTTCAGAGAAACCTACAGTATCCCAATAACACATTTTGCATAAAAAAAAGACAATTGAAAAAAATTATCAAAAATACTGAGGAGGAAAATATAGTCTTTTATTTACAGTCAATCTCTCCTTAAGAATTTAGTTTAAAAATAAATACTCCGTCCAACTACAATAACTTTTACAAAGTCATTCATAGCACATGTTGGTTTTTGAGAAAATTATACTTTCAGATACACAGTAGAAACACACACACACACACACACACACACACACACACACACACACAATTACAACATGGAGCAGGGAAAAAGCACCTGAATCTATTTAACTTATTCTTTTAAGTCATTTGTAACATATTTAATCAGGAACTATTCCAAGGAGTTTAATTCTGAAAACCAAAAAAAGCTAAACCACATTAATATTCCATTATTTTTGCTTTACATATCGTAGGATGATAAATGCAAAGTTGATTTCAATTCAAAGGACAGCAAACATATAATTGCTGAGTGCATTTGCAAACATTCAAGCAAAGCTCTGATTTTATTAAAGCAAATCCCACATGGACATCAAAGGCCTAAATGCTGTTATCTCTGTGAAACTTGCTAGGTACACATAGAACACTATCAGCATTGCAAGAGATTTTACCATTTTGCTACATCTTCTAAGAGAATTTAAGCAGCCAAAGAGGCCTCTCTTTTGATGATTCTGTATCATATGGAGAGAAGAGAGGGAAGCATATCAACAATAATAATGTTCAACAGTGCAAATATTTAACTCAGAATGATTGGAAAGGAAAAAGAACCCAAATAGCTAAATGGAGGTTGAAAATCATACTATAATCCTACTAAAAACACTTTCCAGTGGTCAGGTCTTGATTTTTCATGTCATGTTATTTCTCCATTTTTGCTTCCTGTAGCTTCCAAATGTGGCAAAGCTTTTAGTATAGTGAGCAGTAGCTAAGTACAACGGCTGGGGCAGCTTTTGTTCTTGAGGCTGATATACCCTCCACCAAAAATAGTGTCATCATATATCTGTATTTCTTAAAGTATATAGCTCTGTTATTCCTGGGGAACATACAGTTAGTCATCATCTGGGCATTCACAGCTTTGCTGAAAGCACCTACAAGAAACTGCTTTTATCAACTCTCTGTGCAAAGTCCTTATCCAGTCCCATCTGACAAGGAGCATGAGTCTTTCTTTGCAACAGGTATCACTGGTTTCAAAACGAATGCAATATGACAAGTACATTTCATTTGACATAGCTTTTCTGAACTTGACCCCAAAAAATCTGTTCATTTTCCTTCTCAAGTCTCTCCCTTTTCTGAGCTATATGGAGATGAAAGTGTGTTGTTCAGACTACATGCCTGATGAGCATACACACAGATTATTTCACTTGACCACAGTAGCATTCAGGCCCCCTTAGAAACTTGTCCAAGAACAGCTGGCTTGATTGTCTGATATAATACAATCTTTTAATTAAACAAAGCCCAAACAAACCCAAGCAAACATTTGACTTCAAAAGAAAATCCACAAGGAAGATATAGTGAGGTTTATATTGTTGTTTCAATGGCACTGCAACGTTTTCATTCTTTACAGCCCTTCTAAAAAACACTGGACTGTAACACAAAATTAGAAAATGAACAGAATGAGAAAAAAGTATTAATTTTATCTGGAATGAAATCAGTTTTATTTATTCACCTTCCTGTCAGATATGAAAGAAGTCTAGAATAGAACTGTGAGCTTGTTCTGTTTTGATTAATTACAAAATGGTATCTATCCTCCCATATAAAATCTAGAAGATACCCACACCACAAAAAATCATCCTAAGAGATAAGAAAAAAAAGAATTATAAGAATAAGAACATGGCTTTTATCCAATTTATAGTGATTAGCTCCTATTGGCAATACACCTCTAAAACTACTTTACACCTAAGAACTATCAGGTGCTATACAGCATCTATGTTAATATGCTGACAACTGATGCTCCAAGCTGTAGGAAGCAGTGCTATAATCTCAGATTGCTACGTAGTTTCTGCAGTTTCTATAAGATACTGTTTGTGGATAGTTGCTCAAGATGAGCATTTGTTCAACAACAATGGATTGTATTTACAACATGCCAAATGAGACAGTAAAAGTACTGAACTACAAGCTTGGCCTCTCTGGGAGAAGTCAGAGAGAAAATGTACTATTTAAAGTACTCAAATGCATAGTTCAGAGATTGAAAAATCATCTCGTGGAAGATTAAAAAAAAATTAAGGAAAATTATCAACCAGTGAACAGATGTAACAGGTCCTCTTCCTACAGTCACTTGAACTTCTATAAGGATGCCATTTGTCAGTACCAATATAGTACACAAATCTCAGCCTGTCAGTACTCTTCAGGTCTTTGAGCTGACCAAATACATTATGGTTCAATGTCTATCACAAAAACATCCTAACATTCTTAGTATTATTTTGTGCCACAGTCAACTTCTAATTGCAGTGAAGACTGCAGTCATCAGTGATGACAGAATTTGGCCCCATCACTTGGCCCTATGATACAAGTACGAGCTTATGATTAAGAGAGGCTGAGAAGGCAGATGTCATGGCAGTAAAACTCATCTTACCTCTGGGAAAATATGAATGTTCCTGCCAGGACAACACTGGGAAACCTGAAACACAGCTGTCTGTCAGGACTCTGATGATGGATTGCTCTTTTAACAGCTTTTGTAGTCAATATTGTACTGGTCAAAGCACAAGAGTAAGATAATATAAGTTACTCTGTTCATATCAAATAATCATATGATCAGTAATAGGCACAGGATGATGTTCATATACATGAATGCAGCATTTCTAAAATCTGTAGAACCTAATGAGCAGATACATACAACTCTACAAAACTTCTTCTATTTTGGAAGAGTCTTCTACCTTTTACTTTAATCTGGAAATATAGGTAT
>NW_005054301.1:14167892-14240922 GCF_000277835.1 Geospiza fortis
CCTTCCACGAGTTCCGTGGGCAATCTGTGCTCAGGGAATTCTGCAGTGTAACTCCCGAGAAACAAACTGTTGGAAACTGATGGATAAAGCAAAGATGCCATGCAATAGCTTTCTCCATCCTCCAAAAGCTCTCAGGGATCCAAAACTTTTGTAGGTAGATCATACCACAGAAAAGAAATCATGTCCCACACTGGGACAGTTCAGTACAGTTTTCCTAACAGGATTCTAAAAGATTTTATCCAGTCCCATGACCCCATAGTGTTCCCAATGGATATTTTTTACCTTGTGGGCCAGAGGAATACATATATAAGGAAACCTGCGTGCATATATAAGCACTATCAGCCTGTATAAAAAGGCTTCTTATTTACTCAATATTAGCTTCTTGAAGGTGAAATTGAGGTGAAAAAGTATGAAATGAAATTAACCAGAAACAGCTAATGAAAAAAAAAAGGTGCAACCTTTAGTTTAGTCTGAGATGACACCTGGCAGAAGGAGATCACAGGAAATGCAATGCTGTTCCACATTAGGGAAAAGCTTATGTCACTTGTTAATGTCCTCCCAGGAAGGTGGAGCACTCTGTCTCTAAGCTATTTATCAGTTCAGCATTTTTACTTCATTGGTTCTTACAATATATAATCTTTTATATCCAGTGCTTAAATTTTACTAACAGGTCCTAATTTAAAAGCTTGAATGCTATGAGGTTATCAAATAAAAATTTAAGTACAGTTGAAGCTTGCAAAATTTCCTAAGATGGTACTGTTTAAGTATACCTCATTTTCAACAAGTGGAAAAAAAACTTTTTTGTAACGTTGTTAGGAATACTTTTAAATTGAGAGAATTGTTTATAAAAACAAACAAGAAAAGGTCTTGCAGGCATTTTGAAAAAAAATAAACTTGAAAAGCCAAGTATTTTTGATGAGGTCTACCAATTTTGCTTGCACAACTTCTGAACTTCAGATCTCTATAACAGTTGCATAAAATTCTTATGGTTTAAACCATATTTAGCAGTGGAAAGGTTTAGTAATGATATTAGCAGTCTATATCTAAAAGTAGAGACAGCTATTTAAATCTGGCACCATGTTAACTGTACCCAAGGTAAAGTCTCTTGCAGATGCTCAAACCTTTGACTACTAAGGAACTAGGGTTTCTAGGATTCTGGGATTTCTCACTGTGCAGTCCAAAATGCCAGTTTTCTCAGACCTAGCCTTGGAATCTCCAAAACAGTGTTGAATTTCAGAGCATATAAGTTTTCTACCTTAATGCTGTAAGATGCATCCAACAAATGTTAATTATTAATAATTTGAAATAGAAATATTTGTATAGAGAAACTGAAGTTCATAGTTTCGGTTTTGATGCAAAAAATTCTAAGTTAAATATAAAAGTTTAATATTCAATATATACATTTACAACCCTATGATAAAACACAAAGCAAAACAATTGCAGGGGTTAATGATGATGGCAAAACACCTGGGTAGTTCTCATAGTTTGGTGAAAACCTAATGAAAAAAGATTTTTCAGACCTCAACAACACTAAAAGGTCTTCCATTTTAAAATGAACAAGTGGTAATGTTGTAAATAATGTAAAGAGCACTTTGCAGATTATTGTCTACTCATTCTACACTGAATTCTTCCTAATAATTTGATTTATAAATCAGTACTGTATATTGTCATTGTGGGTAATAAGCACCTAATGAGTAACATGGGTTTTAATAGTCCTATGCTTTACAGTCTTTGGGAAGCTTGGCAGTAACAGAAGAAATGAAACCAAAACACAACAGAAAATTCCCCCTCTTAAGCCACATCTACTTTGCAGTCACAGAAGTGACTTCTGTGAAGTGTTGAGGTATTTTAAGTTAAATAGACCAGAAAATTGTAACTGTCTAGCTATTGCTGCTTGGCTTAATTGAGTCCACTCTTTTACTTCCTTGACAGCAATGTAGACATGCACCAGAGACTTCTGTTGCATTCCATCTTTGTAGTTTCCTTCTTTTCTCCCTCTGTCCTTTTATTCTCCCCAAACTAGGAAGCTCAAGGTAAAGTGAGACATCAAACTAAAGCTTAAAGCATGTTTGGTGACATTTGGTGACCCCAAAGATGAGTGGTGGATGCACATTTGTTATGCCTGAAGTGTCTAAATATTTCAGAAATAAACAGCTTATGTAGACATATCTGTAAATATCTCCTCTCTAATACACAATTTTAGTTAAAGCCAGCTATTGTGGCTTCAATAACTGTCTGAAGACACTTGTGGGTATCATTGGGGAAAAAAAGCGTTATATTTACCTGATGAATGCCATCCAGAAGTCTTACAGTCTTGATTAAGACAATGAATCAAATAATCTAGGTGAATTCTTCTTTTCATTTAAAAATAGTTCAATTAGTAATAGATGATTTAAGTCATGGGTCAAACTGGAATCAGAAACTCAGACTTGAGAGGAAAATCAATACAACTGAAAATTAGGAAGAGACAAGGTCCCTGTGCTATATAAGTTTTTGAATCTTCTAAAAAATAGCATTAATTCTCAAAACTGTGGCAAATTGCTAATTTGATAAAAGAATTATAAGTCTGATCAAGGAATGCTTTAAATGAATAATTTTAATTTTAATCCCTTTTTATATACATTTTTCAACATTTCAAAATGACGTCAATTTGAACTGAAAAATGAAAATTCACATTTAGAAATTTTGAAACAGGATATTTCAATAAGTTAAAACCCTTTTTTCCACAATATACTTTTAATGGGAATTATTAAGACCATTTTCACAAACAGTAATGCTCTTGCTGAATAATACTTCAAGTAATTAATTTAATTGAAAAAACTCTCAGGTCAAATGGCAATATACATTATCTTCATGATAGATAGAAAACTATATGAAAAATAAACACTGTTTGCTTAAACACTTATCAGAATTGCCTTGCTTGCTATTGTTCTTTGGCTTTTACAGGCATTATTGCTCCTCTTATTTATCACTAATAGTGTTGAAAAGAAATGTACTTCACCTAGTTAGTGGAAGACAGGAAACTTAAATCTTTGGAATTTTCTTTTTCTCTGCAACGGAACTAGTCAAAATACAAATCAGATTATTTTTGCTGGCATGTTGTTGACTGCTTTCATAAGAATTATGCTTACATATCTTGACTATATCTGTAGCAGGTCTAAACTCCCAAACATACAAAAGACTCTTGAGTCTTTTGTTTTCATTTACGCAGGAATGAGAGAGACACTAATTTAAGAAATCTGCACTGAAATCCTAAGTTAATTTATGAATGTGTCTCCAAAACTTCTATTTTCCTTAATATAAATGTACACTGCTAGGGAGGACTTTGGCTAGGTTTCATCTCAGTCTCTGTGGAATTTGCTGTATGATAACTGAGGTCTGTCTCATGTATATTCTTTCCAGTTTCAAAACAAAGGACTAATGCTTTTCCCCTACTAGCTTTCTGCACCTCTTTGCTTCACCTAATTTCTCTTTGTAACCAACTTCATACACCTTTATCATAAACTCATTTTCTCTCTTGTGGACAGCAAGCAGAATCACTTTTCTCTTTTACCTTAAATTAACTTCTGCTTCCAGATTTCTCCTCCTAAGAATCCAAATCCTTAAAATGCAATAAAAATCTTCAAGTAATGGTGGATATTCAGTAGGGTTATTTTTAGGCTCTGCCACTTTATGGCAATGGTTGTAATGTTACAGGAGGACAGCAAGACACTGTTAATTCTTTCTGAAGTTTTACTTATTATATTATGTGTGTGTGTGTGTATATATATATATATATACACACACACACATATAAAAACCATATATATATATATAAAAAAATATGTAGGTATGCTTGACGCATTCTTCATACAAATATGGGGGACAAGAGCAGGCTGCATAATGTATTTTAGAGTGAGATAATTGCTGTTAAAAAGAAAGCTTTCAATGGAATTAAAAGTCAAATGTTTAATGGCAAATGCCTAAATTCATGGAGAGATATTATTGTATCTTAATGAATAATGACCTATAAACTCATCACTTTATGGAATTGTTATTTGCAATATATACTGAAATAAAAATATACATTTTATAATTTTTTCTTTCGAAGCTCAAAATTTAGGAAATGTTAGATTAAAACCATAAAAATAATAAATCTGTTATGCCATCAATCACAAAACTAAAGAATTTGAATATTCCTTTTTATGTGCAAAATATTACTCCCACTTCAATGAATGGCATAAGCTGAAGCTTCTATAAAAATATTCATAGTAAAATACAGCATGAATCTATACTTACATTTAATCAGTTTTAGAAAGATGCATCCAATAGTCAGACACTGTAAAATTATTTAGAATCAGTCAATCTTACCTCAGTTACCGCTGAAGTAGCAAAAAGTATGCTGCAATAGATCTTTGTGAACTGAATGGCATATTTGCTCTCATCTACATAAAGCCCTGTAAATAACCTACAGGTTGTTAGTCATTACTTAACTCAGCATCCAAAATGCTCATTTTAGCTCTTCCATATTAATACATTATACACAGAATACTTTAATAAACCATTGACAACAAGATGCATTTTAAGCAATGTAAGGAACGGTTACAGAAAAAAAATTTGACTTCCCACGTAAAGACTTTCTTAGAATTCCCTCCACTGAACATACAAACCCCTCTGAAGGAACTCAAAAGTCTTTAATAGATTGTCTTGGGACAGATCAGCAAAGCAGAATTCAGTATCTAACATAAGGTGCTTCCTGGGCCATTGGTGTAGTAAAGAATACAGGCAATGTATGAAATCACTGCACTGTTTTCATTCATCTTCCTTCAGTTGGCAGTCACACTGGCTTCCTTCTGACGTAGTCTTTCTTTCTGTTAAAGAAAAAAAAGCGTTTTATTATAATTCTTGTCTATAATTTTCCATCTTCTCTCAACTTCCCATGAGCATTTGGTCTAGAAGATGAAGAAGTAAGTCACAGTTTCAGTTTTCTCTAATTAAAAAATGCTTGGAGCACTCAAAGAAGGTTTAAAACTTCGAAACACATTACTTACTGAGTTTGCTTTCACTACATACTTGTCAAATACTGTGTACCTTTAAAAATACACATCTGTGACGACCACTGCAGCTAGAGAAAAGCAGATACATTACAAATTCATGTGATTCTAATACCTTCTCATGTCTGGAATGGTTTCTGCTGACATAAGGGCTCTAATTTAGCATTAGCTAGATGATCTTGCTTAATGACCTCTTTCCAGGCAAGTACAGTCATTCATATCTCTGCTGCCTGATCTGCAACTGATATGCTCTGCTGGGAATGGAAATAATACCCTGATTCCTTCATGTACATTTCCTTCCCTTCTCTTGCCTTCTAGGGTTTGAGAAATGCTTGTCTAACCAATGTGCCTTGCACACGGATAAAAAAAGGAATTATATACAATGCAAATTATCAGATCTCTTACTGTGTTGTATCGCAAACACTGGTGTACAGTAAAGAATAAATGGGGATTTAATCCCTTCTACCACTATTCCACAGAGAAAACAAGATTTTTAAAGTTTTGAAAAAACCAGACACTCCAGCCATTGGACAAATATATCTAGTGAGCCTCTGCACTTCGAAGCATGGAAGAAAATACAAGAGACTACAGTGGAAGGGAAGAAGAAAGCACAAAAGCAGCTCTTTTTGTTATCTAAAATAGCAGAGCCATGCTTAGGCACAATTGAACTAAATGTTAAACATAGCTGTTGACTACCAAAGGGCATAAGCTTTAACATTTCTCCTTGTGAAGAAAATCACTCTGCTGCATTCAAACTAAAAATACTACGCTCTCCAACAACAGCAGAAACCAGCCATCATTTTGAATGACAAGAACGGTGTCACAAAACCCCTTTGGAATGTCATACTGGAAACCACATCATACCAGGCTAGCTGTAGGATTGATTTTCTTCGTTTCAACTTTCTTCTCTGCAGTTAACTTGCTCACTGATTGCTGAGCCACTTTAATTCTGAAACAGAGAAAAGGAGTCATTAGATTTGATGAAATGAAAGGTATTCTGGCTCTGCTTGGTATCTACTTTGTAAGAAGCCTCACCAGTAACTTTTTTTTGGGCACATTAGCCCAACAAACCACTACTTCTATTTAAAGGCACTTTATAAACTACCAAGAGTAGATCAAAGTACACTTTCAAATGGAGAAAATCAAAAGCAAAATAACAGCCTGTCCGTATTGCTCCTTGAAAATGTCATCAGAAAAATGATTTCTCTGTTCTTGCAGGATCTGGATTTTATGGAGTATCTTTCCCACCAAAAAAGCTGTGCTATCAAGGCAAAAAGATCCTCCTCTGAAAAAAATCTGCCAGTTTTTTTGTTAATGTTTTCTGTGTTGCTTAAGATGGAACTGACAGACCAGTCTCACTGATGTGGCAATAGGAGGTACAAGAGGTTCTTGTCTCAGGGTAGTTAAAGCTGTCTTGTGTACAGCTACAGACTAGTCTGCCAAAAGTACTGTAGAGATAAGGGGAAAGAAGAACACATCTGATTCCTCTGCTTCTTGGCTTTTACTCTCAGGGTCTCGCATACAGAACCTTTCATTCTGTGGGGATTTAACAAGAAGAATCAATGAGAAGTTTAATCAGGAGGAAGAGTAGAAACAGAGAATTAAAGAAAAAGGGACTTGATTCTCCTTGTACAGACTGGAAAGTGCATAGGAAATTATGTGCTAAACAGAAATAAAAAGGAAATAAAATTCTTGGCACTCCTAATAGAGGGTCTGCCCAGTGCTAAGTGCCTCTATAATACTGATGGTACATTCAGCTACTTTAAATTCTATATGCAAAATGCAAAAAGAGGGAGGTTGGGAGTGAATTTTTACAAGCAAGGAGAACTCAGTAAATCAATTTTCAGTAATGTACACCAAGCCAGTCTTTTACTAGAAGCAACACAATTCTTGGCACTCTCAAATTGAAAAATTCTACTTTTTTCTCCTATTTAACTTTTTCCACTGGCAGAAATAATTGCTCTGGACAGTCAAAAAGTATTGAAAATACCATGTCCAGTTCAAACCACTTTTGACACACTCAATTTTTGAGGAATTTTGGAAGAAAAGCAAAAACAAAAGTGGATTATAGCTGCAATTACTGATGTGTACTTCCTTGTTGTAACACTAGCAGCAAGCTGGATTCTTTTTAAAACACAGAACACATTCATACATCCATTACTGTCTTTATCAGTGTTGGAAACAAAAAATTTCTTCTCAACCTATTTTAGAAGCATGTAGAGGATAGTTCCTGGAGTTGTCTGTCTTTCGAGTGCTTAAGAAGAGGAGAAAACAGTTACACTATTTTCAACTAAACTTACTATTTATTATATTATTATAAATTATTATTCTGTACACTTTTTAAACAGCTGGTGTATTTTTAGAACTTAATTAGTGTTCCCTATTTCTACATGTAAAAAACTACGTGACAACGCACCATTCCATCCCTTTATTTTTGTTAATCTGCACAGTTTACTTCTTAATGCAGGATGACTGCACCCAGTGGACAGCATGCTATTCCTCACAGCTACAACATTTATGCAAAGATGATGAATTTCAAGATTGTTTTCTTCTCATCAGAATCACACCAAGTGATCAGCTTCTAAACTCTTCCCTATTTTGTGCACATTTTTTATCTAATCACATTCTCCTTGGTTGTAGAAGTATTTTCAAATAGTTTTCAAATGTCTTGAGTCCACACTTTCACCTAAAGGTAGAATTATAGGGATTACAAACTTTTAGATTTAAAAAGAGAAGATTATGCCTGCCACTAATACAGACTTAGCTCTGTATTATATGGCATGTTTTCACTATTTCTAGGAAATAGTGATGTTTAAAAATAGAATGAAATAGTGATGTTTAAAAATAGAATGAAAGATGGGGCCAAACTTTAAGCAGGACCTATTAAAAAAGGAAAAGGGATAATAGTTTTAAATTAAAAAGCCAATTTAAATTAGGTATAAGGAAGACGGTTTTTCCAATGAGGGTGCTGAAACAGAATCAAGCCCTGAGATGGAGGGCCACAATCTACAGCTCACAGTGACAAGGACAGGTTAGGACAGAGAGCACTGGAGAGGACAAAGAGACCAGAAGGGATGACAGAGTAGCTGAACCACAAGACAAAGGTGAGCACTGGAACAGGTTGCCCAGAGAGGCTGTGGAGTCTCCCTCACTGGAGATATTCAAGAGCTGTCTGGACACAAAGCTGTGCCACGTGCTCCAGGATGGCCCTGCTTGAGCAGGGAGGCTGGACCAGGTGAGCCACTGTGGTCCCTTCCAAGCTGACCCATGGCTAACTGAGCAAGCAGTCATGAGGCCAAAACATTATGGAATGCAGGTCACTCAAGCCTTCAAATCTGATGAGCTGCAACATGGATGTGTTCAAAAGAAAAGTTATTCTCCTTCAACTGTGATCAAAAGAAGTCAATGCACCTTAATTAATAAAGAAGATATGGTGTCAAACTGAGCAGTACTGCACATTAGCACACAATATGGAAAAATATTGAATTAAACAATTAACAAAACTATGTATTTTTAAATATGAGAACCAACGACTCCAATACTGCATATGTATCCTTACTATAATCTATGGGAATGTAATTGGCTTTTTTCTGACTATGTGGCAGGTTGTGTCTTCCCCTGTAAACTGGATGAAAGCCAACCTCAAATTAGAAGTTATTAGTGAAAAATAAAGACATTATTTTTATTCAAAATTATTTTCATTCTGTACTTAGCGATGCAGAAACCTAATCTAAACATAAGGCTGTGTTTATTATAAAGAAGTTTCCTTTGTAAGCTCAGGAAAATATGTTTTTTCCTTACAGGAAAAGATATTACCAAGCCAGGGACTAAGTAGATAAACTGATTATCAATTTCACCTCTGCTTTCCACTCAAGTCAGACAGAAGGCAGCATGAACTGGCACACTCCATCCTCTGAAATTTCCCAGTTAGGAAAAGCAGAATCCCTTGTAAATGAACCAATTGCTGTTCACATACTCATGTTCTGGCTCTGTTATTGTGCAACAACAGAGACCAAGTTATCTGGTTTTCTCTCAGTTTCTCAATAATCTGGAAAATCCATTCTTTTCGCTTCTACAGCTCCTTTCATGCAGCTGGTGGGTTATGTGGATAACTGTGGGTTAGGAAATAACTTGGAATGACAGTTCTGTGTCACCTGAGCTTCCCATGACTAGAACTTTAAAACCATAAAACTGCTTTGGCACAGGGAAAAGTTGTGCAAACAAAATTTCAGATATGAGTGGAAATGAACAAGCAGAGGTAGCTACAGTCAACATCAACTGCTCAATCTAGAGCCAAGCTGCATACCCAGTCCAGACCCTTAACACAGCTGAACAGTGACTTCCCTTAGGACAGTGAGAAATCCCCACAGCTCACATTCCTTTCATGTGTTAAATGCCTTTCTACTCTCAGTCCTATTTCTGTATGCAGCTCATAAACTAAACTCAAGTCACAGCTCCATTTCCTGAAAACTGTTAACCCATGAAATAAAACAGGTTAGATTTCAGTATCAAAATTTTAGATGACAGCTGTTTGTGTAGTACCTGTCCTGGCAGATGGTTTTTACAGAGTACCTGACTAGCTTTAAAATTAGAAGCCTTATACCAGATTATGACATTTAAACGTAGCCACTACTATTACTCTGTTGTACAATACAACTTCCCATCAAGCCTTCAGGCCTAAATCTTCTGGAAAGAAATTGGCCATTACTGATCAAATCTTTAGATTGCATTTAAACTAAATGTTCACTAACTAAATTAGTAAAATACAGAAAAAGGTATGTTGTCAGTGGATTTTGTCATTAAACCTCAAATTGCCAATATGTTTGATATGTTTCTTTTTTTTCTGGATGTACTGACAGTGGTTTATATACAAAGTTATCTACAAAGTAAGTGAAAAATTTCATCTCTGTAGCAACAAGGAATAAGATTTAAAAAAAACTTTTTCTTTTAGGAAAGTTGATGCATAAGAAAAACAAATAGGAAGACAAGGGCTAAAGAACAAAAATATACTTCAGTTCATCAGAGATGGCCACTGGCAAATATTTAGGAGTATATAAAGACAGCTAAAGCCTAGTGATAACCACCAGAATGCTTTTGCAGCTGGGAACTCTCTTAATGTGTAAGTCCTTCATAGATTTTGTTAATATAATTTTGTGTTGTCACCATTTAGAAGCAATGCAAGCTTTTACCATCTGTGACATCTTGTGACAAAGTGTTTCTGTTTTCAAGACGAAATATATAATTCTGTTCATTAAATAGCGATCATGTCTTCTCCAGCTATTGAGACAAATTTTGGTTCTGTTTTTGATTTCTGAATTCTGGCCTATTTGTATGCATATTCAATCTGACAGAGATTACTTCATCCAGTACAGTAACCATTGTAGCAATCTTATCCTTGCAAGAGTCAGCAGTGAGTTGAGTTAAATTAAGAGCAACAATTCTTTCCTATTTTAATTATTTCATATTTGAAGGGCAACAGGCATAAACATATTATTGTAATCTTTGTCACATTTATTTTGCAAAACATAATCACAGTTTGTGATGAAACTCACTGCAAACTACTAGTATTTCTTCTGTATTTATACTTTTTCCTTATTTCAGACTTGTCTAGGACATCCTCTTAAAATATATTTTAATATGTAAAATGGATTTAAGTTGTTATAAATATGTGTTTGTTTTGGTTCTGAATTCATGGACATGCCCACTGCAAATAAAATTAGTACTTTAAGAAAAGGAGGTGACAGTGGAAATATCTGCAATCCACCTTGCTCTAAGTGCTTTATTGCCAAAACCTCCAACTTTTTAGTCTTCAATTCAGTTATCATCTCAAAATTTCATACACAGAAAAAAGCATATAAGCAGTTGATGTGCCTGAATGCATACACGTTGTAAATTATAAAACTGTCAACAACTGGATTTTCATTCAAAACAGCACCAAAAAAAGTTTCCAACATTAGATGCACTTACATTCAGCTGTTTGTCACAGATGATGTGATTGTCAAAGTAAATTTTATTTCATTGTACTTGAATTCTGGTATTGAAAGGAAAGTAAACTGTCATCCTATTCCTATCAGACGTATGGTTTGGAAAATAGTTTTCATTTTATTCCTATAGTCATTTAGATATATCATATCATATCATACCATACCATACCATATCATATCATATCATATCATATCATATCATATCATATCATATCATATCATATCATATCATATATCATATCATATCATAGTTTTTAATTTATCTGTAACTCCATCTTGCATTCCCAAATTATGTACAAATTTTGTCCAGGAAAGAGACAATGACTCAATTATATTTTGCAGGCAGTTAATTTATTTTCATGGTGAGGTTAAATGCAGGGCAGCTCAGCTGAAGTGTTTCCTCTACTTTAAGAAAAAGTGTTCATTGAAATCTCATTAGATTCCTACAGTTGTGTTACATTTGGCAGCCAAGCAGCTGTAGACAAAACAGGCTCTTTGCAGCTGAGACTGTCATTTAGTTAAAGACAGCACTATTTTTTCCTGAAACTCAAAGATTTTAAAGATGTCTGTTATACAATGCAATGTATTAAGTCTGGGATATAAAATTTAAATTTTGGAATCATAGATCTTTTGAACTATTTTTACTAGTATTAAGTTTAACCTAATAAATTTTTAATTATTCCTTTTATTAATGATCATTCTGCACATTATAATCAAATTTTCATGTCATATTTATTGAAAGATGAATTACTATCCACTATTAACGTGCCTATGTAAATGTAAATAATTAGGTAATTCCTACATATTTTACGTTGGATTTCTTCAGCTCCTGAAATTTGAAAGGTGGAATAGGAAACATGTTCACATAATGATATCAATGCCTCGGTTTCAGAACTTACATTTGCAATTACTGACTTACATTGATGTTGCTTCCTCTTTGAAACTTCCTTCAAAACAAAATAAGGGCTCATGATAAAAATGCTCTCTTTCTTTTTTTTAAATTGAATTGCAATCTTTAAAAATGCACAACAAATAGTGAATCCAATTAATTAGCTAGTTAAGGAAGGCAGCTGTCCATTCCTGTCATTCTAAGGTTTTTAGTTACCAGTGTGTACAATGACTCTTCCCTTGCTTTCAAACTTTTTTGGACAGCAGTTCATCAATTGTTGGTTTCATACTTTGTTAAACAGGACCCTTAAATGATTAAGACTTTACAAGACATTTTCAGGTGATGAAAAAAGCTCTTCCACCATTCTAATCTATTGATTTCACTATGTCCTTTTCGGTAGCACACTACAGAACAATTTAGAATGATGAAAATAGCTCTTCTGTCATTCTAATTGACTATTTACACAAGGCTTCTCATTTTAACAGCTCATCATCTTGACGAATCACCCAAATTTGAATCTAAAGGGCAATGAACTGTCCTTTTGAGACTAATGAAACTTTGTAAAAATAATTTGAAATGAGCTTTGAAGAACAGTCCATATGACCCAGAAAGTGTCAGCACCTGGAAGTATTACAGTAACTGCTGCTCTGCATTCTACTGGTATTGCTTTACCTGGAACAGGAATAAAGGCATCTGTCAGAGGAACTGGTGATATATTTGTTCTGTGTTTTTATTTGTAGATTTGATTGATACAGCTATTAAACCACAAGAAATTGTCACCTCACCTAAGTATGAAAGCACACAATATAGCAGTCTACTTACAAAGATTTTGTGATTATTGTATTAAGATAGTTAAGAAGCTATGTACTGTTAAAACATAAGCCACTTCAAATCAATTTACTTGAAAGGATCATTGTGTACCATGAGCAAGGTGCTAATTACACAAAAAAGAAAGGTCTGCATGGTCTGGATTTTTTTTTCTCAGGCAGTTAACTTCTATTCCTCCTAACTGCTTTTAGAACAAAAGTAAGTCATGATTCAGCAGAAAATATATCCCTGAGATGATCTCTATCATGACCATAGCTACATGCTTGGGACTTTTTATTTTATACAGTTTTTAACATGTAAACCAAATTTGCATATTGATTTAGGTACAAAGAAATAAAAGATTCTTTGTAAATGTTTGCATTTGTCAGCTTCCAAAATTAATCAATAAATGATACAAAAAGCTACAACTTTCACATGTTTTAAAACTGTAAGATCTATAAAACAATGCTGATAAGGTTGATAAATCAAGAATTCATAACTTCTACCTCTAGTCTTTCAAAAAATCTACTTTATAGGAACTGAAAGCTCCACTGATTTGAAGCAAAATGGAAAATATAAGTGTAAATGAGTGTTCTACTTTTGCTTGTTCTTTTAAAGACATTTTAATCTACCCCTTTGTCAATTTGGTATAAGCACCTGGATTTAAATTTCATGCTGAAAGTAATTGCTCCATTCTTTTCCAAAGAATGACTACATTACCACTCTAGGTCTTTTCAAATGAATTGTAACATGCTGAGTGTGATGAACTTGTAGTAGAATTGCTTTTTTTTTGCGTAAAAGGCTTAAAGTTTCTTTAAGAAAACCAAGAAAATAATTGAAGGTTTTAGGTTTTTGGGTTCTTTTACTCTAACTAATAAAATCAGGAGACTGTTGTGAGATCTAGCGGCAAGCAGTTTGATGTCCTCAGCAGGACACCAAAACTCAGAAGTAGTGCTGTAAATTCAGTGTGGGGCTTCGACACTATGCTAAGTGTGGCCTGAATCTCTGGGGCTTCTCTTTGATGCAAGTGCAGTATATTAACTGGAAAAGCATTCACTTTTATTTGTCTGTACTGTCTGCGACAGCAATATCGCCTCATTTAGGCTAGTTCAACATGAAAATGCACAGAGAAGCAATCTGTTATAAATTAGCACAGCTCTCCTTTCATTTTACTAGCTAGTAATTGGAAGGGGTTACAAAAGTGTAATTTATCAGATTATATGTGTTTATCTTTTTGTAGGGACAGCATGCCTTTGGTGAATTTTCCTACGCACCCTGAGGGAATAATCTTCCCTTGATGTCCATTAGATCTGAAAGAAAACAATGACGCCTGTGAAATATAGGAGTATAATTTGTTGGGTTTGAGAAGCAGCAGTTTCCCAGACATCTAAAATGGTATTAATGACTTTATTAGAACCTTACCGTTCCTTGGAAATGCTTTTGCTCTCTCGTTTCCAAATGGTCTTGAAGTCACTGCAGAATTCGTACCACACCGTGAAAACGTAGTTTGGTGTGATCTCCTTCTCACCAGGCTTTGGCTTAATCCCAAAGTATCCCACTGTTTCTTCAAAGCTGCAAGGCAGGGGGAAAGAAAAGAAACCAGTCAACACATAAGCCCACTGAGGAAACAGTTTCTCTGATTCAGTAGCCAAGGCTGGCAATTACCATAACTTCTCCTTAGCCTTGGAAATCACAGCAGCAATTCTCGCTAAGTATAACTAACCTTCCAACACCCACCTCTTTTCCAGGAAGGTAACTTACAGGTGCACGAGCCACCACAGAGATCTGTCATGCTGGCAAATCATGGGTGTTCAATTATAATGAGAAAAGCTTAACTTCTTGCCTTGCAGGAAATGCTGTAATGTATTTATTTATTTTATTGTGCTGCACTCCATGAAGATCCTATTCTCCCATTAATCTTTACTGAAGGACTCTGGAAGAGCCACACACCAAGTCAGGAAAAAATCTCTAGGTTTGACTGAAGATAGTCTTCTAGTATTTAGGGAGAATTGGGAGTAGCAATAACCAAGACACAGACAGTGCCAATAGTAATTCTGCAAATGTTTTACTGAAAATAATCTCCTTCTACATGTGTCAATAAACAATTAATTTTACAAAAATACATTGCCAGTATTTGAATGCTTTAAAAAAGATTTTATAATGTGGCTGTTATTGAATTGCTATACAGCTGGGCATTTTCAAAGTATTCTTTTATTACAGCAGTAGTTCCAAGAGCATTTTAACTGATTTTTAACCTTTATGACATTGCTTTGTATACATAAAATGGAACAACTCACATAACTAGGTACTTATACAAATAAAAGTATGTTCACTTTTGTTAAAGTTGAATCCCTTTTCTCTGCAAAGTAGATGCAACAATCCTGAAACATTTGGTGATATTTATTAAAAATAATGCTATAATTTAAAAGCAATGGTATCAACATATTTTAAAATAAGTAATATTTCCTGGAATAATAATTTTATTTAATCAGAAGAAAGTTATATTCTTTAGAGTTGCAAATAGGTTCTTAATCTAAACATGGGAGGTGTACATCTTGAAAATAAAATAAATAATTTTGAAGACTTGTAAGGAGTCTCCAGCCATTCAACTTGTTACATGAACAATGGATGCAGCTTTGGCATTTTTCTTCACTTATATTTGCATTTGCAGAGTCCACATTGCATGTTTTCATACAGAAATACAAGGTTAGGCTCAAGATTTTTTGACTTAGTTTGAAATTAAAGGTCTTTAGCTTGGTTTGAAGAATATAAAGTATCCATCAAAAACTACAGATATTATCCAAAATAAAGCAATATATGCTCCAGCTACTTTACAAAGAACCCTGGATTTTATCCACATGAGCCAATATGCTCTGGGTTTTTTTTTTTGACACTTTAAAGAGAGAAACCATGCTGTGCAATATCCCATACTGATCAAGGTAAGCTATTAAAATAATCGTTTTTTTAAATCCTCATATGTGATAACCTTTTACATTTCTTGCTAGGTTTTGCATGAAATATTTAACTATATTTCAAGTTAATTGATGTTCCATATTTAAACAATCAGACAGAAATATGTGTATATAAGGCCATAACACTCGGAGTTAATGGGTCTTGCAATGACACTAGGAGGAGAAACAGAAAAATAAATAAACAAACAAATAAACCAAATACCGCTTTAAATATCTGTGCAAAATGTTTTTGTTTTCAAACTCTAAAATTAGAAAAATACCGTAGTAATAATTACGTGGTTAAAACCATTTATGTCTACTGAGCAATGTAATTTGCATTACATTCACTTGGGCCAAATATTCCTCAGCTGTTCACAGCACTTTCTCTGGGATAGCTTCACCAAGAGCAGCAAGAACAAGACTCTTCTCAGGTTTGCTTCATGTAACAGCAGCCCCAGGTACATTGTGCATTCTTCTACCTAACAGAGCCCTTCACCATCCCTGCTGGAGCATACAGAGGTGGGATCCTGAAATCCTGCACTGTCTTGCTCTGCCTTCATCCTGACACTTTGCATTCTCTCTTCCTTTCATCAGCCCCCATTAGCACTCCTTTGCTTTCACCGAACTTAATCTGGTTTCCTGGGCTACTTTCTGCCCTTCTAAAGTAGTAATTTAAAATACTGAATATTCAGTTAGCAATTAAAAACCCCAAACTCTGCGTTGGACAGCTAATTCCCTAAGTCAGCTGCAAACTGGGTGCAGCTCCACACCCTGGAGAGTCTAGAAAGGCAACAAAGCAGGCAGGATAGGAAGGAGCCTTGTGCCAAGGAAGTTAGGTTTGCAACTAAGTAGAGCCAGTCAGAGACTTGAAATGAGGAGGTAAAGCCCCAGCTGCCATCAGCCAGTTGTTCAGCCAATAGTTAGGCATCTTCTGCAAGGAGATGGGAGCAGTTCACGTAAGACTTGAACTGCATTTGGGAAGTGCCCCTTATCTCCCTCTTCCTGACTGCCTAGGAAAACTAACAGGTGTCTTGGGAGGAGTGAGTATGGTCTGTGGAAAGTACAATTAAAATCCAAATTACCACAGGTCTGCCTTCAGTGACCAGGAAGAAAAAATATGGATAGGAAGTGAAAAATTAATTTACCCCAGTTTATTTCTAGCAGGTCCATAGCTAAGATGGATGTTTCACTCTCACAAAACTACAATTTGGTAAACAAAATGTATTAGTAACACTAACATTGAATATTTTACTATTAATCTATAAATCAATCTCACTTTTTCCATACTTTGACTCCTTTGGCCTAAGTAAGGGACAAATATTCAAGCAATAAAAACACTGGGATTTCAATGGCTTCTTAGGCGACCGAGTGCTGTATTCTAAGTGCTCATAATGCCCAGTGATGATGAAATACATTTTTATGTTATAAAGTAGTTAATCAGTTATTTATCTTCTCTATAAAAGCCTCATTCAGTTCAATGCTGATAATTATTAAAACCTCAAACCCAGTACACAGTTTGGATAAAAACACAAATGAAGTTTTTCCTGGAAGATTATGTAAGAGTTTTTCAGGAAACATATTACTTCTATGAAATACAGATCCTTTTTGCTATTTAATGTAATTCCTAAGTTCAATAATATCTTTGATCAAAATAAACTGTTAAAGAACACTAGCAAAAATCTTACCATTTTTGAGCATTTTCCAAACTGTTCTCTTCTTTTTTCCGTTCTTCTTTAGCTGCCAATGAGAAACATTTTAAAGGTATAAATTACTGTCTTACTGTTTTAGAAACCCCACAGATTAAATATTTCTTCTTTTCAAAACTGCACAATTTGTATACTAAGTATAACAAAAGTAGGAAACACTTGCTAATTTTCAATTTTTAGGTATTTCTTGTACACAACGAATGTTTCTGCTGTACCAATAAAGTGTATTGGATTTGGAAAGTAATTTAAAATCCATATAATAATATATAGTGTTAGGCATAATTTGAATAAAATGTAAATAATTAAACTTCACTTTCAGATTAAAAAAAAAAAATTATGTTTGTTTCTTTATTGTGCATGCCAGAACTTACAAATTTAAATGTATTTCTGCAGCATAAATGACTGGAAGTTCAATTGGAATTGAACAGGTACCAAACATAGTTAGCACCAACTGCTCCTTTAGAGCTATCACATTTTGTTCTGGAAGCCGGAAAGTGAAAACACATGTAGTAGGTTTTAAATGTACGGCAGGTACATGATTTTGTTTGAAAAATCAGCCAAGAATTTGAAATATGGTTAGTGAATCTGAGCCCCTCTATTACAGAATGCTCACATGAACTACTTAAAAGGATTTGATTTTCAAAAGATACACATTCTCTACTACTGGAAATGTTTCCTGACCTGGATACTCAAAGCAAAACCACTAGTTTTTGTTGATAAAGTCTTCTTAACACAGAAGAGCAACTTCAGCTCCAGCAGAATACCACCTATATAAAATAATGCTACTGTTGAAAAGTCATTCCTAGTCCATATTAAAATCATCCTGTAAGCAGTAATGTTAATATAAACAGAATTCAGACATTTTTTTATACAAAGATGAAGAACTTTATCTTTTTGCATCTCAGTCCACAGGAGTGCCTGGTTGAAATACAGTTACAAACTTGAGTTTACAGACAAGGCCATTGAGAAACAGGTCCTGAACAACTCTATTTCATTATAAAGTACTGACAAAGAGGTTTGTACTATGATAGTTTAAAAGGAAAAGAAAAATTGATTGCTTCAGCACGTTTGCTGTTAACAAAACAAGTTAACTTCAACTCATACATTTCCCTGCCCTGGGTAAGTGTCTTGGAGATATTTATTTCTATTATTTCAATGTGGCCAATAGCCAGAAACAATGTTGTGTGCCCTTTGCAAGGAAAGCAGTTAATTCTATATGATTAGGTTCTCCATGTCAAATCTTAGTGGCAAGACAGCCGCAAGTGAAATATATAGGGCAGCTCTGATTTATTGCATTCACCTCAGGGTCCCAAAAATTTGCCTAAAGTTAACTCAATATACTTAATTCATTATTTTAATTTTATATCATTAAAAGTAGAAAACACAGGTTAGCATTCTACTGATTCATAATGATATAAAATTAATTACACAAGCTGAACTATGTATAAAATTGTACAATTCATTATTACATTAACAATTTCTTACTGGTTTTCAAAGAGATGGAAAATTAAGCACGGCAAATTTCCCAACATAGCTACATTCCCAGCTACAATAGAAACAGTATCTTCAGGCCTCTACCCATGAAACACAATAACTAACAAGGACAACATGTTTATACATTTACAGTTAGGTGGTGAGACTGGATTTACTGTTTTTAATCTTGCAAGAACAGGATAAAGAAAGATAGTGGAAAGAAGTTTTAATTTTTTATACAAAGTAAAAAAAAAGTGTGACTTTTAGGAAGAAACACAGAGTCTACATTAATATAACAGTATTTGTGTACCAATAAAAGGCAAAACAGGAAGGAAGAAAATAGCTGTCTTATATGGCAAACAGTATTTTCTGTATTTTTAACTGTAAACATGTCCACCCAGGAATTGTTTAAAAGCATTTATTGAAATTTAGATGTTGAGACTTGGTAATAGAATTAATGAACAACTCCATATAACAAATTCTAACAACTCCAAAACAAATTCTATAATGTGTAAGACAAGAAACTAGAGCAATTCTCTTATTGTCCATAAAATTTCTAACTAATTTTCCACTTAAAATCTGAAATATCCTGCTCTTTTTCTCCCCCTCCAGAACCTGCAACGACTAGCACAACCAATGCTGTCCGTATAGGTTTCCATGAAACAATGTAATTTCCTCAGGAGAGCCTCCAAAGCCCCATACCATAGACAAGATATCAATCCTGGTCTAAACTGTGGAGTTACTGAAGACAATTCATATGAATTACATAAGTGAAAGAACTTAATTTTTTTTATTATTTCTCTAGCAACAACATATTTGCTTGCATAGGATTTGCTTTTTGCAGAAGTGGAATGATGTAATCCTTCCACCCTTAGACCACGTGTTTGATTTCAGTTTCATCAAGTTCAGACTATATTAGCAGCCATATCAGACTGGCACAGGGATTCATCCAGCCTAATATCCTGCCCCTGGCAGGCACTGAAACAGGTGCTCAGTTAGAATTATGGACCAGGACAAACACACTTGCCCTGAGTGTACTCTCTGCCTGAGATTCTGCAGCTCATACAAAATGTTTCCTGCATTGAATGGCATTGTAATGTAAGCCTCAATGGATTCTTCTTCAAGAATCTGCTCATTCTTTGCTCAAGCTTTTAGAAGCTTTTTAACTTCCAGACCTGCTGTGGCAAGTGTCCTATAGCCCACTGTATAAACAGCACATTTTGTTTGTTTTGAAATGGACACCTGATATCACTCTTGTATCAGAGAAAACCTGACTGCAGCAAACAATGCAATACGGTGTCTACTGGCATGAGCTTTTTGATCGGGATGCTTTTGAAGCAAATTTCCTCAGTATTCCCCATTTAATGAGCATTGCTTTGGTCTGCAGGTAGGTTTTGGTGCTTGTAAACTAATTTCCATTAGGAGGAAACTAAACAGGAAGCTCCACAGCAAATACACTCCAATATTGAATAGGGAAAAAAGGACTAAAATAACATTTGGGCCTTCAGACATCTTTGAATACATGAGATGGATCATCTAATGAATTTGCCTGATGAATCACATATTTGTGATGACTTCCTTTTACTGAAATGCAGATGTCAGCATGAAGATTCATGATCATCTAACAGTTTAAAAAGTGAAGTAGTATTAGAGTGAAATGGTAAAAAAATTCTCCAATTTATTCTGTCTAAATATTCTACTTTTTGAGGATGGAAGAGTACATGAAACACTATATTAAAAATGAGAAATTACCAGAAAACATTTTTTTTAACAGGTCTAATGTATGCAGAGCAGCTTCCAGTTACAACACAGCCAATACCTCTTCATGCATCAGGCTACTATGAAACAGATCTCTAAAGAACAAAGGAAAGAAAATACTGGATACTAGCAACAACTGAAAATTGAGAAGGTCAGTAACTAACAGAGGCAACCAGAGAATGATGATGCACTAAGAAAAGTGCAGGGAAAGACAAAGAAAGACAAAGAAAAATGGGTAGCCACAACTACACAAAAGTCTCTTAGTTACTTCTGCCCCTCTAGTGAAAATATCTAGTCATTGAGTCTGACTAAACAAGTTTTCTGGTATTTCTCTCAGACCTTAAATATATAAATGCACTTAAGAATGATAACTCGCTCAAGCGTATTGATTTAGTTGGACACATTACAGCTTTTCTTTTGTTTTTCAGTATTCTACTACTTTCATAATTGAAAGATCTAATGCATAAAGTTTTTACAAATTTTTAAAGCATTTTGGAGCAGTGAAAATTTCCACAATTAAAAGAAAACTGTAGCAACTACCCATTAGGGTGGAGATACCAGAACTCTTAATTTTATATTCCAAGGCTGAGTTCCTGTGATTCAAAAATATATGCTTCAAGAACATATGCTTCAAGAACTTCAGGAGACTGCTTTGTAAATTATAGTGTTTTCTGCATAGGAAAAACACCAGCCTAAAACAAGGTATTTGATTTTTTTCCCTTGAGGAGGGAGATATGTCTTTTCTGACTCATGTCTTCCAATCAATCACAGTTAAGACAGAATCTATAATAAGACATAGACCAAAAAAAAAAAAAACCAACCAAAACTCAACCTTAAAAGTGTAAAACAAAACCAACCAATGAACCAAAACAAAACCCCTACTGACATTCCTCTTGGAGCTTTATAAAGCCTGGATAGAGACTTAAAACAGTGACAAAAGATTATTATGACATTTCTAGTCTCACGGGAACCCACCTTCCTCATTAGTCAAAACTAAAACTTCTTAGGTAGGCATGTTGAAATGTAGCCAAAACATGAACCCCATCCTAGAAACATACTAACCCATGATTTAATGGCAGAGGAAGAAAAGTACACCCCCCAAGAGGTTATCTTTTCCCAAGCTGAGGAAAGTCACATTCTAGGACATTATCATGTTAGGAGAACAAGCGACAATTGACCTTATTTTCTCAAGTCTTTGTAAAGTGTGAACCATGCTTTGAAAGCATTATCACCATTTGAAAACAGAGATCCAAATCTCTTAGATATTATCACTGGTGATATACTTGGGTTTCAGAAGTTGAACCCAGAAGGCTCCCAGGCTAGGAGTGTAGTAGATCTATTTCTACCCTCAAGTACAAGTGTCATGCAAGAGAAATTGTTTAATAACCCTGTTTAATCAAGGATTTTGGAGAGTGGAAGAAAAACCTCAAAGGTGTTCTAGGTGGGCAAAACGACTAGAGAGGATAATCAAAAGCTCTGCAGTTATACAGTTTTTCTGTTTCTGAACAAAATTCTTGATGTGTTCCAAGTACTAGCACACTGCACTATGGTAGTACTAAGACCAGCAGGATTAGAGTGGGATGAAATAAGCCTTCTTCGGTTTTGATTTTAATAGATCTGTTAACACTGAAAATTTTTGAGCAGATTTAATTTTTAGGAAATGCTTGACTCAAGCCATATTGACATAAAAGTAGCATCACGGAAAACAAAATTTTTGTAGGGATGCACTTGCTAGCACATGGCATTTCTCTGAGCTGCAAAGAACTACCACAATCAATCTAAACCTCTTCCCAAGGGCTGCTATTTTAGAATCATCATAGGTTAACTGTGGCCAGTAGCTATGCACCCCACAACCACTCACTCACTTTTCCCCCTTCCCCCTCAGTCAGATAGAGGAGACAATAGGGAGAGCCAAAAAGACAAAAACTTATGGGTCAAGATAAACACAGTTCAATACATGAAGAAAAGAGGAAGAAAAAACTGAAGTGATGCAAGGGCAGAGTGATGCCTCATCACTTTTGGAGTAATACTACCTCTCTCCCAAAATCCTGTCCTCTCCTTCATTGCCGAGCACAACACTACATGCATGGAATGCTGAGTTTGAGTCAGCTGTCCTGGTTGTGACCCCTTCCAATTCTTGCCCACCTATCACTGAGGGGACAGAGTGGGACAAAGAGAACACCCTGACAATGGGCGAGTGCTGCTCAACAATAGCCAAAACACCTCTGTACAATCAACACTGTTTTAGCCACGAATCCCACACCAGCTGGTACGAAGAATATTAACTCCATCCCAGTTGGACTCAGTACAACAGCACACAGCCACGCAGAGTAATCATACAGCCATGGAGATAAATTCTGAGATTTAGACAAATTGGATAATTTGGCTGTTTAAATACATAATAGTCAAGAATATAGCTATTCTTTTATTATAGTAAAGGTCCAACAACTTGATCCAGAATGTTAAACAATCTGTAGTTTTCAATGCAGTATGAACCTTTATTGTCCTTACTGATGACAGCAAAGCCAACAGCATGTAACTAACAATTCATTAAAGTGTTCATAAGTATCATCAACACTCATTTGATCTTCTTATTCTTAGTGTAATCTCACTGTCTAGAAAAAGACTGGGCTCTACATAAAAGGCCAAGAATAGAACACATTACAAATGTTATACAATAATTTATATTATATTATATAACATGCGAAATTGTATTTTAATACCTGACACTGCCAGAATCTGCTTTCTTGAAATGTCAATTTTAAAGGAATGGAAATAAAATTAATAGCATCTTTAAAACAAATTTAAAAATGCCAAGTGCAAATAAACAAGTATTAACAAAAATCCACATATGAATGCAAAAGAATGTAGATTCAGACAATGGATTGTCTTAACTTTTAAAATTTTGAAACCCTGGAATATATTGTTTTTTAAAAACATGGTATGACTAACAAGTGTGAGTCTGGGTCCTCAGTATGAAAATTGGGGCCTTGGAATTGTTAAAGACATGGAAAATAATTTTCTACTCTAGTGTCATATGCTACTAGAATGAAGTTTTTCATTTCATACACATTGAATCTAATTTTAGAACAGTTTTACTTTTTGAAAACATATTATATAATAAAGAATTTAGCAGCAGAGGGTATGGAAGTCCTCTGAAATTAGGTACTCACAGTAAAAAATAATTCTGCAGTTTCAGATATTTATACTTTTAATTCTAATTATTGAGCAAGTTTTCTGAATAATCTTAAATTTTTTACAAATTATGATGTTTCAAAAATTCTAAGGAGTTGTGTATCCTGATCTAGGAAGATATATTCTTGAGAAACATCTATCTGTCTAGAGTTATACATAAAGCCTGAATTTTCTCCTATTTCTATATTTTTATATTGAGTTACTTCTAATAGAACTTTGTATTTTGAGAAACAGTATTACTTTTCATTTAGTTCTAAACAAAAGAATTCTTATTACTTAGTTGATTCCATATATAAACATAGCAAACATGAGAGAATACTCCAGTGTCAAACATTTTCTGTTTTTTTTTTTGTTGAACTCTATTAAATTTCAAATTTGAATATGAATGCAAATTATTTCCAATGACTACAGTCCACCATTCTCATGCTGGTGCTTTTTTGCCTTATAAAAATGCTGCATTTCAGATATAGTGAAAAAAACTCATATGCTCTGTACACAGCTTCCTAGCAAATAATTTTCCAATATGTATTACTTGATAAACTGTCTTTAGCCAGTTACTAACTTCAAATTGGTAGGCTTTATAAACTCATGGAATTCAACAGACAGCCTGGGAATTCTATGTAAGTATTTGACTGTATGACTAATACAGTTTTCTATCACAATGCAAAAAATCCCCACATAAAACAGTCCCATGAAGAGATTTTTCTCTATGCTTTCAGTTAAACAAGAAGCTCTGGGAGAATGAAATCAATGAAACTTGGGTCTACTGTGGGTCTGTCCTTCTGCTAGTTCCCAGATGGATTCATTAATGTTTAATTAAGGGGTGAGTTCATGATACAGCCTTGCTCTCCCTGGAAGGCTAATAGGGTCACTCTTGTCTATTTAGCCCTGTATTTTTATTGAGACTTTAAGAGCTTAATATCTCAGGATCTCTAACCAATTTTGACCTTGTCACATTTGGTAAAAATTGGACAATGCATTAAAAATTATTGGCAGGGGAATAATCAAAAAGTAGTGTGATCACATGAGCCTTGTTTCTTTTATCTGTTCTTTAAGTGGAAATACATCACATTTTTAACATGGAATTTGGCTATGCCATTTTTTTTAGACAGTTTAAATACTGGTATAGACATCTTAAATCCTTTCAAAACAATCTTCAGAACACTTGCTGCCATGAGGTCTTAATCACCCTTCCCTGAAACAGTTCTCACAAGTTTATTTTCCTCTGCAGTGGTGCAAAAGTTTTTTTTAACTAAGAAACCCACATCCAATGACGTGAATGTATAAATGTTCCTACAGGACAAAGAGTCACTGTGCAGTCTTGGAAAGCTTCTTAACAAACAAATATCCCACAAGTTACCAGGAATATAAGTTGTCAATCTGTATATTAGGTATGCATCAAGAAAAAAATTAATGTTTACCATATAGAAATTGTTAAATATTAGATTCAGTATTTTTAATGTTATGAAAACATAATGAATTACAGACACTTGCACACACAGAGAGACACACAATACCAGCAGAACATGCTCAAGCAACACATTCAAGAAAGTGTTTATTATCATAGGTAATAAAAAACCTAGGAAATTATGTTTTCTTTTTAAAGTGATAATACTGTCTATAAATGTGCCAGAACAAAGTGTTGAAGGTCATTTTACCAGAACGTTAAAGCTAACCATGAAGAAAAAAAGTTATATTTATTTTCATAAATTCTTTTATTTCTTAAAATGTATGTTTCTTAGTATGATGCTTCTATTGTATTTTGCGAAAGATTTTTAAACTAAACAAAAATTAGCTTCCATACAAAAGAGTAATTTTTTAATTAAAACTAGGACTAACCCTAATCTTATTTTCCTTTATTCTGGAGGCATTAATTACAAAAGAAGAGTTAGCATTGCATTTTCCAATTTTATTCATTCAATTAAATTATTTGAAACGCCATTCTGTTAAAATGTAATCAAGGCATTAATCTCACATTCTCCCACACTTTGGTGATCCAGATAATAACTATTTTTTAAAGCATGTTAATACTCAGCACTCGAGAGATACATTTTCTAATTCTACTTTCTTTCTAATAAACACCTATAATGTTGTGTTTTAATTCCAAGATTAATCTCTGACTAAATGTATCTAAACAGTTTACGGAACTGAAAAATTAGTTCTAATCCTTTCAAAGAGGACAAGGTTAAATCCAATCTGTTCTGTGTCTGGGAAAACTAACTATCCAGATTATCTGTAGCTAAAATCTCATTCTGTAAGCAGAAGTAAAAATATTGAAGGTTGGCCCATTCTTATACCAAGGACAATATTTTTAAATAGTTGAATGATTATTGAAAGCCAATAAGAAGTAGGTCATCTCAAAAAAACAGGAGTACTATTGAGGAAAAAAATTAATTGATAGTGAACCAACTGCTAATCTCTTGGGTAAAGAATGAATAATTATACAAATATAATTAAACTAATTTCAGAAAAGCTGTGTGAAATTTGTGGCCTGAAAAGTTTGAGGAGAGAAAATCCACAGCAAAGCCTCTTTCTGTGGAATGATAACAGTGATTTATGAAGCTCAAGTTATTTCTGCTGATTGAGCTCAGTCAAGATTGGTTTCACATGATCAGCTAAAACACAGGAATCCGTGATGTGTAGTGGCCCCACACGTTTGAACACACTAGGACACGCTCTTCTAGGTGATCCAAACCTTGGGGGCGGGGGGTTAAAAGCCGCTGCTTTGTTTTCCCTGCATTTCCCCCTCATTAGGATACACTCCTCTGCAAAGTTCGCCACTTCTGGTGGTCGGGAGCAAAGTCTCATTGTAAATGCACAGCAGGATAGTGGCAAAGCTGAGATTAATTCTCCATAGATTTATATAGACCTTTCTCACTGTTGATTGCTTGTACTGTTTCAAAGGTGCATACGTTGCCTTTTTTTATTGCTGGTTACTGACTTTATTCCAGCATATGGTGGTTGGCGCCATGACACAAAGCGAACATTTTATACTAGAATTAAAGTGGATATTTGACAGTTTCTGTCAGAAAGTTCAGAGCAAAGAATTTGTGAGACAAGATTTATTGCATATTTTATGTGGGACACATCTGTTTCTTTGCTATGTTTCTCTTTAAACAGAAAAATAGCAATGAAATTTCTTTAAGAAACAAAGGCTGTCAATAAAAAGCATGAACAGAAAAACTGCATTATTGAGAATGAATTGAATCATTTTGACCTTCTAAAAAGTGTTGCTTGTAAGTATGACAATCACTTTTCCCTTTTTGCTCAGCCCTTTAGACTACAGATTTTCAAATACACAGATACCCATACTTAAGGGTAAATAAAATAAAAATGAAAATCAAATTAACTCTAAGTATTGATATTGGATATTCACATTTAAAAGCAAAGTGAAATTATTAAGGTAGATTTTGCCTATTTTTTTTAGAATCTGTAACTGCATTTTAATGATGTGAAATGTGTCAAACAAACAACCCTTTCTCTGAAAATGTCTTCTTAAACTATAGATCAATTATAAGAAGATATACAGCAAACTTACCCACATTTATCTATTAATATCACTAAATCTGATGTTGTTTGGCCTCTGAAGTTTAATTTAGTCTTCTTAACACCTGAATCAAAACTGAATTTGAAGAACACCCACCAGGATCTTGTAAGAAAAAAAATTTGTATGCATTGAACAAGAAAGAAAAAATCTTTCAATAAAATTCTAAATTTTTAACCAATAGCAATATTGTTTAAAAAGATTCATATTTAGTGTAAAACCCTAAGATTCAGCTTGAGGAACATGAAGTTTAAATAGGTAGAATTAAACAAGAACAAAAATGAAGAAAATATATTCCTCTAAAATCACATATGCTTTTATGAAAAGACATGGGTGTCCTATTACTTCTAATTAAAGAGAACAGCAATAGAAAAATCCCTTCTGTTGAAAAATGTAAATTCTAAACAAATAGTTATGACAAATAGTTAAAAATACTTATAGGCTCAATACTTTCTTAAACAAAAATATTGTAATTTCCTCTACAAAATAACAAATATTGGTCAAATTATTTCCTACTTACAATGCATTAATTCTTGTTTTTAACTCAAAGATTTTCTAGAACTTCAACTTATGTAGGAAAATTTATCTAGTTACTAATTTGAAAAGCCTGCAATTTGAAATAAAATGTAAAAAAGAGGCAAACTTGGACCTGGAGTATTTCTCCTTCTCACCACAAATAAAATACAGGATACTAACATTAAAAAGTATTTTGTTAGGATTCTTTTTTATGATGAAGAAACAAGAAACACCAAACTGCATTCAAATAAAAAGCACTGATATTTTTCTGAGTTTGTCTTCTTTGTGATAAACACTTAGAAGACTGTATCTAAAAATAATAGGATCTCTCAATTTCTAAATAAAAACCTACAAACCTACTATTCTCCTTATGGGGAGATCTTGGGAAAAGTAAAGCATATGTGACACATTAGTCAGGTCATTTGATTCATTCCTTGAAAGTACTCAGATACAACCATGATGAGAAAAATGAGAGTGTATATAAAAAAATAAATCTCAGCCTAATTTCAGACTGGGAAAATAACAAGAGTTATTACTGCATCTACCTGATCTATTTTGGTGTTTTACAGCTTGCTTATTTTCTACTGACTCTATGCTGGGAGCATAGAATTTTTTCCCTGCAGTGTATGGAAATATTTTAAAATGTATATGTTTATTCTCATATAAAAGGAAAGAAGGGGACATAAGTATTGGATAACAAGACCAGGGAATGTGAGCGCACCATCTCAGCACATCACTGCAGACTTTGTGCTTGCTGTACCTCTAGGCCTTTATTATTACCTCTGTGTTTATGAGATACCTCCTATCTCTTGGAAATGGCTTTTACTCAATAATAGCAGTAGATATGTGCAAAAGGCAATCCCAACTCTCCCATTAGTAGAAGAGTTAAATATAATTGTAGTCATAGTTAAAGCTTTGACTTCCATTTTGATTTGATATTGTCTCTTGAACCACACAAACACTATTTCTGAGAACGAGAACATGAAAAATTTGCATCTAAATTCTTATGTCGTAACATAACAGTCATAATGAGCTTAATTCCTCTTAGTTTTTGTCTCTATTGGAATAAGAAAGTTTTAAAATTTAAATTAAATAAAAAAATTAAAAGTTAACAAATCATATGCAGGTGAAAGTAATAACATACTTTGGAATTCGGTTCATCTGCATCTATAACCACAGGATATTCTTTACATCAAGTATTGAAAAGGGCAACTTACTCTAAAAAAATTTCAGAAATTTGAAAAGAAATTTTAAATCCTGAGAAAATTTACTTCATTCATGACAAAACCAAATCTGTATCAAATTACATTATAATGAAAAATGACTGGAATTTAAAAGAAAGAACAGTCAAGGGAGAACAGTCTAAGTTCCCCTACCATTATTTCAAATAGACATCATAGAATTAGCTCTCCTCATTAAACCTGGGGACTCTCTGGTCTAGGAGCTGCCCAATTACATGTAAGGAAAGAATTCCTGAAGCATAAAGCTTAATAATCTTTAACATATGCCCTATCCAATTCCACTTCAAGTCAATGGTGAGTCAAGCCATTCATGTCAAATTGAAGGTAAGGAAACACACACTAAACATTTACTGATAAACTGTACTGATAACTCCATAGATAATCAAACTAAACACATTTTATAGAGCAGTTTGTCCTTTTAGCATGATATTCTTTAATGTTTGAAGATTTCTGCTTGGCCAGAGAAAACACACCGTTGTGTCCAGTCAGGTATTCCTGCCTGTCCTGTGGCACCAGCAACCTCTGTAACACCACATTCTGTTCCATGGAAGATGGCAACACTTTGTGGAGGGACATTTCAGACTGTAAGACATTCCCAAGACTTCATACACATGCTTTGTACAAACAGTTATATCCTGAAGTCAGTTCAGAAGCTGAAGTACTTAAAAGCTACTTTTTGGCACTTTCAAAATGGTTGACTTGGGACAATGTTTAGATAGCCCAAAAATTCTTATGCTAAAAAGTTTGAATTGATTTATATGCCATGAAAGAAGTACGGTTCCAATAAATTTCATACATACATCTCTTAAGAGAAATAAAACTTCTGATTTCTCCACCTCAAGGTGTTCAAAAGCATGGTAAAGGCTCCTCACAGGACAAAGGTAAATTTTTTAAATATCTTGCCCTGGCATCTGAAGTATTTAGGCACAGAAGTATCAGAGAATTTACAGAAAAGGTTGAATGATGACCTGAAATCAGACTCTTTTTTTACATTTTGGAGAAGTCTGTCTTTAATCACAGCTGTAATCTCACAATACTGTATTATCCATATGGTTTTACTCTGTTATTCCTCAATTTTGAGAGCAATCTGGTGCTATGTACTTTAACTAGCTTGAAATTTATGATAACTGCCCTATGAACATTGTAATTCATATTATTGTTCTCAAAACAATGGTCTATCCTGTTCAACAAGACTGCAGGTTTTACCTGTTCTTATTGCTTAAAAGGAAATCAGAGCTCACACCATAAAGGAATCTAACACAGAGAGCTTAAATTTCTTGATGAAATGTTCAGTATCTAGTATTTTTATCAATCATTCTCAAAAACACTAAAACAGGATATTCATGTGCTTGCACAGGTCCAAAAAAAAAATTGAGGAAAAGTATTAACATACCAAAATTACAGAAGTCTACAGAGAAATTCCATGTAATTGCATACCAGATTAAGCATGCAATTAATGATTATTGTCATAATCAGTTTGTATGATATGGTGCACTGAAGGGCTTTTCCAGGCTTAATGGTGTGAAATTACAGAGCACAGGGGACAAAACACAAGGTAAGAGTGACCATTGTGAGGTTAAGAGACTGGGGTCTCTTGAGACCAAGTGTGTTTGGGCCTTTCATTATTTAAGTGCATGAATCTCTTCTATCCAATCCTTTCCATTTCTTGGCTCTGCTCTTTCCTTGCAGTAGTATCTTCCATATATGTAAACAACTGCTCATAAGTTATATAATCTAAAGTAATGAATCAGTGAACATCTTCATTTCCTTCGATGAAGCTTTGACAAGATTTAAATTCTATCTGTTCAGTTCTGACTTTGAATATCAGAACATGAAGACTCAAAAGGAAAAAAAGATAAATAGAAGATCATGCAGGAGATTCCTAAGAGCATAGTGAAAAAAAAAAAGAAAAGCCTAACAGGATCCCTATGAAAAGCCAACATATAAAGGTTTACCTCTAAGCCTATGATAAAGAGAATGGAAGAAATACAGTGGATTTTAACAGAAAACAGAGGTTACAATGAGAATTTAAAGAGGATGTTGAATTCCAAATAGCTGATAGTGGTTACAGTAAAGGCATCAGTAATTCTAGGAACGGATTTCATAATTATCATATACATAATAATTTTGTACTAAATAGAAGGCATTAACACTAACATTCATTATGTCACTTAGCTGCTATTAATCCGTCTCTACCATGACATGCCAGTGACTTTGTAACAGCCACGGTAATTCAGTATACCACAATCAAATTGAAAGGAAGTTGGAAGGAACTGTTTTCTATAGATTTACTCCTTGTTTTCTAAGAGGAGATAACACTGCATTTTCAATTACCAGTTCTTCTAAATTACATCCATAATATACATTATAATAGAGTGTAATCTCACAATTTCTATAGGAAGTAGTGATACAGTGAAACTGGCTATAGTAATTTGATGTACATCTGCTTCAAAAATAATAAATTGAGAGTTTCTTGAAAAGTTATAGCTGTAATTAACACCAATTTTTAGGACTTTGATGTTGATAATTCTTCTGGTAGGGTGGGAGAAAATACTCACTTCAGAGAAAATTCTTGTTCTTTGAATCAGTTCATTGTCAGTGTTGCATTACTTGGGAGGCATATGGATGCAATCACATTCCAGGACAACTTATTTGGTGTCTTATGGACTGGGGCTATTGTCTAACTATATAATCTCAGAGTACCCAGCAGTAAGGTTCTGTGCTTTGCAGACTCATGCCAATTTATGTAAATCACTCTTTCATCTGTTTAAAAATAATGATCTTTTGAGTGACGAAAACAGTTATGTCTATCACAAAGTTTGAAAGATTAAAGTAATTCTGCTTCTGGCATATAAAACAGTGTTCCAGATCTGAACACAAACTTTGCCTGGTCTGTAATGTCATTGCTGGGAAGCATAAAAAGTTTTAAGCAAACATTATCACTGCAAGGAAGTATGTCAAATTTTTCATGTTTGACACTGGACATAAATATCCTCCCACACTGTTTAATGTGAGAAATGCATATGTGTGGCAGAGATAATAAAACATCTCAGTGAAAACAAATGAAATGAAAAAGAAGTTACGATAAGTAGAACAGAAATAAAGCTTTGAAGTTAAAGTCTTCATATCTGTACATTTTATTCACAAGAGGAAGAAGCAGTATTTGATATGCAGAGCGGATAGTCACACAATCTGGAAGAGTCTCATGCTTTGTAGGAATGGTTATCTGTTCTGAGATAAATTTTTTAGCTGACAGAAGCAGCTTCATACTTGCAGGTAAGAAAAATCCGGTCAATCATAAGATCCTCGCAAGTGCTATTGCTCTTCTGCTGTTGTTTACACATGGTATTTTAGCAGACAGCTGTTACTGAAATGTAACAGTGTTCTTAAAAATGATTCTTGATTTTCTTACTTCACTTGTTCAGCATTAAAACATTCAAGTGCTTTACAAATAAAATGCAACATAAGTACTATAATCTGACATGTATTTTAGAGCAGAAGAGTACAACACAAGTGGGAAGACAAGTATGTGATAATTCCATATACAATTTTAGAATATTACTCTTTCTTTCAGTTAATGTTTTTGGAGAGAAAAGCTGTAATTTTATTGCAGAGAATCAAGAATTTTAAATAGTTCCCAGAGGTTTCTGATATTTTGGGATGTCATTACAGACAAGCTTCACCAGATAACTGCTTTGAGTAACAACTTAAAAGATAATCTCTGTATCTGTCTTAAAAACAATATAATATTGTCACACTTTGAAAGAAAATAAGTGAAAATGCAATTTTCTTCCTAATCTTTGACTGTAGTAAGATGTATAAAGGTATGTCCTGATGACAGTAAGAGAGAAAAAATAAGTATTATTTTATCTTGGAAAAATGGTGCCTTGGAGTGTTCTTGACTTCTGATTCACTACTGCTTAATGACATTAACATCTTGCTTCATAATTTATAGACTGCTTTGAGAGAAAAGCAGCAATTTTGAGTGGAAATACTTTTTTTCCTGTCATATAATCAACTATGCTATTATCCTCCTACATCCAAAATATGTACAGGGCTATAAACTAATAAAAGTTTATAAAACCTTTTCCAGGGTTAATACAATAGATGCTACTAGATGAGAAGCATAAATCACCATGTATGAGCAGCTATAGCACAAGAAGAACATCTTGGAGAGAATATTTGCATACTGATGAACAAGTAGGAAATGATGAACAAGAAATTCAAAGTTGGCCACCTGCTATCTTTTATCATAGACTCATAAAACTGTTTGGGTTGGATGGGACCCTAAAGGACACCTAGTTCCAACTCTGCTGCCATGGGCTGGTTGGAACAAGTAAACTAAGTGTCTCAGAGCCCCATCCAACCTGGCCTTGAACACTTCCAGGAATGGGGCAAATCACAGTTTCTCTGGACAAATTGTTCCTGCGCCTCACCAACCTTACTGTGAAGAATTTCTCTCTTATTATCTAATCTAAACCTACATTTTTTCAGTTTCAAGCCATTCTCCTTTGTCCTGTCTCTACATATCCTCGTGAGAAGTCCCTCTCCAGCCCTAGTAGCCTGCTTTAGATACTGGAAGGCTGCTGTAAGGTCTCCTCAGAGCTTTCTCTTCTCCTGGCTGAACAGCCCCAACTCAGCTCCAGCTTTCATGGCCTTCTTAATAGAATTTATTTCTTACCTTCTTTCCCAATGGACTACCTCAACAATGCTCTGTGGTGCATATCAACAGGCAGATAAGGAAATGTGGCTCAAAATTCCTGTTCTAAACTAGAAATCCATTTGAAAGTGCATTGGACTGGATGCACGCCCAGGTAGCTACTGCAGCCTGGCTAAAATTATTAAGGTGAAATCACTCAGCAGTTAAAAGTGGATTTGTGGACTGTTTCCATATGCTTGCTAAGCTTGTCTGAAAAGCTCACTAGCTCCTGACATAATGCTCTGGTGACTAGTTTGGTCTACGACTGTTTTTCTATTGCATAGTCCCATAGATAGCACAATGTTGACCTTTTATGCAGTATACAACACACAGCAGTTGTAGCAAAGCAATTAATCTTACCAATGTTTCCCAAATGTTAGGCTAGAATTCTAAACATAGAACAATTTCTTTTTCTTCAGGATTAATCTCAATAGATGACTCTATCTGAACAAATCACTCCTTCTCCATCTTGCTTGTTACCTTGGTCACGTCAGTGTATCATGCCCCTTCCCAAATAGCTTTACTTTCCACTACTAATGAAATTCAAAAACTGTTCTGTTTTGACATCAGACTACTCACTTCCCTGACTCTGTTCTAAATTAAATGAATTCCTCTAGTAGCAGAGTCTTCGTCATCAAGATGCTTTATTCTTAGAGAAATGAAGAGAAGCAGATATACTTTTCCTACGCTAACTGCTACAAAGCATAAAGACTTCGTTTTCACATTCCAGTTCATGAGCGAGGAACCCAAGCCCAGATTAAACCTGGACCCAATGAAGAAGAATTTGGAAACATATTTTGCAAGATCCTGCATGAATGTGTGCTATCTATTTCTACATTTACTAGAATGGACAAACAAGACTAAATAGTCAGGTGGCAAAATAAGAAATAAATTTAATTAACATTAGTCGCCTACTCCTGTATGTCATTTACTTTCTGGTTTGTATTATTCTTGAAGGAATGCACAAGGAGAATAAGAAACACTATGGAAAACACCAATGGTTAATAGCCCTTCTAGTGAGCTGCACAGTAACAAAAATCTTTTTTTCTCCTTTTCAAAATAGAGTAGTTTGCATCTTTCTCATGGTCATCTAAGTATTCTGATTTTTTTTTTGTGAGAGATAGTTTCATATCAAAAGAGGAGTTTTCTTCTAAGGAATTCTGAGCAAGAATTTAATGAACTAAAGAGCATTCCAGACCACACATTAATTTCATACTTTCAAAGACCTTCTTGCCTATCATGGCAATTTAAAAGGAAAATAATTATGAACATATTTTTAATCGCCCCATACAGTAATTTCAATGGAAATACAGTAAGTGAATACTAATTTATAATAATCAGTAGGTCTCCATACCATAGGAAAACGAATGTAATTGTTGCATATAATTAGATTTACTAAAGATTATTTCAACTTTGTGAATAATCTAAGCCTTTTTCAAAAAGCATAGGCATATCAAATACAGCTAGTGAAGCATTAAGACAGTTTACACAAGATGTCTTTAATGTGGGATTCACTAAGTACTTGACAAAGATTATCTTTCACTACAAAAACTAGCAAGAATCATTATTTAACATTCTGTGTCTCAGGAAAGATGGGCACTCTCTGAAAAGGATATTAACCAACTGCTACCATTACATATAAAGTAGCTAAACTGGGAATAGAACCGAAAGCTTCTGGCACCTAATTCCCTGCTGAAGGCACTGGGCTACATTACATGCAGTTATACAAACCAGCACTGACATCAGCAGAAGTACAGTTTATCCCCTCTAGCATTTTAGAATGTCAGTCTCCATAACACTCTCAGTGTTTTTTGTTACAACACAGCAAGTATTAGATTTAATTGGTATTAATTATAATTAGGAAATGTAGACACTTCAGTATAAGCAAACCAGGATTTTTTTTTCCTTACAGTATTTCCAACTTCACATTGGCTAGAAATGATGGGAATTGCGCGTGTGGGAAAAACCTCAATATCTATGAGTTCCAGCCCTATTTTCAAGCCAGACGTTTCAGAAAAGCATCTGAGTTTTGAATACTTGCTGTGAGCTGGCAGAAAGATAACAATTTTTTCTTATGTTTGCTAAACCAGCCACAACTCTTTCTTAAACAAACAAAACTGAAAACAGACACTTATTGGATGCTCAGTATTATCAGCTAATTTCAGAGAAGCAGCTGAGTTTGCAGACACCTCTGACCTTGACATTTGCCCAACGCCTATTCTAGTGCCATTAATCAAGATGGATTTCTGTGTTATTTTTCCCTATCTTTGATGTGGAATTCTATAGGATTTCCATTCTAATGCCCCAGAAAGTACCATACACCATTATAAAGATTCAAATCAATCAGGTGACTGACAGAAAAATAGAGTCAATCATTGTAGAATCTGACAACCTACTGAAAATTCATCTCAGAATAAGGTAGAATTAAGATGTCAAAAGATTAGAAGTTAAATGATACAAAATTAGGTGCGTCTGATTAGATACCATAAAGCATAACATTATAAAACAGAAGAAGAACAAGAGAACATGAGAAAAAGTGGACAAGTGACTAATCCAGGGGGTTTTTCTCCTTCTAGTATACAAAAAACCTCACTAAAAAGTGTCCCAATAAGTGTAATATATAGAACTCACTGTCCCAGGACAGCTGCAGGAATGTATTCTCTCTCTCTCTCTTTTAAAAAAAATATATACATTATTCACACATATAAGGATAAAATTTTCTGTCACACTGACAAAGATAAATATACCACAATTTTCACCCCAATAGGCATAAACAGAGAAAATATTTAGAAGAGTGTGTTTTTCTATTTGAAATGATAATGCACAATTTAATTGCTATTTTTTCTAAAGCAGAACTAGTCTTCTTCCAATATCAACTGGGTACTTTTATAATATTCCACGCATAAGAAAGTGTAGTATGATAAAAAGGGTAGCTCAGTATTGCAAGAGAAACCAGGTACTAGGTTGTCTTTATTTTTTAAGACCGTGTTGATATGATTTGCTGTTCCTTCTGCTGGTTTTGGCAGGTCTGGAGCTAACTTCACAGGAACTCCTATGGCGCTGTAAATTGGATTTGTGACCAAAAGAGTGTTGATAACACATCCATGTTTTAGCTGTTGCTGAACAGTCCTGCACAGCATTCAGGCCTTCTCTATTTCTGATGCTGATATTCAGAAAGTATGCTGGGGATGAACAAGAAGTTGGGAGGGGCCAAGCCAAATCAATCAAAGGGATAACTCATACCACATAATATCATGCTCAGAAATAAGTCTGGGAAAAGAAGGAGGAAGCAGGGGAGAAATTCAGAGTTTTGATGCTTGTCTTCCTAAGTAGAGGTTATGTGTAATGAAATCCTGCTTTCCTGGTAATGTGAAATTCAGAAATGTGTGTTCTAAATGGAACTTAGAAATACTGTGGCCAACAGGATTAGGGAAGTGATAAAACACACTGTACTTGGCACTGGTGAGGCCACACCTTGAATCCTGCATTCAGCTTTAGGCCCCTCACACAAGAGAGACCTTGAGGTGATGGAGTTTCCAGAGAAGGGCAGTGGAGCTGCGGAAGGATCTGGAAAACAAGTCCAATGAGCAGCAGCTGTGGCAACTGGGGGTGTTTAGCTTGGGGAAAGGGAGGCTCAGGAGAGGCCTTATCACCCTCTACAACTCCCAGAGAGCATAGGGAGGTCAGTCTCTTCTCTAGGGTAACAAGTGACAGGACAGATGTGTCAGGGTAGGTTCACACTGGATGCTGGGAAAAATTTCTTCACTGAAAGGGTTATCAAGTACTGATACAGGCTACCCAGGAGAGTAGTGGAATAACCATCCCTGGAAGAATTCAAAAAGAGTGTAGATGTTGTGCGCAGGGACATGGTTTAGTAGTAGAACTGGCAATGTTAGGTTAATGGTTGGACTTGATAATTTTTAAGAAGTCTTTTCCAGCTTTAATGATTCTAAGAAATGGCTGAACACTTGTTCGCTGATGGGAAGGAGTTGATTGAATTCCATATTTTGCATTGCTTGTTCACACAGCTTTTGCTTTCCCTATTAAATTGTCTGTATTTCAATTCACTAGTTTTCTTTCATTCAACCTTCCACCCTCTCCTTGCCTCCCCATGGAGGGGCAGCAAGCAAACAGCTGAGTGGTGCTAAGCTGCCAACTGCACAAACCACAAGAGTCCTTGTGAGATCCAGGGTGCAGCAAGAATTACAGAATCTGTGATACCATTGTGGAAGACACCATTTGGTCAGGGTCCTGGCAAGACCTGGGCAAAACTGATTATTACAATATTTTGGCAAGCTAGATCAAGAAACATGCTGGAGATCATAATGGTTTGTAGAAATACAAACAAACATATATATATATATATATATAAATATATATACACACATATTTAGTACTAATTCAATCTTGATATTATTGTTAAACTGTAAGTGAAAACTTCCAATTGAATACATTAGAAAGACAATGAAACTGTCCTGCAGTGACATCAAGATTTCCATTACATTTTTTGTTTTAAAAATTCTGTGGCGAGGAATTTGCTGCTTAAATACTGTCCAAATACGCTTGCACCTAAAAAAAATATATCGAATAAGTATATCCTTTGAACTCCATGGCCTAGGAGAACAGTAAAGGAGAATATCAGCTTATTTAGCTGTACAATTTAACTGCTACTTTTGAAATAGCCTGTTTTCTATTGTCAAAGTATTTACACAAGACAGCCTAATGAAACAAAGTTATTAAAAAGACATTAGGAAAACCTTCATAAAAAGGATCAAGCTAATTAATAAATTACTACAATAATTGGAACGATCACTAATATTCTGTCTGGATGAGCAGATTCAGATAGTTTAACTGACTTCTCAGATAGTAAATTGTTAAACTGTTCACCATTTCTATGAGAAATACAATTAAATTCTTAACAATTCTAATATCTCTGTCAAAAATACAGATTTTTTTTTGTTTACCCAAGAAGATTGTACTCCTATAAGGAGAGGGGGGAAAATCTCTTCCTGCATATATTTTCCACAACTGCAGAAGCAATGGTGCTGGCAGAAGCAGGCGATAGGGAACACAGTACAAGAAACAGGAAGGAGCAGCAATGCTATTTTCAACAGCAACCTGCATTTACATTGTCTTCAGTTGAGCACCAAATCGCACCTTGGTTTTCACCCACTGCCTCCAGACTCTAACGGGTAAATCACTTTTTTTAATGCTTATTTCTGTCTCATGCAAGACAAAAATCCTTAAATATGAATAAGTCAGTTCATAAGCCCACACTAGGGAGAAAGATGACATGTATATATGTGGACTTTCTCTAAGAGGGTGTCTTTCACTCTTGTCTTTTTTAAGTCTTTGAAGCTTTATATTCCCTCTAAATTTTTTGAAAAAAAAGTCTTTGAAGCTTTAAATTCCCTCCCTAAATTTTTTCTGTGATTAATATATTTTTCATTTTTCCTACAAATAATAATAAAGAACAAAGCACAAAATAACCAGTGGGAAATGGGTGAGATCAAGGGAGTGATTAGCTTTGACAAGTGATGTCTAAGATCTGTATAACATATATCAACATATATGAATATATATTAGGCGCATTAGGAACATAATCCACAGGAATTTTCAGAGGAAACAGATATTTAATGCAGCTTACATTACACATAACTTTATAAACCACTACACTATTCGGCAATAAGTTTTTTTTTCAGATGTGGTTACCTTTCTGAAAGAATTCCTCTAATTTCTCCTTGAAGGGCTGGAGATGTTCTTCAGAAGACTCTCTGCAAACTAACTTCATCTGCTTTTCAGAGGCTACAAAAAGATGAGACATATTTATGATAGAAGAAATGTATCAGAAGTAGATTTCAGCACCATAGGAGCCTACATCTAAATACGTTACCTGAATTTACTTTAGAGGTTATAAATAAGCACTAATGAATCCAACAATTACACTAAAATAAGAAATACAAATACTAGTCAAACATACTAAATAAAAAATTCTGTATGTGTTTAAAGAGTAGATTTTGTCTTTAGTAAGGAATTTGTTCTAAAACTCCTGCAGTGTGCTAGGGCTTGCTAATAACACAGCTTGCCTCACACACTAATTCTAGATGGTATATCTAAAGCTTTAAAGTCTGTTTCTGTGGTGAGTGGAGGATCCTTTGTATCTGAATTGATTTTAATCAATCAATGTCAGGCATCCCATACTCAACCATTTTTCCTGAAACAGATGCAGAATTGAGCATTACTTGAGTATTCCATCCCCAGACCATGATATGAAACAGTTGAAGTATGTAAGAAAGTGAACTTATATTTAAGTGCAATTTGTTTACTATTTAATCTATTGGCTATTTTAAGAACCAATGCCATGCCAATTTCTGAAAAACTTTATTTCATTTGCCAATTAATTTTAACAGGTTTAGAACTTCTAGTAAACTTAGTGCATTCCAGTGTTCCACATTAAAGATGACAGGAGGCAGAAATCAAAATGAAATTACTTTCCATTTAGCAACTGAATTTATGAACCACTACAAGATTTTTCTTCCACAACTTTTCATTTCCAAGAAGCAACATTTAGATGGAAACTTATTTTGAAGTTAAATCAAAAACTTACAGTTTGACTGTATGAACTGTGTTCACACCATATTGCTACCACCATTAAACAAAATTTAATGTAAAATTGTCGAAATGGAAGTTGAGCCTGTGTAATTAAAACGTCCCATTATTTAAATTTGCAATGTAGTGTAAAAAGTCAAGGGAAGGTTGAAAATAGATGCATTTTACTGTGCAAGTAGTATTGTGCTTATAAACCCTTGGACCACCAGGACGTACTGAAAACAATCACAGATTTTGAATTGAGAGCAGAAATACATTTGGTCAATTCTTATAGCAAAATACCCATTCCCACCCAAGACTATATTTTAATTTAGCAACCACGACTCAAATTGCAGGTTGTGTAAAATGGCCTGGGCTACAGTCTAAGTTTATCTTTAATCTATGGTCTTGTATCCGGTAGCATATGACAAACCTTTCAAATGATTTAGAGCAGAGTTAATGGATATTTGTTTGTATGCCAGAAAGTAGGCAGAATGGAGTGGTGATTTAAAAACATCATATTCCCTCTTTTAAATAATGAAAAGCTTCTTTCTGAAAAAATGTCTTTCTGAAATTCTGAGGAATCTGAGGGAATTCTGAGGAAGCTGACAGCTATCACACCATACATACAATTCTCCTCTCACCATTCCAAAATAATCATTTGAGAAAATGAAAAACCTGTTTCAGCATTACTGAGTTCAAACAGATGCAAATTCTCCACTAATGTAATAAACTTTTGGTTCTTTTCCTGGGTATGAGCTGGATGTTAGTGGAATTGAATGTAATATGCTATTTTGAAAATTGTTTATTTCTAAATGAGCTATTGCAGGAAAAAAAAAAAGGAAAATACAAGTGTGCAAAAGTATTTGAAAGCCCTTACAAATTGTTGGATGTACATCATGCTTCACCCACTACAAATCTTGGCCACAGAAATGGAAAGCATTAGCAAAACATTAAAACAAAGCTGGAAACTGCTGATTATCAGTTTGCCACTGTCTTCAGATTTAATGCAGTACTTGGCTCAAAAAGTTCTTTAAAAATCCCCAATATAAGTGAAAATATTTACAAAATAGAATGTCTCTCACTTAATGCCTATTGGGCAATAGTCTTAAAACTCCACAGACACTTGTAAATCTGTCAAAAGAATCATGGCTCATAAACAAACTTTCATGTAAAGAGCATTTTTGTGTCAATCAGACATAATTTGGAATTTTTTAAGCACCATTTTAAAAGTAAACGCAAAACCAGAAATAGTTTAAAGTTGATAACAGTAAATTAATATTTACTCACCAGAACCCATCAGTAGCATTTACAGGAATCAGTCTGACAGCAAAACCAAGTATCAACACCATGAATTCCTATAAACCTGTCAGTGACACTATCTCCTATGAGTTATGCCTCTGTGAAAGCTGCTGAAGCCGCCCTGCTCCTGTCTGTTCAGAGCATGGCAGGTTACACTGCCAGGCTTGCTCTTCCACTCAGCTACAACGCAAGCATATCTTTGACAGAAGGATTACTATTTGACAATTCTTTTTTAGAGCCCTTGCCTATTCTGTTTCCAAGAGCATTTGAAATAATACTGCAAATGAATTCAGTGTAGGGCTAAATAATCTCAAATTTCTGTGCGAGAGAATCCATGATCTTTTACAGCGCACAAAGCTGTTACGCTACTGGGATCTATATGCCCAAATTAAATCCTAATAAACCTCTGACAAATTTCATAAATTTATATTATTCAGCAAGCGCTATATCATTTTCTCATGATTTAGTTCCTTTGGTATTACTTTATTACTTTCTTGCTTGGAAACAACTTTGAAAGCTAAACAAATAGTTACTGGTGGAGACGCATGTTTACCCACTGGACCCCACTGCAGGATCTGGTTAAAGTCTCCGGTTTTTACATGCACTTAGGTACCTACTCACTGGAGCTGTTCACATGGAATTAATTGAATGCCTTTTGCACTATCTACAGCTTTTGCATTTCTGTACAAACTTGCATGTAAGTTTCTTTTCAGATAGAATTTTAAACAATGTACAAAAGGCAAGAGACTCATCTTGATTCTGTGGGAGCGTGGTAAGAATTTTAACTTCCAAGTGCAAGAGGCTATGCTGCTACTGACTCAGAAAAGTTTCAGAGACAGTATTTTATTTGCCCTTTTGGACCCATATTGATCATCAGTACATACCAATAATAGGAACACACAAATGTTCACGCACTACCACCAAAGCCAGAGCAGGGCTGACTAATACAGACGCCTCTGAACAAAGCAGAGATGGAAATGCTGTGGGGCGGGAAATTCTCTGAGACAAAACTATCTGAGAAAAACATAAATGGGCATCAGACTGTGGTAGCACTCTGTTCTCAAGCTCAGTCTCTGTGGCCTTAAATGAAAGTCAACAATTTAATGCAAAAAAGTGTTAGCAGATGTAAAACTAAATACACCATTCTAACCTACTAATTGCTTGTATAGCTACTGTTCTGTGAAGATATTTTCAGCTAATTTAAAAGAAGAAACCTTTTATATAAAGAAGAAATGCTTCTATATAAAGTTATTTTCTTCACACATTAATAATTCCTTTTTCTTAAAAAATAATCCAGAGGATAGAAGAGAATAAGTCAAAAGTCAATCTTTGAAACACATTTCCTCATGACATACAGAAACAAGTATCTGTTTAGGTGCTCTATCTGTCACGTATAAATGAGACAGAAAAAACATTTCAGTGACACGTCCTCAGATGTGGAAAATGAAATAATTGAATTAGTGGTATACAAAACAGTTTAAAAAGTTCACCTGCTCTGAATGAGTCAGACATCTTGACAATTCTCACAAGTTTGATCAGATGTTCCACCTTTGTCTTTTGAGGGGATTTTCTTGTTATAAGTTCAAGAACATTTTTGAACTTTTAGAGTTAGTGATGGCATACAGAGGAACTTTTAGGCCTATATTAGTTTCAACTATCCTAAAATTTTTTTAGCTCCTTATTTGGTGAAAGGGCACCAACATATTATACAAATCATTTAAAAACCTTTCTGTTAAAATTGTTTCCCAAGAATACATTTAGCAAAATGAAAAAGACTGCTAGCAAAACTAAATATTTTTCACACCATAGCAACATATCTGAGCCTCTGCTTAATGTACTCCTTCTGAAATGGTAGTTTACATTCAGGGCACCCTTAAGCAGAGAAGCACACTGCAAGGCACAGAACAGTACACATAAATGATTATAATGACTAAAGCCTTGTAATTTTCCAGTCAAGTCTTTGAAAGATTGCTTTAAGTGATTCCAGCACACATGATTATTAGAAACTTTTTGTTAAGTGTCAAGATCCAAACATACAGAACTCCACACATCATTAAGATCTGTCAAGAGTGTAGAACTGTGCACTAGCAAAATCTGCTGAGAAACTGAAACATCTCCCTTCGCCCTGAACAGTACAAAAAAAAGAGAGTATTTTGAAATTGAAGAGTCTTGTCTGGGTAATTGAAAGGGAGACAATATTTTTAAGAAGCAAGAATAATATTTTCATCAGATGAGGTAAGATTTTTACTGTGCTAAGAAAGAAAAAGACCTTTCAAACATTTTATCACGTATTGTACTGCATAAGGGATCAGACATAAGAGAATTGGGCAATGGCTGAAACAGTTTATGAGCTGAAACTGTAGAAGCCAGAGAAGTGATCTGTTTTGCTCTCTATTGCTGGATCTCTGATTTTATGTGCAAGACAGATCATAAAGTTGGATCTAATTAATTCTTCCACCAAGCTGGTGAAGTTTGGTTCAGCTGGAGTATTCAGTTTAGATTTAAAATCATGTAAATTCATAAACTACCAGCAATATTAGCAGGAACATTTCACAAAGGGTTTATTAGCCCCACTACTACTAATTTGTACCCCACAGTCTGAAGTAATGCACTTTTAATCTTCGATACGTGACTGTCTCAATTTTAGAGAAATCTGCCCTGTCTCTTACTGCATACCTCCACAAAGAGGAAAAGCTGATGAGGTCCATAAACATGAAGTCACTGTTCCTCCCAACACCAGTATTTATCACTCTCCAAACTACATAATTCGTTATCCATCATACACATTGATAGGGACAGTATTCCTCCCATTCCCAGATGTACATTACCTGCTCCCAGATGTATCCTTCATAGCTATATAAGTAATGCTTAACATACACACATGTATTTATTTATTTATTTAAAAGGGCACACAAAAAGGGCACAGAAAATCCTAGGTGTGGTATTTCCCACATTCATTTTAGAATATTAACATTTGCAGAATGATTTTTAACAAGAAATTTCTGAGAATTCTTTAGCCAAAGGAAAAAATATACTAAAAAAATTAACAGCATGCCATTGTTCAACCAACTGAAATTCTTCTCCCTGTGCCTTTGAGCACACATGCAGACATCTGCTTTCAGGGAATAAAGTCTTCAAAAACATAATTGCTTTTCTTCTTTATTATATATTTGAATGCTTAAACCATTTAAACCATTCCATACTATCCTTTTTTATCAAAACCTAAATAATGTAATGAAATTTTAAGAAATTATCCACTTAGAAAAATTTATACTAAATGTATTCACATATGAACATTACCAGTGGAACACTGACAAAAAGTTAGTTTTATTGTAAAATAAAATCTAATGCACATATAGAAAATGCCTTTGTTGGATCTTTCTAAATCAAAACAAACTGAAATACATCTGAGGCAAGAGACTATTCAAAAAGTGGTCAGAAAATTCTAAGAATTAAGAGTGCCAACTCTTGCAAAAATAAAAAAAACTTTTCCTGTACAAAGCCATTTGCTTTGCTCTTTTCCTTACAACATTTTGCATTGCCCCAAAACAGATAATGTAAATATTGGACTGTGCAAAAACAGCGAAACCACATACAAAACAACATGCTTATTTTGTGCTATTGCCCAGAGAAATAACACATGCACCTATTTGGCTCCTCATATTCCACCACCCAGTTCAAATTTCTATTCATTTGCACTTCCAAAATTTTAAAGAATATATAACCAACAATGAGAACTAAATTAAGTATGTCCTGTAAATTATCATACAACTTCTCTGCTCCTGCTGGGAAGACTTTTTGACATGTATGTTAGACAGACATTTCTCTGACAAAAGCCCCTCTTTTAAATTGACTTAAAATATTTAATTTAAATTAGACCAAGGCTTCAATTTGTTGAAAATATTTTAGAAGAGTATGTTTGATACTTTTTGGAATACTATCCTCCTAATGAATAAGCAATCATCTTTTATCAACACATAACTTTTGATCCTACAAATTATTTAGAAAGTTAATACTCAAAATTGGTATAATACTTAGAATTTTCTTGATGTGATCCAGTAAACTTACCGTCTATCAAGCAAATCAAACAATAGACAAAACCCCTCAACACTGTAATCCTTGCACTGTGGATTATTACTGTATCATAATTTCACTATAACTCTAGTTCACAGAACAGACTTTACCATAGGCTGTACTATGTATGAACTAAATCTATAATTCCACCTAAATAAATGATAACCCATCAAATTAATTAATCTCTAGAACAAAACCAGGCTATAGTTAATTAGGGAACATTTTGTTGCAAAACTTTTTTCACTCAGTTTGAGGACTCTGATAGGAAAAGACATTTAGGAATTTAAGATTAACTTTTTGGAATAATACCAATCAACCTTTTCTGCCTTTGTATGTTTTCCTATTGATAAATATATTCCCTTCTAATCTTTGATAAATCCAGATGTTTTTCAGTACTTTAAATTTGGAAAATCAGAGTTTTAGTCTGCATGAACTGATTATTTTTCTTTTTGCAGTTTCCTCCTTGACTCTGTTTAAAGTAACAGCTGCTGAAAGCATGGCAAATGAGTGACCCTTTTCAACTGCCATCCATTTCTTATTTCTAAATTCTCTCCCATGCTTTGCAATAGAATGTGATGCACAGCTACCTGAAGAAGCACTGAATGATAGCAGTGTAGATGCAGCGGTTTAGTCTGGTCTAATCAGCCATGCTGAGAGACAGTGTTAGAGTGACGTGACTGGCATGGTGTTTGTTAGTCACATCCAGTCCACTGGACCTGTTTCTGTGAACAATAATATATTTTATACGATATAAATATATATTAATACCTTAAAAAAACTATTTATATTGTCCTGATATTTAGGAATGAAAATTAAATGAAGCACCTGAAGAAGAGGCAGGAGAAGCCAGGTATGTTCAGCCCCATTTAGAGAAAGCGGGCTGCAGATCTAGATTTTCATGTCAACTATCTAATGAAAAGCTAGAGAGAAGGCAGAGCCAGACTTTTCAGGAATGCACATCTAAAGAAAATTGAGCAATAGTCACAAGTCGCAGCACAGGAAATTCTCACATGGGATAAAAAAAGTACTCAAGACGGCAATAAAGCATTGGAGCAGGTGCCCAGAGAGGTGCTGCCATTTCCATCCTTAGATTCAAAACTGAGATGACTTTGCCCCTGGACAGCCTGATCTAAATATGAAGTTACTTTTGCTCAAAGGCTCTGAAGCACAAGACCTCTGATGTACATTCCAACCTACCAAACTGCACTTCTCTTATCATTTTAAGATATCTGTAATGCTTCTGCATAAAAACCAGTGTGAAAATGGCCAACACAACATTGTAATTTCTCAACTTTTCTTGCATAGATTTACTTCCCTCTTAATCTTTTCATGAGGATTATGCAATTTTATAAAATGGAGTTGTCATAAACTTAAGTTTTGGTGAAGCTCTCCCATTTAAACAGGGAAAAATTGAGGTTACATACTTATGAAAAATACAGATTTGTCAACAACTAGGTTAAGAGGTGCCCAATATGAAACCATGTCTTCTGTCTCAAACTGACAATTGTATAGCAGATCCCTAAAGTCTTCTTTTTATTTTAGATTTTTTTTTGTCACACACGTGTTTGCAAACACCCACATATATACTCACACACACAGTTAAGTTAATAAAAATTTAAAACTTACATACAGTACTGAAAAAATATTAGTATGAAAATTGCAACCTTTATTTCTACTGATGGCCATGAAAGGAGGGGAAAGTAAAGGGTATGTGGATTTTCAATGGAATCAGAATGATACAATCTCTCTCATAGTAAATTTAATTAATTATGAGAAAAAGAAGTGACTCTTCAAAATCCTTAGTATGGGCCTACCTTGGTTTCCATTTTTAACAATTCAATAAATATCTTTGCAGTTTTATTTGTCAAGAATAGAATAAAAGTTATAATGAACATCACAGAATATTACAGGAGGCATCTCATACTGCTTTCTTTTGAGGAACAGAGCAGCACAAAATTTTAAAATTTTATGTACTGTATTACAAAGAAGAGGAATGAATATGACAGATGGAAACAATCTACAGGGCAACTAATTAAAATTGTTCGACTTCAGACACAGATTAATAAAAGGATTCATGGTAAAACTTATACTAATCTATCAAACTTTGGTAAAGTGGCTTTCTTTCTGAGTATCTTCTTATGATGATGTATTTAAAACATTCTGTGTTTATTCCAGAAGAATACCAATTTCAAGAATACCAAGTGGCATTGTTCAAATCAGAAGGTAAATCATGTTTGGTCACAGGGAAAGAAAAATGTGGGAATCATTCACTGCCCTAGACAAGGAATAACAAGTCTTACAAACTTAAGCAAAGCAAAACCATTTCTTTCCATAACCCTACATTAACTGGAAAGCTAGCAAAGCTAGCATGAGTGAAATGAATAAATGTATCTGCTTATGATACTATGTAATATTTGAAAGTCTTGGAAATACACCAACAGACCTGGAGTGAAAACCTGAGTTTACAGAAATTTCTTTCTAGTTGGATATTAGAGTGGAACAAGATTTCACTCTAAAATTTTCATCTTACCATCCAATATTCACTTCTTTCCCCTTAAAAGCCTATATTAAATGCATATTTTTATTTCTCATTTTTTTTAACCTAAAATATCTATGATTAAAAAGATTGTTCTGGAATATGTTTTAGAAACCTGTTGGATTAAGGTTCTCCAAAAACCTTTTTGAATTCCTGAGCCTAACTTCAGTCTAATCCCTTCAGAGTAAAGTTAGCCTGTACCTTTAAAGTCTAATCTGAAAGATTTAAAAATAGCAAATTGTATGGAACTCAAAATCTGTTAATCTGAAAAGGATGAAAGGGTTTGTACTCCACCTAGATTTGAACTTTTGGTTCCACAGTGTCTAGGTATTTCAAACCAGAGGTTTATACCACGAGGTTTACAAGACACTACACTCATGATAATTCCATCTTTCCTATGTTAATATCCATGTCAGAAACATAAACGAATGCCTTGATAAACTAGTCAAATATATTTTTAAATACTAAATGACAAAAATATGAAAAGTAATTATCAAAATTTTTATTTCAGTTGCAAGAAGTGATATGCTTCTTTTTTTTAATAATTTCTTACAAATCTCAGAAAAAAGGGAAGTCACTAGCAGGAACATTAGTTCATTACCTAATGACATGATGAAAACCTCTCTCCCATTTACTGCCTTTGTCTCATCCCACTTCCAAGGTAATGTGCTCAAGACTACCTTAGCCAACAAACTGTGAAACAAATCCAATGTACCCTATAACACAGGCAGCTCCAGTTAATATTGTTCAAATTATTTACATCTGAAGGGCCGCGCCTGTCTGGATAGTTGGGCCCGACGCTTCTCTGGACTTGCTTTCTGCTACTCACATCTGTTTCAGCTTTAGACTTTCACTGGTATTCTGCCAGCAGCCACAACTTTTTAATGGCTACAATAAACTACAGAGACTCATCAAATCTTTGTTGTACGTGTTAAAATTATAACCTCTTCAATTAAAATTCTGATTTAAAAATTAACTAGAGCATTAACTGAAGAAAAGAAATGGAAAGGGAATCTTTGAAAAAAGATAAGTTCTTATATAAGTGATTGTTTCTTTGTTTAAATGTAAGAGAAACAATCACAGGAACGCTTGTTAGAATCTGTTGCATATTCTAAGTGATAAAATACCAACATTCTGAAAACATTTCCATAACCTTTTTTGCTTCACATCTTTGCTGTCATTAACTTTGTGTGCTAATTGCTGTTACTGGCTTTAACACACACCTTCACAAAGAATTACGGAAACAACCTCAAGATAACAATTTTTCTAGATTTGCTATAAATACCTATAAAAATTTGGTTTAGAAGACAGAAATCAGTGATTACAAGAAAGCTGAAGTTTTTATTTTAAGAGTAAAAGAGTTTAGCTTTCCCTACTCGCTGTTTGTGTCTTTGCAATGTAGAACAAATATGATGTGAATGCCCCAGCCTCAATGCAGCTCCTGCTCGACTAAGATGTATGACAGGAGGACTACATGCTGAAAAAGTACAAGATCAAACACAGATCATGTTTCTGCAAAAACTAGCCCAAAAGAGGGCAGGCCAAGGGGCTTACAGGGCCAAGCGATGAGAGGAGATAGAGCACTCACTTATGCCTGGGTCGAACAAACAACAACTGATACTTTCCTACCACTATTAACCTTTGAAATTACCCTAAGGATGGCAGTGACCTAATCCAGCAATTCCTAGCTGTAAGGATAAACTATTTTGTAACGGTTTTCAGCGCCTTTCATTGAAAAAATTTGAAAACAATTATCTTGTTCAATTCTGATTATAAAAAGACTCTTCTGGACTGCTGCAAATATGTAAATCTAAATGTAAAAGTTTTTACATGTTTTTATGCAGATTCTCTTCCTAAACTTCATCTTCTACGCAGAACTCCCTTAGTAAAGTAGAAACTTTTCTATAACAAGAAAAAGGCTTAAAATACTCAGTCATCATTTGTTGAATTTATTTTAGAAAATTGCATGTAGCACAAAATAAAAAAGAAACTGCTTGAAATACTTAAGAGAACAATCCTTCCTACTTTATTTCCACTCAGTACCTTGATTGATAGATGAGTTGGGTTTCTGAGCCCCTCTTTATAGTAAACATTTTTAAATGTTTATTTTATGTCCCAGGGTGAAAATATTTTGAACTGGAGCTTTCCATTTCCCTTTGCTCTGCCTTGGCAAGCTGTGTTTTATTTCTACATTAATAGTATTCAACTCTTTCTTGTAGCTTTTAAATTGTTGTTATACAAGTACTGAAGAAAGTATTTATGTTATGGAGCTAACAGATATCTACAGTTAAACACATAGTTCTGGAGAAGCCAGAGAAAAATTCACACATAACTGAAGGAATATTCAGAAAGATTTCTTTAGGGGCCTTTTGATTGTAAAAGGGAAAATTACTTTTCAGGATCTCCACTTTCATTTTTATTAAGTCATGAGTTAAATTTTTTTTCTTTCTAATTTATGTGAGTAATTTGTGCCACAGTGTAAAAACTCTAAATGAATCAACACTATAAACCTAATTAGCAATAAGAAAACCTCATAAAGATCACATTTTAAATGGCACTTTGTTGTTAGCAGAACAAATGTAAAAGTTCCCAGTTACCTTCTAGATCTCTCCTCAGTTTCCTTAAGTCTTTTATTAGCTCTTCAAATTTAACTTGGGAGGCCTGGAAAAAATCCTGTGGTTCTGGTAAAGGAAAAATACTCTTGTCTGTTCCTGCTTCCTAAACAAACAAACAAACAAACAAACAAACAAACAGGCCACTATGAAAATTGAATGCATTTAAAGTGAAATAAGTAGCTTTAAAAAAAAATTCTCATCTATGCAACAATGTTATAAAATTACAAAAATCACATATTTTAAATCATTCTTGCTAAAACAACATCTCATACAAGATTAAATATCAACCATTCTGAGGATTGAAACTTCCTTTTAGATGTTGTAAAGCAAACTGTGCTCAATTTAAACTTTGAAACAACATTAAACACACAGCATTTTTGTTAATTTTATGTTAATAAAGGTTTAGATAAGGGATTAGAAGTTTCTTAGAAAAAGATAACAGCAATGCCCATTTTAATGCACGAAGGGATCTTATGCCAAACGTTTGTGGTTTCACTCTCTCACAATTCATTAAAAACACACACACTTTATAAGCATAAATTGGAAACCCTATTCATATATTTCCTGAAGCACTTCACACAGATAAAAATACACAGTTGAATGCTTATGTGGCTAAATAAATAACAGGGGTTAAAGCCTGCATGGAACCCCTAAGTATATACCTTATTTTTAGCACAGTAAGAAGAAATAATCAGAAGTAAAACAAATAAACAAACAAAGCCAATAGAACCCCCCCCCACATACAAAACAAAACAAAATAAAAAAAGACCCAGCAACCAACCAAGAAAAAACTTTTACAAGGTTCAAAGCAATATCTCCAGTGGAATTTTAGGAAGTAAAGTATGTATAAATGGTATTAACATGACTTTGCTGTGTATAAGCATATATTGCTGAGTTTGAAATATGCATATGCCTGCATGGATTTCAATCTGTAATAAAGGAAAACTCATAAGTTGGAGAGTGAATTGTTTAGTGAATGGGGAAAGAATAATTTTTTATTATAAAGATATAAACATTTTGGTGGAGAAAGTGCAATGGATGGTGATTACACTGTGTTTATTTCCTCCCAAGGAAGATATACTGTTTTGTTTCACAAAATTCCCTGAAGTAAAATTACAGTATAGTAGGAAGTTTGCAGGAATAGTAACTAAATTAGTAAAATATTTCATTAAATAAATTAATTACATATTTTAATAAATTCATTAGAAAGTATAAAAATCCCAGTTCCCCCCAAAAAAACCAAACCAACAAAAACAGCAACAAGAGAAAACACAAAAAAAAGAAAGAGAAACAAACAAACCCAAAAACCTTAAAGAAAGAATACTGATACAGATCAGTATATCTGAGGACTTCTAACTCATCAATGCAACAACCTTATGTAAGAATTTTAAAAACAAGAAGAAAAAATAAAAAAATAAATTTAAATTGTTGAAAATCTTTGTTAAAATAATTTAATAGCAACATTTTCATTTAAAATAAAATAGTTCAAATTTTCCACTCATTAGGTTTGGCTATTGCCAATAACAAATATATATATATATAAAAAATAAATGAATGTATATAATACATGCGAATGCATGTACAGAGGAGTATCATATACAATAGAATGTAACTTACAGCAGCATTTCAATCCCGAAGTTCACCCCCATCAGCTGACTCAGCTATCTTAAAATACCAACCTGTCCTTGCATTTTTTGTCCTAAGAGAGAAATCGTGCTTCTGCCTTCCAATATCATGACATCAGAAGAAATTTTACAACGTTTCATCCATCCAGATGTAATAAGGCAGGGCTGGAGAGACCACCTGTCCAGTCTGCAACAGTCACAGCCAACTGCCTGCAGTGGTTCTCTCAACAACCAACGTAAAATTTTCCCAAGTCTTACCTTGAAACTTATAGCAAGTTTCATGCCTATTAACGTATACAACTATTGTAAGAAAGCAAAAGAAATGGATTTTATTTTCCCATCTGAGGTACTAAGTTCAGATTTCTATAAAGCTGTTCCAAACCCTTTCACCATCTCTTAAAGAAACCAAGTTTTGGAGAGGCTGATAGAGCAAATCCTTTACCTTATCACAATGGCGTAGGTAGTATATGACAACATAATCCACCAGATTAATACCACTGTCCTAGGAAAAATTAAAAAGGTGTGATTAACACTGATTCAATGTAAAAATTTACTCTATTTAAAATTAAATGAATTATTATTTTATATTGCTGTGAGAAATAGGATTCACAATATTTTTAGCCTTAGAATTACTGAACAAAAAAATTCGATTTTTTACAACATCGACTTTATTGTACCACTACTAGATTCACAGTTCATTTTGGTTTTAAATACCAGAAAAAATACATGCAGAGAAGAATACATGGGAGAAGCTTTTTATGTAATAATAGAAGGCATTACAGAATAATAATATTAACTCCAATAAAAATACTATTCAATAATACTACTCTTAAACATAGTATCAACTAAATATTACAGTCACCTCAGATACATTAATGTGAACAGAATTTCTTGATTCCTATAGTCTCAATCACCTATATGGAAGATCCAAAAAAGGCACAGATACTTTACATATTTTATTCTAAATATGAAATGAGATAGCATTCAACTAAGAAGTATACCTCATGCCCTGTTACCATATAAATATGAATTTTAATTCTCACTTTATGGAATCACCATTTCTACGTTCCTGCACACAACTGTAAACAGTATTTTATTTTGTTACATTTCATTGGGTCAGCATGGGCCAGATGAACTAAGGAAAAGTTATACATTACATTCAGCAATATAAAAGAGCCATGATATAGGGAATTATATCTGGAATGCCTTTGAAGTTTTTTGGATGTGTTTTCATATTTTATATTGACAGGTATCAGAACAAACATTTGTATGTGAACAATGTCTGACTTCCTGTACAGAGCTGCCTTGTCTATATGAGAGTCTGCAGCACATTATATTTTATTAGTATCATACACCAGCAAAATTCTTAACTAAGTAAGTCACTGCTGTCATGCAGGAAAAGCCACCCTGCATGTTTGAGAGTTTTAGAAGCCATTACTGACAGGTCAAAAAATCTCTATAAAAAGTAACTTTCTAAGCTCATATGACAATAAATGACTTTTATGTGAAATAAGAGGTATTTAGCAGTGGCTCTTTACCTTAGCTCATGGAATTCAGCTCAGTTAAGATGTATTTGCTGGCAACTGACGAGAAGGGAATAATAGGACAAAGGAAGAGTACCTCAATGCTCAAGTGTACAAGACCCTGCATTCTTCTCCTTTTCAAATACAGACTACCAATTATCTCTGAGGTTTCACATCTCCCTGTAGCAACTGGACCCTATGAGTTTTCATGCATTTTAAAGGCTAATCTAATCTAATAACATATTCATTCTGGCTACCAGGAAACTGTAAATAATGTGGTTTTTTAGCTTGTTTTGCTAAGGAACAAGTCTTTCATAGTTATATTTTATATCAGTTACTCCCTTTCATAATGCACAATTCTGGAACAAGCTTGCTAAATTCAGCCACATTGGAAAGTCCCAGAGATTATTAAATTCTATGAAGTTTATAGGTAGATAAAAGAGTGACACTAAGCCTAGCAGTTCTACTGAGAAAAGTCAGGCAAAGCTGAGTTTTACATTTTTCTTCAAGGCAGCTAGCCAGCCAACAAACGCCTGAGTAATGAGAAACTTGGCCTGGTTCTAGTTAAGCTGCTGTTTGTACTGTGCCTTGTCCATGCAGTAGGACTGGGAAAAAAGCACTTATATGGAACAGCTGAACCATCACAGTGAAGACAAAAGTAAGAACTAGAATCACGGAATAATTTCAGTCAGAAAATACCTTTAAGATCGTTGAGTCCAACTGAAAATCCAGCACTGCCAAATCCATCAGTAAACTATATTCCTAAGTGCCACCTCCAGGGTTGTTGATTCTACCACCTCTCTGGGCAGCCTGTTCCAATGCCTTATAACCCTTTCAGTGAAGAAATTTTTCCTAATATCCAAGCTAAACTTCCCGTGAAAGAACTTGAGGCTGCTTCCTCTCAACCTATTTTCTGTTACTTGGGAGAAGACATCAACCCCCAGCTGGTTACAGTCTCCTTTCAGGGAGCTGCAGAGAGCGATAATGTTTCACTTGAGCCTCCTTTCCTCTCCTAAACTACCCCAGCTTCCTCAACTGCTCCTTTTAAGACTTGTGCTCCAGACTCTTTACCAGTTTTGATTATCTTTGGACATGCTCCAGCACCTCAACATCTTTAGGAGACAAAGGACTCAAGTCCTTTGGAAAAAGCTTTCATTAAAACACTGAACAATTCATCAAATGTGTTTCCACACTTTGTTAATGATGAGTAAAAAAGTAAAACAAGTAAAACAAAATGCTCCATAGAGAAACTGTTTTGCTGACACTTCCTGTCTCACAAATGCAGTCCTGTGTACATGAAGCATAACAGGGAACAAAAGCTTAAAATCTACATCTCTTGTAGTCAAGAAAGCATGTCTCACAAGAAAAGAAGAAGAGCATGAAAGTTTTTTCCTCACACTCCAAGTCTATACCAACATCAGCAGAAATTTATTTCCTATTCTTTGCTGCCTCCTATATCCATGTGGTGTCTAGGTATGTTCTGGCAAAGAATGACTTCAAGCAGTGATCCCAATGCCTACATTCCCTAACACCTCCTGCTCTGCCCTACAGAAATAAGAAACAAAGTAATCTCATCTCAGAAGGTGTCTGTCTAGCCTTTCAGCCCGACTTTGATCCTAGCATGACTAATCAAAAACCAGCTAGTGCTTCTCAAGTTTTTACAAAATAATTTACTGCCATCTATGAGCATTTTCTCATGCATGCCACTCAAGCTTCATGTCCTACATCCATTTAACTGACAATTAAAAAAAAAGACTGAAAGTATCTTGTTGGGTGTGACATCTCTTTGATCCCTTATACATCATTTGTTAGTGTATACAATGTACTAAAATGAACCATTATGGATATTTTGTTTTTAAACCTGATTTTTTAGGAGTTTTTATTTACACAGAGCAATCTTCATTTAAGAGCATGAAAAAAAGAATGAGGACATTTACTGGATAAGACTTGAGCAGTTTGTGCTCCCTCACTTCTCTCTACCCTACTGTTATTAAGTCCCTGCTAATAAAAGAGACACACAGGTTCTCAGATAAGGTAATTGTCCTAGTAGTACTGAACAGGAGAAATTAGATATTAAGGAAACACACACACGTTCTGGAGAAGGAGGTGAAAAGCTAGCATAAAAAAAGAGCGAAAACTGTACAAAGCACGTTGCTTTTTCAAGCAAGAATAGTAAGAAATAAGTGATTAACTTCTGTCAGATGAAGGAACAATAAAAAAAAAATCACTTCAGAAAAATTATCTTTAACCAGACATTAGTACTTACTCTGCTTTTGACATCCTTTAGTTTGGGGAGTATTTCCAAACCAAACCCATCAGCTTGACCTCGGGTCCTATTCCCGCCGTTCATATAATTTCCAAAAGCCAGAATCAAACCCAAAATTTCCTTTACACTTTTCATGCTCAGCAAAGCCTGGAAAATGGATACTGGTCTGTAAATACGGTTGACATAAAATTTCTAACTGCTAATATAAAATATTTTTTCATTTTATTGTGACAATGTCTGCGACATTTTATTTTTTGCTGAAGTTTTTTCTTGTCTGTTTTTACCTTGGTAGGTAAGGGAAGCTGAAGCTGGTGCAATAATCAAAACTTTAAGAGAATCATTTTTTACACTGTATCTCCATAAGATAAATATGTTTAATGTAATCCATATGAAGCAAATTATATGGCATCAAATACTATGTCAATGATAAAAAGATTAATGGAAGATTTCTAAACCTTCTCAGAAGACTTCAAAAATCTTACAGACAAGGAAGTGGTTTATCATGAGTTTGCATCATGCACAGTCAAATGGGGATGTGCTATTTTTGCTCTCACCAGTCTGCTTCTCATGGATCTGAAAATTCACATTCCTGGATCCATACTTAATCCAGACATAAGAGGGCTAAGGACTAATGACATGCCTCAGATCAGAAAACAGTGTAGAACTAGTGAATTATTTTCAGTTACATATAAAGACATCTCTCAGTTGACAATCTGAGGCCACAGGCATAATTTTTAACTATGTAGCCTTATACACTGGATAAATCAGTTTCAGTGTGAACTCCTCACAAGTGAACTGAAGGCAATACGGCTTTCCCTATCTCATACAACACTGATTTTTCATACCTCCTTTGAAAAGGAAGGAAACAAGTAACTATTTCTATCACAAAGAAATCCAAAGGGGTAGAGCATGGGTACTCTGTGAAAGCAGCTAGTCAAGAACTAATCTTCAAATTAGAGAAAAAAAAAATTAACTACTTTTCTGGTTAGGATGTTAGATCTTTAGGCCACTATTTAATTTCTCTCCTAATTTTCACCTTGTTCTACTTTTCATAATTTATTTGTTATAATTTAAAAATCTTGTCCTTAGTCTTTCATAGTGTGTAGGTATTAGGTAGAGCTTTGCCCCATAGTAAAAATGATGCTGTATCAGGGTTACCAGAAATTAATAGATGCCAAGGGAAAGTAATAAGATAATGAACATGACAAGCATCTATTGGCATTAACAGTGCTATGCAAATAAAAGGCAGTTTGCAAGGTCCTGTACTAAGCTTGCCTTATATTTAATTCCTAGTTTATGGAGATTATCTATTACATTATGCAAAGTAATAAAAATCTACCATTTAAATACAAATAATTTCTACATACTCTATGGGGCATCACATGCAATTCACTTTCCTGCTTCCCTCTTCCTTCTTTTAAGCAGCTAAAAATTTACTACTACATTTATTTCCTAAAAAGCCAGTAAGCAAGATCAAAGTTCCTCACTTTTGGTAAAAAAGAAGCCTAAATACTCTAAGACACATTCAAGTTTTAATTTAGCTTTCATGAGGACTTACCTTGGAAACACGAGTCACAATATCGACCTTCCGGTGCACTGACGTTATGCCTTCAGAGAAAACCGACTGGAAGATAATACACTGAGCTCGCTCTGCGAAGTTGGGGATTTGAGACAACTCATACAGAAATCTGTGGGGGAAAAAGGACTATTAATGAATCTTTATAATTCTTCTCAGTGGAGTACATAATGGATCAAAGCCTACAGTACCATGAAATATACATGCATTCTTTCCTTTTTGAATCAAATCTGTCAGAATTTATAATTGTTATATTCTTTATGGTAAGAATGCATTAAAAGTCTTATTAATGTCAAGAAAAAGGCAAGACATTAATCAGTACCATATCAACCATTAACTATCATAGCTGCACAGTAATAAACAGAGGAATCTCAAACTTAAATCATTAATTTGAAAAAAAAGAAAGGAAGATGTACATAGCACTACCTACATACCAACTTATGCAGTCTTGTTTCCCTTAAAAATGTGCTCAGAAATACAGAACTCAATATATTCCTACAAATTTATTTCATAATATAAAATTTCTGCCAACAGCTTTCTTCTGATTCTTAGCATCAATTTTCCTTTTCTAATTTGCACCACACTTTCAATCATATAGCAACACGTTTCATGGGAACACACCTAGCTGCGTATTTAGCTCTAAAATACTTGCAGAGCATATCTGCCTTCAGTCACTGTTCAGCAAAGTTACTAAGCCTTCATCTGCTCTATATCTGGTCTCACAGGTATATATATATTCCTCATGACTCTATTGTAGCTTTTCATCTGTTAACTCTTGGTAAGTAACAATAAATGGAGGCATATTCAACAACTGTAGTTCAGACCTCACAAAATAAAAGCATCTCAAAGCATGAGAGATGCTTTGAGAGAGAGATGAGATGAATTCCTCCCTTTTCATAAATTTAAAATAAAAGAGCTTGCCTAATAATACAAGAAGCTCTAGCATTTATTATAATAACAATATTAATAAAAATAATTTGCTCTTGGGTTTTAAATTCAAGTCTTCAGAGATACAAAAGCTTTTGTGAAATTCAGAAGCAAGCTTGTCTTTTGCTCCAATATCACTTTAGCATCATTCCTCTAATCTCCTGTCTACAGATATCCTCAGATTCCCTTTAATGCAATGCTGTAAAGATTTTTTTCTACCTCACTGAATTATAGGAAATTCAGTATTCAATTTATTAGCTTGAATTCTTCTTAACTTAATTTTAATTATTTAAGCCAATAGACCTTATTTTTCCAAATTATTTATTTTTCACAATAAATAAAACCAGTATGTTCAAATCTGCTTTACACGTTTCTCATGGATGCTAGGCTTTGCTGAGTACATAGTGACTGTTTAAGAAACCAGCAGAATTCACCTGTGGCTGGTGTGAAATACTATGTTTTAATTGGACCATTTTTTTGTTTCTTTTTGTTTCTTTTTCTTTCTCGCCTGATGAAAAAACCTATTGTGAGAGAAGGATCAGGGAGGCCCAGCTTGGCTCTTAGACTTAAGAAGTGGGAAAAAAGAAATGCCAAGCTGGTATTAATAAAAATGCTTCCTATTGGGAATGAATGGTATTGCCAGGAAAAAAAAAAAGAGGGTATTTTGCACTTTGTGTGAGAGAAACAAAGGAAAGAAAAACCAAAATCCTTCATTAAAGTTCTAACATACATACAATTAAAAAGTTTAAATTCACAAAGTCAAATGACACATATTCTTGCCTTCCTGTGAAAAGAGAACTATTTCCCACATGGCTGACCAATGAATACAATGTCATTGTGCTAAGAGTTAAAAGAGCATCAGTGTAAAAAGAAGATGTCTTCAGCTTCTGGAATTCAGAGTATTCAAAGTAAATACCCAGACAGAACACTTATAACTGAAATCTGTCACAAAAAGGAATCTTGGTGACTAAAATGTAGCAACCAATCAAAATGTCACAACATGAAAACTATGGCTGTCACAAATAAACGACCAATTCAGATGGACAAAACTTTAGAAGAGAAAGAAACATTCTTATTTTGATTTTGTGCTGAGAAAAGTAGGTTTTTTACTTAAAATAATGATGACGTGGCTGTGACATAGCTTTTGGACGGGTTTCTCATTACTACAATTCTGATGGCCTAAAATAAACATAGAAAATATGCTGTACATCTCCATGAGGTACATCGTACCCCTCTCTTTCAGAAACTGTCAAGAAAAAATGCTTTTACTTGAAAACTCCTTTAGCCTACCAGAATCTTGTAGCTAAGGACTAGAGAGAACTTTCAAGCCAGGCATATTTTTATGGTGTCAGTGTAAGAGAACATTCTTGCAGAAGATGGACAAGGAAGGCTGATTCTAAGGAGGTAAACTAATTTCCAGATGACATTTATCTGCATTTGAAGAATATAAAATTTAGAAGCAATTTTTGGGAAAAAGGTGTATCTAATCCCACAAGCTTCTAAGTATGACAGCAGGATTTAAACTGAAGTCCAAGCAGAGCTGTCTTCAAAGAGAAGCAAGTGGCATTACTGGGACAGGGATTATAAATCACTCCCTACTTCCTGAATCAAACTACATTCAAACCAGTACCATATTGTTACTATTTCCTTTATTAGTACTTATTTCACAGTGGAGAAGCCTACACAGACAATATACTACAACTAAATGGAGTCTCTTGGAAAGTAGCTATAGCATCTGTCTCCTCCTAGGAAAGACCCAAACTGTGGCCAATTTTGCATATAAATCTTTATCATGCCAATTAATATTAGCATTTTAACAGCTATTATCAGGAAGAATAATTTAAGGGGGTATTGTTATGTTGCTGTCATCCTTACAGTTTATGCCAAATTTAACATACAAGCCAGACAAATAAAAATCACGTGTGGAGAAGAACGTCAGTGCTACCACTAAAGCTTTTTATCTGTCTGGTAATCCAAACATGTAAGGGTTTCCTTTAGACTTCAGTGAACTCAATGCAAAGATTTCACTATATGAATGACTACTGTTAGCATGTGCAACCATTTGATAAATTATTTCATGCACACTTTTGTTCTGATTCTCATTAAAGACAATACATGAGGCTTATGCCCCACAGCATAATCACACATACAAATTTAGCACTTTTCTGTCTTTAACCTTTTATGGGGCTAATAAGGAAAGCACAGCTCCAACAAATCTCCTGTTCTGCAGTTAGGCTGACTTAGAGGCTGACTGAGACAACAAAGCCAGGGGCACCTGATCTACTGAGTTTTCAGAAAGCACATTATTTTGAAGGTCCAACAAAATTTACGGAAGTGCATAAAGGAAATTTTTGCCCCTTAAGCTACCTTTTAAAAAGCTAGTTTTCTTAACCCATGTAGTTTAATTACAGGGTAAAAATAGGATACTTAAGACTTGCAGAAAGAGGACTGAGTAATAATTGATAAAAAAATAGCTTTTGTCTTTGGTACTACTATTTCACTCTGAACCACCAGGCATAACTGCTTCATTTACCGTTCTTAATTATGGAACAATGATAGTATAAATCCGACTTTGTATTTAATTAAGATTAACCTCTCTCCACTACAAGTTACAAAAAAGACAACCTCCTATAACCCTAGAGCTCTACAAGATTCGTATTCTCCAGAAGACAAAATGCATTCAAATTCATTTAACTTGGACATACAGCAAACAGACTGCCAAAGATTCAAGCTCTGGAAAACATCAGCTAGTCACACAATGTATCCTTATGCCCCAAGCCAAGGCAATGGAAACCATGGACATGGGATGCAGAAGTAAGCTAGTATATAAACTTTACAGATATTTGTCTTCTTAAGACTTACTAAAGAACAATAGCCTCTCTTCATCAAGAGTAAGATAATAGCCTTATCTCCTAATATTAGTGTGCAGTTACAAATGACTATTTAGCTGCCTCATGTAAGGAGAAAAAGAAAAAAAATAATCTGTTCTTCAGCACTCACATTTTAATGGGAAAAAAGGTATGAAAATACAGTAATTCTGACATTAACCAATCATATACCATCTCTATTTCAGTTCTTCCTCCCCCTACCCTTTCTTACCCAGAGACAGTAGAACAGACAAGATGGAAAAGGAAAAAAGATGACAGAGAGGCCTCTAGGAAGGAAGAATTGAAAAGGATAAGAGTACAAAAGAAAAAAGCAGTGAAGTAGCAGAAGACCAAAAATACTGGTAGGCCAATATCTGAAATCAAATGGCTACACAAAAAAAATCAGGATTGTCATTCTGTTAATAAATTCTTGAGGATTCTTTCATATCAGTCTAAGATGTATTACAACAAAAGGAACAACATTTAAGTTTTTCATCCTAACAGTTGTCACTGGCCACAACAGTTCCAGGAGAACTGTGGCATCAGTCTTCTAGGTTTACAGTGAATTTGACCAGAGTATCCAAGGTGTCTTTGGCCATAGGATCAACCCAAACCCTCTGTTCATGCAGCTTTTTCAAATAATTAACAACCAAAATCAGTCAGGCCTTCCTTTATGAAAGGCTAATTTAGCCAGAAATGCTCTAAGGGAAGGAAAAGCCTTTCAAAAATGTGAGAATAGGAACAAAATTTTTATTGGGTCAAGGCAACATATTTTATCAGTTCAGGTGGTCAAAGTTGATGTAGTAAATTCTGCCATGTCTGAAAAAAGTTTTGTGATAAGGGCAAATTTTTCATCATGTCTTGAAATACACAAAGTTTATAATTTTAGAAAAGCTTATAATTACCAAGAATTATGTATCAAAACTGCTTTCAACATATAATCAAAGGACTACATTATGTAATGACAAACTATTAAAAAAACCCCAACAACTTACTGTTCTGGTTTATCTAGAAGCTTCAGCTCCTCCTCTTTTGAAGTCTGATAATATTGCTTGATTTTCTCCAGCTCATCCTTTTGTGCTCTCTGAGTGAATTAATATAAACTAATTAGTTACTAATTAGTAAGAAATTAATAAATTACTACTTTACCTGTTTGTCTGCAAGTCAGCAATTATGTTTTTTTCACTGAGAAACATTTAGACTATGCAAAAGAGGGATGCTTAAAGATCTTAAAGATCTATGATAAATTCCTTCAGTGCCTTATATGCCATTTACTGCACAGTACTATGCCCAAGAGTATTGTCCAAATATTTCTTGAACTCTGTCAGGCTGATTCCGTAAGCACTTCTCTGGGGAGTCTGTTCCAGTGCCCAAACGCCCTCAGGGTGAAGAACCTTTTCCTAATACCTAACCTAAATATCCCCTGTCATGACTTCAGGCCATTCCCTTGGACCCTATCACTGTCACCACAAAGAGAACATCTACCCCTCTTCCCCTTGTGAAGAAGCTGCAGGCAGCCACGAAGTCTTCTCTGTCTCCTCCAGGCTGACAGGCCAAGTGACCTCAGCTGCTCCTTGTATGTCTTGCCCTCAAGGTCCTTCACCATCTTCATAGCCCTCCTTTGGATGCTCTCTAACATCTTGTATCTTTTTTATACTGTGGCTCTCAGAACTGCCCTCAGCACTCAAGGTGAGGCCACCCCTGCTCAGAGCAGAGGGGACAATCCCCTGCCCTTGCCTGGCTGTGACACTGTGCCTGATGCCCCCCTGGACACAGGTGGCCCCCACAGTTCTGTCCAGCTTCAACTCCAACTCAGCTTTGGCTGCACACATTTTCTCCCTAGATTTGCAAGCAGCATCTCTGTATTCGTCCCACATCAGCTGACCTTGCTTTCACTGGGCATACACATTCTTTTTTTGCCTTGGCTCCAAAAGAAGATCCCAGCTCAGATAAGCCAACCTTCTGCTTCATCTGCTTGAATACTTGCATTTAGGAATTTCCTGCTCCTGTGCCTTTCATAAGGCGGTATTTGAAAAAATAATCTGCACTGATGGACCCCAGAGCCTTTATAAGCAGTTTCTCAGGGGACCTTACTCGCTAGTTCCCTGAGCAGCCTAAAGTCTGTATCTGAAATACTTTGGTGATTAACCAAATTTTTAGCCCACCTTTACTTACATTTTCATATAGGGCTTCCAGCGTCTCCAGATCTACTACAGAGTCATCGACACACAATATAGCTGTATAGAATACAAACACAAATAAGACACTGGAAAACATAAATTAAGACTTCAGTTCTTTTCCTGTGAAATGTACCAAAGGGTTCTAACCTAGATACAGGACATTTATGTTTTCAATTTTTTTTTCCTGCATTTTTTTTTTGTTCTAATGTCAAAACACAGCACCCCTGCAAGAACGTTCTATAAACTCTGTCTCAGGAGAGTAGAGTTCTACTTTTTCTCTCCAATATAATCAGCAGTCAAAGATGTGACCAGTCAAGTAGCCAGCTGATTGTGTAGCTGCCCAGGCAGAAGAACATGAGAACAACTGATACCAGAAGACAACCAACAGCACAGATTTCATGTAAGCTTAGAAGGCTGGATAGGAAGGAATTGAGAGTGAGGATATTTAAGTCCCCCTGTGTGCACAGGAAATCAGTGAGATATGCTTGTCTAGGAGCTAGCAATCTTGGTAAGTAGACAAGTAGACCAACTTTCAAAGTTTACAAGCTATATAAATTTGAAAGCAGAAAAGACTGTGCTACAGTTTTTAAGCTATCTTCAACAAGTTTACATTTAAGTTAGTTTTATCCAATAGAAAACTATCCACATGACAATTTACAGATAAATCCTTTTCAACACCACACAGACACACATGCAGTATACTCTTCAGTGATTAATTATGCTTCATTACTAAAAATGAGAACTCTCAAAATGTTTCCTATCTTAATTCCAAATATTACTGTGCTTGGAATATATGAAATTGGTGCTTCCAACATTTGCAAATCCCATTACAATTTAGACAATTGGTATTGGAAACTCTTGCTGTTGGAAAATTGGTATTGGAACTCTACTGAAAACTAAATGGGATTGCCTCATGGTGCTTTCTAACACACTCTAATGTTAAATTCCAGCAAGCTGAGAGATGTACAGTGGAATGGAAGTAACTCTGGATGTTTAAATATTCTGAAACCAGCTTTTCCTCAAGATTCATAAGGGGACTAGGCACAATTCTTGAACTCATGGCTTATGCTTATATATTACTGAAAACATTAATCCCAAAAGAATCAAGGGCATAACCAGTGAGATGTTATTAGCTAATATCTGATAACTTATAATTCAACTGTATTGTATTTCCTCAAATGATCCTTGACTGCTTATGAACTTAGAGGATTTTAAAAGCTCTGGCTGCATTTGTAATCCATGTTTGAAAGGTGCAAGGCACACATCTTTAAATAATTATTTAAAAGTAATAAGCTTTCGCCTGCTCTACCACCTACCCCATGATTTTACATTGTGAAATTAACCAGCAGGCTAGTAAATTTTCTCTGTGGCAGGCTAATTAATTTTATTAAAAGGTCCAGTGACATTTAGAATGCTTTAAAATTCTGCCTGTCAATTATTATTCCAACTGTTGACATTACAACTAGGTTAGAAGTAAAGAATTACACAGAAGACAGCATCAATGAAAAATACCCAGTATTTCCAACCATTTTTGTCTTACTGGAAAGATGCAAAACCCTCAAGACTGCAACCAAGTGTAAAGCCTGAACCACTGAGATTGGCAAAAATCTTTGTTTAAAGAAAATTCCTTAGGGTTTGAATTTATAAGATTCTCTCTTATCTCCTGCAAAACAGTTCAAAGAGTTGCACTATCTTCTGTATCATCCAATAAAATTTCAAAAGAACCTAAGAGATGGAAAATCTCTTGGAACACTGGTTTCACAGTCCAATATATTTAATTGTTAAGATTAACAAGATGCATATTGAGTTCAGAAACTTTCCCTCGTGGTTTAACTTTTATACTATTTTAACATATTCTGAAATCTGCTTACAAGGAGAAATGTCCAAAGCTATCTAGAAAAAGCAACTTATTGGAGGCAATTTTGTATTTGAAATGCAAAACATATAATTGATAGTCAAATTTTTATGTACAAATCTATTATGATGACAGGAAGTAGTTCAGTAAAAACTCACTGTAATAAGAATATCAAGTGTTACACAACTAGCTGAATATTTCAGCCAGATATTTGTCACCAAAATGGCCCCAGAATCACAAAGTGGTTTTTAATGCTCTATTATGTTATCCATGTTTCTGCACTCAACATCAGATCTAACAAATCAGCATTGTTTTGAAGTGACATGATAAAACAAAAAGTGTTTGTGATAAAACTAATGAAATACAATCTGCTAAACCACATATTTAATAGAATTAATAATAATCAATTTTAAGAGATATTGACATGAGTTATTATCTATCTTGGAGAGAGCATGTGATTGTATAAAAGTACTCAGAAAATATTTTCTGATTTACTTGCTATACAAGCTGTACCACTATTATTAGCAATGAATGCATAGACAGACAACTGCAGTTAAAAATCAAGCCATCCAGCTGGACATCTTAGAATGTAAATATATATAGAGACACATTGCCAAAATCCACATAACCTCCTTTACTTCATCTTTATACATTTTATGCCACGCACATTTGGAGCAGAAGACAAAAATGAAAACATGCAAATTTATGATGGGCCCATTTTTTTGAAAAAAGCATTAATTTTGAAAAGCTAGAAGAAATCCCCAAATTCACAGGTGTCTTCATATTCTTATTCTTAAAGTATGCCATGTACAAATACTTTCACAGTATTTTGTGTAAATTAGCTTGAATTGCAGCAGCTTAAAAAAACCCACTGCACTAGATCAAAGAAAGTAATTATTTTGATTTTCACTTAAAGTAACAAAAGCTTTTAAATTTTTCTATGAAAAACAAAACCCAATTTTAATCATATGTATATTAACTTCACCAAAATTAATGCAAACCTTGGTATGTTTTTCAAAAAGCTCTTCCTGATACAGTGAATTTAACCATGATACTTTACTGCATTAAATCTCATTATATCCGCTTATGTAAGTGTAAGTAATATAGGTGAAATATCATAAATCCACAAAAGAGGCTCCAAAACAATAAATAGCTATTACAATATCAATCATCATTGGTGGTTTTTACTTTCATCTTGCTTTCTAGTTAGCTGTCTTCCTTGCACTGTCAGTTCAGTTAGAATATTTCACCTACACCTCACAATATGTCAAAAGGAAGTAGACTCATGCTGTGAAAAGCTGGTAATTTTATTGGGTTCCTCTACCTTTAAAAAATCTGTTACTTGGCCAAGTCTGGTTTCTGAGATCCTTTTTTGCAGGGAAATTGAGGCAAACATTTTTATGTTGCCTATGGTGTCTGCTCACAAGAAGAAGAATTTATATACACAAGGATCATTAGTGCAGGGTTGCACCCATTAGGATATAATAACCGTCAGCTAGGACAAAAAACAGAACAGCATCATGCATTCAAACTAACAGGCACACATAAAAATACTTGCCAGCTACATTTCACATACTAAGAGCATTGCTTCAAATATAAACTTATACCAAAGGTTTTTAACATACTAACTTCTAAAAAATGAATTTAACAGATTCCCTGCTGCACAGATTTTTCACATATTCTGATCAATTCGAAAATGTAAAGGAAAAAAAAAGCTGAGAATTTAAAGCATACTGTGTGCAGTGTACATACAACTTTAGAACATAGAGTTTAATGTGAAAAATATACTTACCTCCTCTAAATAAGCCTAAATACCAATAGTCTTAAGGCAGAATCTGATATACAGCCTCACTCCTACTAAACACATTTTGGCTAAATCAGGATTTAAGTCCTGCTGACAGAGCTTACATGCACTCCCCAGTATCAAACCATTTAATGTGACAATTAGACTATGAAATATGAAGAAATCACCTTAACTGCTCCCAAATAATAAAACAGAAGTACATTATTTAAATAGAAGGCGCTTGCCAAAGCTCTATTTATTTGACCTGGAAGTGCTTAGTTGTTTTAGGTACTGCATTCCTTTGAGTAAGGCTTGATTTCATGGGAATATGCAGCCCATCATTGAGAAACTTAAATAAAATTGTGACTGACCTAGTCAATTAGACAATGACTGTTAAATACTTGGCAAAACAGCCTGTAATATCCAAATCCCTCTGGTTTATTTCTGACAAACTGATAAGTTATCAACTTGTTTAAAGGTTTTCTCCAGTATTAATTGCCACGCCACCCCCCAAAAAATATACATAATAAAGAAGCACCATGGGCATAATGGAGGCTTAGAAGACTAAGAAAGCTCGAATCCTGTAAGATGTCCTGAACAAAAGATTCTGGCACTAATGTTAACCTACCCAGATGCAATGGATATCCAAAACAGATGAACAAAAATATATGTTGTGAATTTTCCCAAAAAAAGAGAAAAACATTTAATTTTAAATAAAATAGTTTCCCAACTTCTGAGATGGGTATGCAACTATCTTTATACTTCATGCAGAATATATAGAATACATACAAGTAATATTTTGGGTAGGTGGGAAAGTCACAAAACTTTCGAACAACAGTTTAGATGTGCCATAACGCATAACTCAAACTACGACAATGCAAACCTATTTATAAACCTTCTGTGTGCTCTTATTAGAGCAATCTCAGGATGACTAGAAATATAATACTGAATCAGAATGGTTATTAGACTGATCATTAGTCTGGTTGGGTTAATCTACAGTTCACATTCTTCCAATTTTTTTACTCCCATATGCTGAAATGAAGGGGAAATCACAAAGTTGAAAGAAAAGAGTCAGATGCTTCACTTTTACCATTAGAAATGATCTCTATGCTAAGGATAAATGTTAAGTTCTCCCCTTTTCATCCAGGCTATATTCAGTCAGCTACAGCACAGCTACCATGGTTTTGGTAAATGTAGCAGCAAAGTCTGCAGCTCTTCAGTGGGGAACATACTGTACCTTACTACCACAAAGGGTACAAAAAGCTACTAACTGTGCATCTGATGTGATCTACCACATCTCAAAGATTTAGTCCCATGGAAAATATACCAGCATACATACCAGCAGACCACCTAGTTAACATGCTCTGACAGCAATCAGCAATATTTGACAGTGAAATATTTCCCCAATGTAAAGAAGAACTTCTGGTGCTCTAAAATTTTAGTGGCAAAATGCAGGTACTATGAATGTAGGGAGGGATTTGGGATAATCACTCTTTTGAACATAAGACATGTATATTTTATCTACATCCTATTTTCTGTAACTAAAAGTTTTTTATCTGGGCTGCCTCACAATTTTGCCAGCTAACTCTTGAACAAGGATCTTATGGAAAATAGCTCATGGAAAGCCAGTACAGGTGACATACACTGCAGAAAGGAGTACTATTATGTATTATCCAGTGCACTGCTATTGCCAGCTACTATTTTGGAACTGTCTCAAGGAATATTGCCCTGTAAAATGTTGGGACAAGGACCTACACAGTATTTTCACATACAGCTATAATCAGCATTTCCCATTACAAACAAAATGTAAACACCTCGCTGTAGAGTGTTTCCACAGCAAAACCACATAAGTAATGCTGATCTGCAAGTTTGTCTCAAGTTGTAGTATTTCAGCTGAACAATGATAGGAAAAGACAGAAATGGATTGATATGAAATAGAGATTACCTCTTTAAGTGGGGATGCTTACAACATACCTAACAAGTGATCTCTGCTATTCCTCATCTCCTTTTATAAAGGTTTTTAAAAAATGCAGAGAAGCAGCCTTAAAAATAATCTCAAATCTATGCACAATTTGATTACTGCTATTTGTCTTTTCAAAATACAGATCCTATATAGCATACTGAGTCAGACAGACTTTCTGCCTGCTTCTTCTGCTCAGGAAATGAGTAATATTAATAGCGGTCTAGCAAAAAACTTTATTGCCCTCACCAGTACCAGATTCACCAGTGCTCAGAACACCGAAATACCTGGATTTGTTCTCTCCCACTGTATAAAAAGCTGAGTCTTAGGACAGGTGCAGCATGACAATGTTAACCTTCCCTGTGCATCATATAACACCAACAGTACCCAAAATAATTCTTTAGTTTTATGCTGTCTTGACCTTAGACTGTACTCAGAAGCAGTATGGATATAAACTTATCTGCAAAGGATGAACTTCATTCTCTTAAACAAATACGTGTGGGAGATCCCCTTCCTGAAGTGTGGTGGCTGGCACATTATCAAATGCAAACTCAAACATCTGGATGCCAGATATGGTCATTTGCTTGTTTTGCTCTGCTGAGCTCTCTACAGAATATGCTGTGAAGCTATGTACTTTGACTTGAGAGGATAATCCTATGGATGCAGAAATCTCACAATATTTTAAAGGAAGATGCAATTTTTCTTGTGGTTACTCTTTTGTTTTCTCTACAATTTTGCCTGCATCTGTATGCACAGGGCAGTTCATCTGAGAATTTCTCTACCTGCATTCTATAACTGCTACCTAAAGTAGACTAACTACATCACACATAGACCATACATTCATTTGTACATGACTTTACAACAAACATGGTCATAAAAACTTGAAATAAAAATTAGATTTTTTTTTCACTTCTGACTTTCTTTTGGTTCAGACTTCTACATTCTCTGTTGTAAGTGGTCGAGGGCTATTAACTTTCCCTGTTTTTCATGTACTGAATTACGCCATGGAAACTGGCATGAAAAAAGAGATGAGTGCTTAATCTGCATGTTTTTAGAGATAGCTCTTTGCAACTCCACTTTAAAAAAAAAAAAGTTGACATTCATGACCCAATGATTACATGCTTTTTTTGGTTAGGTGTTGTCATGCACCATTTAGCCTACTATGAATTTTTTTCATCCAGTGCATTGACTACAGCAGTCTTCAAATAATTTTTCTGCTGAGAGGCACGACTGCCCACAGATTTAAATTACACAAAATACTATGAAATAAACAGAAATTAAAAGAGAAACAAGCATAATTCTAATGTTGTTTTTAGAGTAATGTACATTTCTAAAGGTCCTCTCTACAGAACAATGTTTTCCCTGAGTTTTGTGAACCATTTTTTCACTCTAGATAGTCTCTGAACACAGATTTTGCTTAGAATCAGTCAGACAGCCTTGTTAGTATATTTTTTAAAAAGCTCCACTAATGGTTTTCCCAAATCCTGATGGTAACTCCTAGCTGTTTCCATAAGCAAGAGGCAGCATATCCTATTGCCACCTTGAGCAACACATGTGGTGACAGGCCAGTCATTTGCTACCTCAGACAAGAAAGGGCGATGAGTTCTAAACTTTTCTACAGTGACAGCACTTGTTTTGGTGTCTTTCTTCTACCAACACTAGTTTTCATTAAACTTCTAGAACTACATTAGCTACATCTACAACTGCAAGTAGTGTATTCTTTAGAAATGGATGTGTAGACAGCAACATTTCACACTATACATGTTTCAGGGAGTTCTAACTATCTCTGATCTTATCCTGGGGAATTTAGAGACTACTATATATGGAGACTGATGGCATGCTCCTAAAGCAAATCTTCTAATTTAATTTGATTCTGAAGCATGTTTGTGCACTCTGAGACTGCTCTGCATTGCTCTGCAATGCGAACACAGCCAAGGGGACAACTGATACATGTGATTCAAAAGCGCACTGCGGACTCAAGTTAAAAATGCTATTGGATATATACCCGGATATTTGGGTCATTGTGGTCTCTCAGAGTTGGTATAAATTGGCCAGAAGATTTCAAATGCTACACAAGTACAGCGAACAACTGAGAGAGATAGAGACGCTCTATTTCAGTAGAATGTCATGGCATGGAAAATAAAAAGAAAACCAATCTCTGAAGATTCTTAAGAATATTACCCAGTTTTTGTAATAAAGCTTCTATCCTATCCCTGTGCTGCTGACACTTCTGCCAGCAAATTATTTAGACCTTTAGTAATAGTTGGTTTTTTCCATCTCATTCTGATACCTTTCACACAATACTGGCAGACACAAAGTTATTCCTTCTTTTCCCTATTCCTCTGCATCCCAAGAGACATCTGTAAGCCCTTGCGCTTTTAAAGTGCTAGATGCTCAAAGGCTCTTTTGAAATTAATAATAATCAATGCCAGCAGCATCTCAACACCCTACCCAGTATTTGCATGTGATGGAGGGAAAACAATAGCAAGAAAGGAGACATCAACTTGAGTTGTTCCAGCAGTTGTTTTAAATGGTGAATATTTTCCTTTTCTTAATGTGAAAAAGAAATAAACAATATCCTTAAACAATATCTTTTTAAATCCAGAACATAAGCAGACTCTCAATCACCCCAGTGTTCTGAAAAATCTGTATTTCTCTACAGTTGTATTGGCAAACTCAAATAATTTCTACCAGTAATGGAATTTACAACTGACTAGCCCTATGCTTTGAAAAATGCCATCCAGTAATTCTCTTTCTGATTCTTACATGGTAACACCAGTTTGGGATGTACTTCTTATACTGTTAATGAAGCAAAATGTAAATATTAAAAAATACTGACTACATGCTTGAAGCCTGAAAGATTTATGCATAAGCCCCCCATTTAATCCCTGTTGGTGGACAACTTGCTTTAGAAAAAGCAGGGAATTGCAGGGGAGGAATATGGAAACACTGTACTGAAATTGTTATGCTAACTATAAAGGTACAGAAAGAGTTGTACCTAAATTCAATTATAGTTTATAGTGAAATTTTTACATAAACTGGAATATATTGAAAGAATGATTCTTCTGGTAGTTTAGGAGACTATTCAATACAAATACTGCACTGTCAGAAATCATCTGAGGGTTATGATAAAATATCCATGCATAATGCATTGTGTGAGAAAAACACTTACCTTGTTGAATATCCTTCATCTCCAAGTGCAAACTTGATATTAAAATTCCTACAGTTTGAGATCGCTTTCCATCCAGCAATTTGATGATCTAGAAAGGTGATGCAAAATGATCTGAGACCAAGGGAACACTCCACAAAGGATTCAGTCACTTTTATAACAGAAGCTAATTTGTGAATTGAATTCAGTATTTCTTCAAACATCAAATCCTTTTATTAACTAAATGTGGTAGTAAGACCATCATCTTATCTTTGTGCTCTGCACCTTAACAAATGAATTTTAAGACTATGTTCTTTAAGTTCTACCAAAGAACATCACCTCTTACTTGTAGGATGCTGTTACATAGGAAAAGAAAAAGGCACATCAAATATTTATTCTGGAACATGTC
>NW_005054301.1:14240932-14266924 GCF_000277835.1 Geospiza fortis
ACATTTAAGAACTATTAAAGATACTGAGTACATCACAAGTTCCTTAGTTTGTCTGGTACTTTACATTTCAGTGTGAACAGGCTTAGGTCTATTTTTTCAGCAAAGAATCAATTCCTGACCAAGAAGAATTGAAGAATTGTCTTTTTATGTCCTCTCAACACTATTTCTAGAACACTGGGCACTACTCAAAGTATTTCTTTTGCTCGTGTCTGAATATGCTTATTCCACACTGTTGACACTCCATAGGGACTTCAGGATTTTTTTCACATTTGGGTACAGATATTTGAGAGTATAATATACTGACATTCAGACTGTAATACTTTCTGATGTCAGTTTAGGGGGAGAAGAAGAAAGAGGAGGAAGAGAAACCTTAATGTTATTTTGGCTGGTTGAAATTACTTATAAAGAAAGGGATCAGTGTTGCTCAGATGTTACAAATGTAAAACACTTATCTCCCACAATGTCTGGGATATTGGTATTTGTGATTTTGATTTATTTCATAAGAAAGACATGACAGGAGCACATCACGAAGTGCAATATAGACACAAATTCTTCAAAAATACAAAATGTTCTGATTCAAGCAGATGGCTTACTTCACAGTGTTGATGTACAAGAACTATCAAAAATACTAATTCCTATGCAAAATTAAAACGAATAGCAATGTTCTCTCTAAATTTATATTCTTAGTATTTGAATATTTAATTTATATTTCTCCAAATTTAATTTTATTATTTAAATTAAAGGTAGCACTTATATTTGGATATTTAATCACAGTAAGATCTTAAAGCGATTGTTATCCCTTATTCCTAGAATACTTTTACTGATACTCAAAGACAGGTAACCGACAAAATTTGTATTAATTCATAAAAATGTTCCCTATCTGTGTTTTATGTGACTTACAAATATTTGCCTATGAAAATACTTAGTCACTCATCAATAAAAAACTAAATTTTTTGACAAATAGAAGAAAAAGAGAAATGATACTGACATTTTCATGTGAAAATGCAAAGTTAGTATTTAGAGTACTGAAACTGGATAATACATGCACAAGTTGGAACAATTGCTCCCTTCAACAAAGATCTGTCAGATATTTAGATATTTTAGGTCCCTCTTGTAGGTACTCAATAATAAACTTATGTTAAAGTAGATACTGCATATTTTCGGCCAAAATTTGAAAAAAATCTATCCAGAGAGTTTCTTCTGCCTATATGTACAGCACATATGATGGATATTAAGAAATTAATACTGTGGAAAGTGTTTTGTTCAAATGACAAAGTATTCAGGCTCTTTATGTCCTGAGTACACAAGCAGACAAGATGATTTTGCTCCAAGTTACCTTAAATGAATGCTGTGGAAGCATCACATCCTGCTGACTGATTCTGCTGAGCAAATATAAGTAACTGCCTGGTTTATCATGGTCATCTCTGAAGCTTTACATGAATTTGCTGAACTCCACAGCACATTAACTTCTTACAGGGATAATTACAGGTTTGAGCAGTATGCAATTTGTACAGCATTCACTGACCTCCAAGCTGACCTTGTTCAGGGAAAATTCATAGGTTGTCATAAACCCCATTAGACATGCCTAGTTTGAGGCAAAACCTTTCCAGACTACAGCTGTTGTAGACAATATGACATTTGAAATCATTCCACTGAAGTATTTGTAAGTGCAGCTATATTCTCCAGACATGATCAAACTAGCTCACATCACTAAGCAAGACCTCCCCCCTAAACAATTTGTGAGAAAACCATTAAAGAAAGCCCTATATAATTTTAAAAGTTAAACCAGAGATTAATGATTTAAAACAGCAACTGACTGTATGTTCACTTGCATTTTAGACAAATGTACACATGGTCACAATTACCAGGCATCAAGCTAGACGCAGACTACCTGAAATAGCTTCAACCAAGTAACTGAAGGCTAATAACTAATTCATTAGAGAGCAGAAATGGAGGACCATGACAACAGAACAGCTTGCATTAAGCATAAATTTACTTCAAACCCATAGTTATAATGCTAAGTATTATACTGAAATTTTGTCATAGATTTTTAGAATCAATGTGGAACTTGAAAGATTTTGCAGTTAAAATATATAATCAGTAGTAAAACAGAGAATTAATTTTCAAAGACACTAACTTTGTCCCAAATGATGGTTATTCTGTCACTAAGGGGGAATTACATATGTGTATGAATTCCAAACAGAAAGGAGACACAAAAAAATCAGCACTTTTTCAGTCCAGTAAAAACATAAGGCAAATAAAAGGAAAGTTTGTAAAGACTGTGTTGAACTATTTAGTCTATGCTTTTAAAAGACAAATCACTGATCACCTCTCAGCATATTGGGACTTGCCTGTAGCTGGCAGTGACAGGTAAGCAGCTACAAGCCAGCTGATGCTGCTGTGCCAGCTGGTGGGGTTTGTCAGCTGCCTGTTGCTTCTCCAGACTAAAAATGTATTGTTGTAATGGATGTAGCATCTTCTGGCTCAGTGACAAAATTGTGACCACTGGTAATAATTCCTTTACTTCACTGATCCATAGCATTATTTGATTTTTGCTGGTTTTTCCCCCATTTTTTAATGTTAAGTTTTTAATGTTAAGATTTGCTGTACACAAGTGTCTCATGTACATCTTTCAAATCTTTATAATCTAATTAAAAAGTGAAGACATACCAAAGCTTGAATACACTAATGAATTATTCTGTCATTCCCATTAGAAGGTGTTTCTCTAATGTAGCCAGAAATTTATTTCATTAAATATTGTACAGCAGACTTTACTGTTCTGTCAAACTGCAATGTCTATATTCTGTCCAGGACACTTACTGGTGCTGAAATCTGAAGAGATTCAGCTTACTTTAGTGATTAAAAGTTAAATCCTTCCTCCTGGTGGTGCATAGATTCCTTCCATAATATTTAAATTTATTGAGAAAAGCCATAAGCTAAAAAGCTGTCCTGCATATTACAGCATTTCCCTCCATTCCCACTCACCAACTTTTACAGCAAATCAACAGCCTGGACCTATGTTTGGATTGCTGAAACCCTGTGCAAACACAGGAAGAATATTCTGCACAAGAAGCCAAAGTATGTCCCTCAAGCAATGCTGCATAAACAATCCAAGAGTTACCAATGAAATTTCAGAAGCTTAAGACTAGACATTATCTCTCATATTTTTACTCAAGAAAGAGCCAAATTTAACTGTTTTCCTTAATATGGGTGAACCATAGCTTTATATTTTTTAAAGTCTATTTACAATTTTATTAGCTTGAAAACACCACTACTTTTAGCCTTTTTCTAAGGTACACACAAATGGCAATATATCAGGTTCAAATAGGAGGTGTGAATGAGCTAGTAAGAAACTTTTCTCAATATCTTACTCCTATCAGAATTGCAAAATTTAGACAAACCACAAAATAGATATTCACCCTGTGGATAATTTCTATATTCTACATGCCTTCAGAGCTTTGTGATAAACAAGGAATGCCAGTTATTTTTCTCAGCACAGCATAAAATATAAAAAGAAAGTGAGAGTGCCTCGGACGAGCATGCACTAGCATTTCAGTACTTCTGCTTAAGTTTGAACACTGTTTATTATCTTATGCAGACAGCTGAAGACAGTCATTGTGTTTCACCCCTGCAAAGCATCCAACATTTTCTGCAATATCTGCCCTTCTTGCGGAAACGCAAAATTTATTAATTGTAATTCCTCATTTAGTTAGATGGACAAAAATCTTGTTGACAGGCATATCCCTTTCAGTTAAAAAAATGCAATTCACTCAAAATATTGACACTCTTCGTAAATGAGAACACATGTTAATAATTATGTGAAGTCTGTTAGAGATAATAGACAACAGAAAAGCCATTATCTTTAATGTCCTCCTGCGTCTTTGAAATTATAATCATTGCACTAAAGGGCCAAAAATGATTGATGGACTTTCATTTGGAGCATACACCTGACACAAATTACTTGACATTTATTCTTTTTTTTTTGGAAAGATGAAGACAGAGTGGCATCACAAATATCCAACTATCCTGTTTCTTGAAAAAGTATAGAAAATACTTGAGTTTTTAAGGATAAATTACTAACAAGTGCTCAAATATATTGGAAAAACTAACACAATGTCAAAATATGTGTTAAATCTAGCAATGGAGCTAAAAAATGCACATGGAAAAAATTGCAGCAAATAAATCTTTTTTAAATATCTCTTTTTCAAGATTACAGAGTATTAGCTTAAAACATAATGAATAATGTCTTTTATTTATTTTATTTATTCATATTCAGGTGTTAAGGGACTTTTGTTTTTCTCCAATAATTTGAACTTTTCCTTCTGCAGATTCAACCACTTCAGAAATATAAAATAACCATTAAATAAATCCCACTCCTTCTCTATATTATTTATCCACCTAGAGTCTGGGAAAGTCATCAATCATCTCTTCTCCATTTCATCGACATCAACTCCAAACATTTACTGCATTACATTACTTCATATTAGATTATAATGCATTCAGTCTTATTCAAAAACATTTTTATGAGAGACGAGTTATATTTTTAATGTTTATATATGTTGCATAGTATTTTGCTCTAATACTGGGACATAACTAATATATTCATCTAGCCAGTAAATTCTCCCAACCAGAAAAAAAAAAATTCTATTCTCAAGACCTAATATCAAAACCTCAGAATACTAATTTTTATCATTATCTACATAATACATAGAACATTAATTGAAAGCTTGCATACATGCAGAGTAAATAAATGCAAGAACAAGAGTGTCCTGCATTATTTCAGAGGGTGTACAGTTGGAAAAAAAACTTAAAGTTCTTCCAAAGGTGCTACATTTTCCAAAGTGCTGCATGATCAAAGAAGCATGAGCAGCCACACAGTTTGCAGAGCTTCCATTATAATAACAAAATTCAAGTCTTCAAGTATATATATTTGTGTACTAGAAACGTACACCTGACCTTCGTTTAATCTACATTGGGTTTACATTGTATCACCATCAAGTGAATGAACTACATTTTTCCAAAACAAGTTATTATATTTCTAAAAATAAGTAAAATCACCTTTTATGCAATCCTTTAGGTTGTATTACCATTGCTGCTGAGATTCTTAATTTCTGTTCCTTTCTTTCCCCACATACTTATCAGAAGCCTCTAGAAATCAGTGCAACCCAATAAGTCATTTCTATCTGGCATGAATGCAACAAATTTGGGAATCATGAAAGTATTTCTGAAAAAAGCATAGACAGCTGTTTCAATCCATAGGACAATGGGCAGAAGGTGGACTCTATGTCTTTTAATTGATTAACAGCATCAAGATGTTGAAAAGGCACTCAAAATGTCATTCACAACATTTCTGCACTTCAAGACACTTATCAATTATAGGTGTACCATTCTAAACAAACTTTTCTAAAAATCTCCAAATACAGAAACACAATTTCCCTAGCCAAAATTTTTCTGCATTCCTTTGGTATCCTTGCTCTTAGAAAGCTTTTCATAATTTTTCTCTGCAACAGCTGCATGCACTTGATTACACTTACACTGCGTGTCCCAATCAACCTTCTCCTTTCTAGACTAAACAATCATAATAATTTGATTCTTTCTTTAGAGACTACTTCACTTTTCATCATTCTCCCTCTTCTTGACTCTTTACAGTTAGCAAATTTTTAATGAAGGGTTGTAGTGCCTAAATGTAGATGCAGTTCTTAACTGAGACATGGCTGAGTAGTGTTTTGCAAGCAATACTTCTTGATCTATCAGAGTTTTGCTTTTCATTTTTAGTATTACTATGATTTGACAATTCAAGTTCCTCTTGTGAGCCACTATAAAGCCAAGACTCTTTCTGCTGAACTATTACCAGTCAGTTAGCAAGCTGTATGCCATCTTATTTTTTAGGTAGCTGAATATTCTTAACCGTATTAACCTTGTGGTTAACTGCATTAGCTTTGCGCTTATCTTTGTCTGTCAGATGAGATCTCAGACACATGAAAGCCTTGTGAAGGATCTACTTCAGTACATTTGAAGCCTCTCACAAATAGGTGGTGGCCACAGAGTTAGCATTCTGCTATCCAAGAAATAATTGAAAATACCAAAGTAACTACAGCCAGCAGAGAAATCCACAGAGTCCCTAGTGTATTCTCCTATTTTGACAGTGAGTATATATATGCATAAATAGAAATATGATTGATGATATATTGAAATATTATTGATATACTATCAATATTCATTTTATGAAACATTTTATTATATTGTAATTATATAATATATATGACTATAAATATATATGTATAATATGAATATATACTCAGAAGTTTCCTTTCTGAGCATAACTTGCCAAATGGTACTGGAAAATAAACCAGCCATTCCATTTATCTTAATCACAGAATCAATCAGGTTGAAAAAGATTTCTGATATCAAGTCCAACCTATGACTGAACACCACCATGTCAACCAGACCACAGCACTGAGCGCCACAGTCAGTGTTTCCTTAAACACCTCCAGGGACAGTGACTCTGCCACCTCCCTGAAGAGTCCATTCCTAAGGCTAATCTCCCTTTCTGTGAAGAAACTCCTCCATGTCCAACCTAAATCTCCCTAGTACAGCTTATGTAGGACATTTAGACATATCTGGCTGAAAATGGCAGGTGTCTATCAGCTGTAAGTAAAAGAAAGCAGAGCATACAGTGTCCACTACCTGGAAAAATGGGTAAGAACAGAACAAACTGAAATTTCTATAGGCTTTCCACAGAAGTATTCATTTCACAGCCTAGGATACAGTTTATTCCAACTGGTTTCACAAAACTAATAATTCTGAGAATAAACTGAGTAATATTGTTTTATTTGGAATTGCAAAAGAGTTAAATGAGAAAAAACTACCCTGTAATTCAAAAGATAAAATCTTAATTCCAATTGAAAAAGGAACTTGACTGTGAGGCAATGATGTAATTCTCATTCAAGGAGCAAAGTATTGAACAATCATGTTTTAATAAGGAGACCTGCACCATCTATTGGTCTGTCATTTCCCTCAAAACCAAAGAAGCTGAACTTAGTTTGTGTAAGATGCTATGAAATAAGGCATAGTTTGTGCAGAGAAGAGGGTTAGTGCAGGGAGTGGGTCAGTCTTACCAGGTATCATTAAATAAAACAGCTTAACTATTTCAAACACAAACTACAGTTTCATCGCTGTACCTATAACTTGCTCTGGAATGCTTTTTTAGTGAACATGAAAAAGGAATTTATAAGTAACTACATAATGACATGGCATCAGCTAAATCTATAATATATGATGAGCCTCATATAAGATTTATGTTTCTTAATGTCTGTAGAAAGCATCTTTAACCAGACTATACAATTTCCTATAATGTGACACGGGTACCATTTTTAAGATCAGACAAGCAGAAATTTATGTAGTGAAGCAAAGAAAAAGATTCCTGCTAAAACGCTAGTAGATATAATTGGTAGGAAAAAGGCAAGAAACTTTGAGAGCCAAAAGAAGCATGAGAAATCAGAAATGAAACCAGCCAAACTGACAGTTTTATATTGATCTACAGGAGTTCTCTGTTATTATCTACTAATAAATCCTCTTGTAAGTAAATAAAATGCCTCTCTACTACTGTAACATTTGCAGCCTACCAAGATTGATTCACTGGAGCCAGCCTGCACATATCTGGGCTTTCAGAGAGACAAAGCAAAACACAGGACCATCTAAGAGGGCCAACTGTCTGTAAAACATTCAGCTGCTACTATGAGTCATTTAACTGAGAAAGGTGAGAAGACAGGATACACGAAAAGAAAATGCTTCTGTACTTAATTAAAATTATCTTTGAATTCTAAAAGCGGATTTATTTTTAATTTGACCCAGTGATAGAATTTCACACTACTGACCATGACTTTTGTAAATTCTCATGGAAAACCCCACAGTTCCAATGGTTTGTAACACCATCATCACAATCCCATTGGTTTTCAAAACTAAAGACATAGTAATAGATATAATTTTGAATTTATTTCTAAGGGGATTTATTTTTGTATTTTCCCACAGTACTTTAAAGGAACCTTTTTCATTTCATTAATTTCAGTAAAATATCCATTGTCTTAAAATGTCTTATTGCCTCTAATAACAAAGCAGAATAATTAAAATGTTGATAGAAATAAAAAGGATGTCTTTGAATGAAAATACACTGGTTGCTCATGAGAAATAATGCATATTATTATAACAATATGTTCTGCAAGTACTACCCAATTCAATTTTGGATAAGCCAAGAGAGATCACTAAAAAAATCACGCTGCTCAAACAAGTAAGTTAGTTTGCAAAGCAGCAAGGAAAAAGAAAAGCATAATTTGATCTTTCAGTATACAGGCCTAATTCTGTACCTGGTTTGCTGTCACTCCCTTGGACAAGTAGATATACTCCCTTAATTACTGAGATTTTGAAATAAAAAGGCAACTACTTATGCATATTAATTTCCCATTAAAGTTACAGTGATTAAATTCTTCACAGTTCTTTAGAAACCTGTATTTCCTATTATGTAAGAATTACATAATTCTTTCTGAAAAAAGGTAAATTAATGAAATGTAAAAATAAATATTAGAAAGAAGGAAGATATGTGAACTAATTGAATTTATGGATACAGCTGCTGCTACATATCACAATCACTTCAAGCATTTGTCAAGTAAAATATATAAAAATATTCTTCACGGAGATGTTCGTGCCCAGTATGCTTCAGTATAATATTTGAAGGACTGTAACTATTATTTCTTTGGTATGCATTTACAAATGCCAGCATGTCCCCATCCAGGCCCCATTTTAAATTATTTACTTTTTGCATCACATGAATTTGAGTTCTATAAATTCTACAGTCTTACTGATACTTCTCATTAGCTGTTGCATTAAGACACAATATAGGGAATTTATGATGAAAGATGTTCTGAAAGATGTGAAAGCCTCAACATGTACACTTGTTTCACACTCTATGTATTATAAAATTGAAGGTAGCAAGCACAGCTCACATGCAAAGTGCCCTCTTGTGGTTCCAAGCAGGTCAACTCAAAGAGATTTAAAACACAATAAATGTTTCAGTAGTTTCTGATCTGTAATCACACTGTTTTAGGAAAACAGTATTGATTACTATTCAGTCCAGAATTTTTCTGGCAGTAAATACTACTAATGGCATTTGGTTTTCCCATCTGCACATCCCAATTGGCCAGTGGCAGCTGCCTCTGTAATGGATCATGTCTAAATGCTACGGCAATGACACAGCTACTGCACATAGCTTTGGCCATCAAAGACATGATTGTCCTGCCCCTTCCTGACACAACTCCTTAGCTGTATTGGAAAAAAAATTGGCATTCCTTATTTAGAATTTTGATTTAAATTTTATTTTTCTAACAAAATTAATCTCAGTGGAAGAGAGGTTTGCTGGAGTAACTAATGACAGGCATTAATTATACATCAGCTCAAGGGCAAATAATGGCCAAAATACTGTTACTTTCAGATATTAATTAGAACTTGAATTCTATTCTCCTGTACAGTATTTTTTCTACCTCACTAGAATGTGGAACTTTCATTAGCAAAGGTAAAAGATTTTCCAAGGTAAATAATAGCCTCTTAAGCAAGAGATTTAGATTGAATCAGCAACCCATAGTTTTCTTTCTTGCTCATTCACAAAAAATTAAAAAATTAAAAAGGAGTTTTCTCAAAATGAAAGACTAAATAGTACCATACACAAAAAAGACAAAGAAACAATAAATACCTTTTTGGCCTTGTTTTTTTTTTCGTAAGTGTCTGATAATGGTTTTCTTTTTTCCTGAGTGGTGTCTTTGGAGAATAAATATTCAAACTCAGTAGTGTCAAGTATATCAGGTTCTTCCAGTGATTCCCATAATGTTGGCATAGCAGTTTTCCTATAAAGGGAAAGGAAATAATAAAATTTCTAAACATTATGAGAAACTATAATAGATCTAACCATAATAGATGAAAATCCATGATAGATCTAAACTCAAAGCAACACACAGAGCATTCCTTTCCTATACCTTGCTCCTGTAACGAGTCAAAAGTTTTCCTATGAGTTTTAGTTATTAGTTTAAGCTACTTAGTCCATGTCTGCTAGACTGTGCATCATTTGTATTGTACCATTCTTTGTGCAACAACGGCAGCTTGTGCAAAAACATGTCAAGAGATTTCTGCCACTTCAACTAGGAATAGAAGTACTCCAATGTCAGCTTTTTTGAGAAATTCCCAGTAATCTAGCTAGACATATAAAAATAAGCAATATCAACAAAGAGTGAACAAACTTTATTCAAGCATATTTTAAGAGTGTTTGGGGAAATTTGCATAGGACCTTATTTACTTCATGTTATCCACAGATGTTGTATGCTCATATTTATCCTTGTTGTAGTTCTGAGAAACTAGAGTAATTATGTGGCTTATATTTTGGGAGACTAGCCAGTATTCTTCTCCATTCAACCAACTGCAAATTTTAAATGTGGATTATCTTTCTTTTTTTGCCTTCCAAGACCAGATTTAGTTTTGGATCAGCTGGGAGCTTGTTTACACAATTCTCCAGTTTTAGCTGGATTAGGGGAAAATAATATGTAGTGCTACAAACATTGCACATCAATTCTGAAAGGGCCTTGTTTCAAAAATTTCAATGTTTCAGGAAAATATGTGGGACAAAACTTCTGAGTGTTCTTGTCTATCAGTAGAAGGTGGGACCATATCTTCCAGCAGATGTCACTAAAAGGCAGTGAAATTATTTGCAATTAAAAAAAAGTGAAGAAAACCACTACAAAATACAAATGGCTGATGTCACTAAACATAGATGTAAAATGCAACAAAATCGAATACCTACCAATTCAAAAGGAGCCAATTTTTTTTTTCAAATTTAGTATTTTTTTTCTACTTAATACTCAACTGTCTACTATCATGAATGTTTAAGGAACTTTTCATTTTTGTTTTATTAGCATCTGCTGATGCAGCATATTCTATGTCACAGGACATGCTTAGAGCTCCACAGATTCGCTCTTCCTGATATTTGTTGTTGTCCTTGAACCAGGATAGTTGTGTTAGCAATATTGAAGAATGAAGGATTCTTTCTGGCTCTGCAACCAGAAGTCCTGGACAGCTTCCAATCTGAGCAGCAAACCCTTGAAGAAATTTCCAGTTCTAATACAGACCATGAAAATGCTGGACCATTACATCTGGTGACCAGCAGTTCATCAGAATGCTATGAATTATCTCTTACCTTGCAAAAGCTTGGTGAACCAGCACCATCTCAGAAAGAAAACTTTTATTTAATTGATTCAATGGGAATAATTTCAATAAAGTTTATTTATGAACCAACTATTTATTCACTATGAAACAATTATGCCAAAGAAATACTGGGAAAGTAAAACCAAAATGTTCAAGACTCCTGCACCAAAATATTTAAATTCTGAACAAATTTAATTCTTTTCAATTCTGAAAAACTAAGACTATACAACTGACATTTCAGTAATTTCTTTGTACTTGTCAAATATTTTATATAAAATATTGACATCTTAAAATGTTTTATTACACCAGAATAACGGTACTTTCTCATCAAAATAAATTCTGAGCTGTAAAGTAAAATAAAACTCATATTTAAATTCACTTAATTGCAGATCTTTACTTCAAATGTGTTTAAATATAATAGAGAAACCTGAAAATAAAATATTATTATAATACTAAATAATTTAAACAAATACATAATTTATAAAAATCATTGTTACAGGATAAATAAACTATAATAATGATTAAAAATTAACAGTATATTATATTAATAATATAATATAATATAATATAACAATAATATAATAATAATATGTAATATACTGTATGTATATATTGTATAGCATATATTATGATGCATTATGGCTATAGTAATATAATATAGCTTATTAAAATATTTAAATTTAGCATCTTGGTAACTGCTGCTAGGCTAACATAATTTTGAACACAGATAATAATGGTTTGAACTTTAAGATCCCAATAATAATGTGATTTCATTACTTGCATTAATACGGGACCTGAATTAAGGAACAACTCTTCATTAAAATAAAATAGTCTATGTCACTTAAGCATCCCCCAAAAATCCTTTTTGATCCATGCCTCCTAATGAGCTCTATATTACAGTAATAAACACAAGAAGGAAAGTCAGTATCAGTCAAATCCAAAAAGAGCAGCTGAATAACTGTGGCAGTAAGGTACTAATGCTGGTTCAGAAAGTGTGACTGGGAGAACGGCTTTTCTCCTGTCAGCTAAATAAACAGGTAGCATAAACAAAGACTGTAGGATAATTTAAAAAAACCTGGACAAAAATTGTTTATTTATGCCTGTTCACCAAATGACCCCTTCCAAACTAATCGACAAAACTGTACATTTTGTACTAACTTTGGATTTGATATATTCTACTAGAATACTGTTATAGAACCACAGAATTACCTGGGTTGAAAGAACCTTGAAGATCATCTCATTCCAACCCCTTGCCATGGGTAGGGACAACCTCCACTAGACCAGCCTGTGCAGGGCCCCATCCAATCTGGCCTTGAACACTTTCAGGAGAGGAATCTGCAGCTCCTCTTGGAAACCTTTCAGTGCCTCACCACTCCCACAATAAAGAATTTCGTCCTTATATTCTACCTAAATCTACCTCCTCTAATTACAGATTTTACTGATACTGGGAGTTGTCCCAACTCAGGTACAAGATCTTGCACTTGGCCTTGTTTGCAGTCCCACATTTCAAGCATATCAGGGTCCCTCTGGATGGCATCCCTCCCTCAAACACATCTGGGATTCTATCCCTGCACTAAATCACAGTAAGGGGGATATTATTTTTAGAATTTTATGTCTATTTTTTTTAAAGCTGTAGAGGTCTCCATCAGTACTGAGACTTGTCCATAATAGACACTTAATGCTGCAGGTTGCTGAGCTGCATATATTTACACATATGCTTTATTCTTCCTGCTCTGACAGAATTATGCACAGAGGTTAGGTTCCAGTTTGACTGTTTCCAGTTTCTAGAACTGGAATCACAGAGGATGACATAAGATAGTTCTCTGGAGAATGGATCACAAAGTGACTGGAAAACAAAAATGAAACTAAATTCTCACCTGACCAAACTTTAAGATTTCAATTATAATGCAAACACAGACTTAATTTTAAGAAAAAAAAATCTTTCTAATCTCTTGGCTACCCTTTTACATTTTAGTGCTAAATCTGGGAAGCACTCTGTCACTATAGTTATCCAGGCAGCACTTGAATTATTGGGAAAAAAATCCCAAATAAAACATGTTTTTGTTATCATGCAAAAAGTTTTCATTTATAATACATATAATTTTAATTTAAATATGATCTTTTAAAACAACTTATTTTTTCAGACTTCTAGAACTGATTCAGGTTTTTTTCTAGAATTATGTAAATTCCATGTCCGTACATTGACCTGTAAGCAGCAGCTCAAGTCCAAGTAAGTAAGTATGTTTTACCTGTTATCTTGCAATTGTATTCGTGTCCAGTACAAAGGCTTCATGGGACGGCCAGGTTCAATGGCAGGTTTTCGAGGACCTTGGTTTGAAGATAAAGTGCTATTAAAAAAGAACCCAGGCCCAGGAGGTGGAGGGGGTGGAGGTAACCCAGATCCAGGCAGTGGAGGAGGAACAGGAGGTCCCAGCCCCGGAAGCGGTGGGGGTGGTGGTGGTGGTGGTGTTTGAAAATTCCTACAGCCTTCAGAAAGTGGAGGTGGCAGTGGTGGACCAGATCCAAACTGAGATGTCAGTGAAGCCGGATCCATTGGCAAAGGTGGCGGTGGAGGAACTACAGCAGACAGCAAAGAATCAGGAAGGGGAGGAGGTGGTGGTGGTGGTGGACGCAGCATTTGTTTTGGTTGACAAGACAAGACACTTTCTGATGACTGTACATTGTAATTGTCCTTATTTTCACTTTGAGCAGATATACTGTGTGTTAAAGAAGAAATATTAAGCTTTTTGGGTACTATTGGGTTATTTTTCACAGCTCTGTTTTCTTCTTCACTAGGCTTTATAAAAGTTTCTCTGTCAGTCTGTATATATACATTTCGGTATGCCTTTGGTGGGTTATCATCTTCAGTAGAAACACCAATATCCTTTGCTTTTTCATTTCTTCTGTTTAATTTATTGTCAAGTTCATTCTTCAGATGTGCAATGGTTTCCTCAAGCTGAGCAGTTGAGACAGCATGTTCTCCACGAATGTGGAATACCCTGAGTTCAAACTGAGACTGCAGAGCAACAAGAAAAAAACACCCTTAGTGCAAATATTTTTTTGAAGTGTTTATTTCATAGTCTGTTAAAAATCTTCACATTTAAACTATGTTCTTAAACAAAGTGGGAAACACTTCTCTTTCCCAGTTCTAAATGGTTTTATTGCAAGCTATTGTATAACTGGACAATTACTGATCTTTAAAGAAATGTAAGCAGGGTGTGTTTCAACAAAATATTTTTTTAAGGAAAAATCCAGAGCATCAATTTGGGCAAATTTTAAGTTGTACCTTATCTCTAAGCAGACTTACCGGTTTTTAACTGAATGCAATAATTAATGGTATATTATGGAAAAAAGGTAGCTTTTACAAATGTTACTCTATTTAATGACATGAGTTTATTGCTTATATCATTTCATATATATGTCATATACACATATATAGAGAGATAACATGTTAGGAAGTAAAAAATAGATTAAACACAATGGAGGTTGAAATTCATTCAAGATAAAACATTAAATAAAGTAATATCTTAATCTATTAAGTGTTATCATCAATAAAATTCACAGAGATACACATAAATTCTTCAAGTTTATCTCTATGATTAGATTAAAATTTCATTTCTTCCAGATATATTTTAATCTACAATTCAGAAAACTAAACATTAGAACCAAGAGAATAAAGACGATTTCACTGGATAACTAAGTAAGTAAGGAAAAAACCCCACTTTTCTTACTATATGTCAGAAAAATACAAAACATTTGGCACAGAAATATCTCCTTTTAAAAATCCAATACAATCCAATACTGCTATTCCAGGTCATTAGGTCCCTACAAGTTATTTTCTGTTATGCCATGATACTATCAGGCTGATATTACCATGATTCTTTGCAAGGCAATGACTCCTGAAAGAGAGTTTTTCATGCTTCTTTCAGAATCCCTCTACAAAGTGAAGCCAACCTTATAACAGAAACAGCTAATGAATTGTGATTTTCCCAAATTCCTACAGGCACAGGAATTTACACTTAAAATTCCCATGAAGTGCTTGTCAGAAGTGGCAACATAGGACTCCCTATTTACCACTCCAACTTGAGTATTAGGACAGAGCTACTAGTTTACAGCATTAAGTAATGTGCATCCAAGTCATATATCTGTAGCTCAACGTGGCAAATATAATGTAATAGTTGTGGGTTTATATTGTGAAATGAAGTTTGACTAGATATGCAAACAAGATACTCATACTTACAGGAGTATGATCAGCTTGGATTCTAGATTCTAATCAATTTTGTAGTATAAAATCCAAAGTAAACAATCTGAACACACTGGGTATAAAACGCTCCTTTACACTGGCAAGTGTAAAGGTGGGAAATCAAGTTTGAAGTCTTACAGAGAGAATCAAACAGATTCGCATTGGAAACAACCCAATTTTGGTTAGTTTTATAGATGACTCAGAACAAATATGTATAACAATACATTTACTTAGCTTTCTTCCTTTTCCTACTATTACTCTATTGGCACTCATCTTTATTATTAGTACAATTCAACTATCACAAGATTTTCTGCCATTTGAATTGCTCCAAAGAAATTGCCTTTCTTTTTAAACTTGGCATACTGATCCATAAATGAGGTAATGAAGTAAGTTTGCCTTAAGGAATTTAACTGGAGTTTTTTTATCATAGTACTTTGTTCCTATTGGACATCAAAAACTCCCTCACAAAACAATTTACTTTGAACGTTAAAGATTTTCCCAGCAGTAAATCTGAAGCCACCTTAAAAACACACTGTAAAAGAAGCACAGTATCTAACAAAATTATTTATTACATTTAAATGGGCATAAAAGCAACTGTGTTAGTATTATAGGCCTCTCCAAATACAGATCTACAGTTTTAATTTACAATATAAAATTGGTAGTTTAAAGTCAAAATTATATTTGAGGTGAAAGAATGAAAAACAAGAAAAAGCATAAGACTTGCATGTTTTCAGAATTATTTTGTGTAACTTGAAAAAACCCTATAAACAAGAATTAAAGCTAAAAATACTAAGCATTAGTAATAACAAAAAATAAGTAATACTTCTATTTAGTAATAAGTAAGAAACCAATTTTAATTACTTTTCATCTCAAAGTAAGTCTTCTTCACCACAGTAAGATGACCTTATATACATATGATAATACTTTCAACAAGTGCACAGAATATGAATATTAATATGTGCTATTTTTTATATATATGCATAAATAATACATACATATTCTTAAGAAAGGTCTGCTTCCTGGAAAATATTTCTTAAAATGAGATAAAATGCTCTAAAATCATATGATAAATCAAATGGAGAGCAAACATCATCAAAATGTAGTAGTTTGGTCACAACTATCTTAGGCAAGATGAAATGTAAAAACATTTCAGCAGACAAGGTATTTAATGGAAGGAAGTTATGGGAGGAAGGCTGGAGGAGCAGGAGATAATAGAAGGCAGCTGAAACTAAAGCTTATATACGTGAATGAACATTATTTCTGAAGAAGGGTAGAGGATTTTGAATCCAATCAAAGAAAATTTCTGTAAAAATTGCTGTATAAAATGAAAGCAGGCCTACAAAGAACAATGCGGGAGATGTTCACCAGCAAGCTTTAGATACATTTCTTTTTGCTTGAAAACTGCATTTGCCACTTTGCTGACTGATATAGAAGCCTGGTTGCTTGCTTCCCAGCAGCACTCATTTGAGAAATCTGGATTGTATAGCTACATTCAACACCAAATAAACTATTGCAAGGAACATATTTCTATTCCCCTGACCATTTCATTTTCTGGCAGCAATAATCTGCATTTTCAGAGAGTATCAAATTAAGCCCTCAAGCCCTGGTCTATTGAGGTTCTCTGGCTTTTCAGTGTATCAGTTACCCTTGCCAGTCAGCCATTGACATATTACTCCCTCTCCTGTACACACACATATAGAATTGATACAGCTGCCAAAATTTCCATGAAAGTAGATATATATTTTTCCCAGGTTACTTCTACAAATACCATATTTGAAGCATGAATGTTTCCATAAAGTCTTATTACTATTTTTTCTTCCTACTGCTAGCTTAAAAGAAAAAGCCCTAATGTGCTGAAATCAGATTTCAATCATCAATTTGAAAGTACTTCGTCAGTATCTTAAGTCTAATTCACATAGCAAAGTGCTACTGAAAAAAGTTTCCTTACTTTGGCACAATCTTTCTTGCATTAATTGTCAATAATAAATAGGCAAACAATATTACGTTATTAAGCTAAAGTACATAGTTAAAATTCAGAATTCACAATAATTTTATCAGACAAGGAAACAGTATGAAAATACATGCTGCAATTCAAGAAAGAGGGCTGCAGCGTACATAGCCACAGAAGGGATTGATCAGTAATATGGCAATTCTATGGGAAAAGGATCTGCAAAGGACAGCACATCACAGACTCATTGAGTCAGTCCTGTATTAGGATAAAAAGAATTGTCATATACAAAAAAGTAATCTTTGTGCTTTATTCAGTACTAAAAGCTGTGTGTTTTTTTCAGTATAAGAGAAATTCTCTCCCTCTGTTCATGACAACTGCTATTGAAATTTGGGGCAGCTCATTTGGTCTTAATTTTCTAGGTTAAATCAACAATGCCTTTTGTCTCCACCTCACCCTTACTGGATAATGCTCCCCTTGTTTCCTTAGTTTCTTTCTGTTTCCACTGCTGAAAAATACTTTCAGTGAACCCTTAAATTTCCTTTGCAAGACGTGATTCAGTTTGAGTATTGTCAAATGCCCTTTTCTATTCTGAATTCTAAAACTAGCCTTCCTGGCTAATGTACCTCATCTTCCTTTCTTCCACAGCTCTCTGCTTCCACCCAATACCCATTTTGAAGAGGCTGAATAAACAGGCAGTTCTGTCTATCCTTCTTGATAAAATGTCTTTTGCTTCCAGATCTGCTCTTGCTTGGAATGCAGGTTTTTTTGCACCTCTGATTCTAACTAAAGAAGGTTCTTGCCTATTTTGCTTTTCAAGCCTCACTAATGCAGCTGTACTTACAAATCAGTTTCTTTAATTTGTCAAGATTTGTCTGGTATCTGCCATTGAAATGGACAGGATCCATTTCCCCTGGGTAAAACAATTCACCAAGCAAGTGATCCCAGCTGACTCTCCGATCCCTTGAACACAGACATTTATATTTAAGCTTAGAAGGCCTGTGTTACCCTCTGCTTAAAAAATTACTTCTGTTAATGGGTAAAATAAAAGCCATCCCTAAAAAAATAAAGACCCCTCTTTACTAAAATATATGTAAGAGGATTATGTAAATATCCAAAAATACTAATACACTGTAACCTGAAAAACAACAGGAGTGCTTGGATTGGCTTTCTAGTGTCTTCCTGTTTTCTCCCTTTACACCCATCCCTCTGGTGTATGTCTCCGGTGACCTCCTTTTGGCACCTGCTAAGTGACTTGACACAACACAGAGAAAAAAGGCAAACTACATTTTCTGACAATGCCAACAACTCAGCCTTGGTCCCACAGGACCTAGGAAATGATGAAGCATATGCTCAAGGAAGAAAAATTCCAAATATTGAATCCATATACAATACTGTCATTAACCATTACAGTATCAGATGACAAATCATAAATTAATCACAAAAGCAAAAGACTAAATCCTCTCATTCATGTAACCAAGGTTGTCTAAATGCCTTTGAAATGATAATGTGGATTGACACGGACAAATCTCAATACCAATGTGACAGCTTTTCACTGTGCTCTGATACGTGAGAGAAAGATTACAGTCTCGTTTCATACGGTCAATATAGTAAATTACAGTCAATTAAATGCAATCAACTAAAGTACATTTTTTGTTGTTTCACTGCATTATATAATGTGATTTTATGTGAACAAAAACTTTTAACCATGACACAGAACAATTTGTATGTATGAACACAAGGAAAGTATAAATTTACAGCCATCTACATTCCAAAAACTGTTGCTATCATATTAGTCCAGACTTATTTGCACCAAAAATGTTTAAAAATCCTAAGAATTTTAACAGTAAATCATAAAAAAATGTTCCCTAAAACACTGTTCAGGGCAAGCAATATGCAGAACTTTTGCTTTGAAACTAGCAAGTTTATGCTCACTGTCAATGCCTAGAATTTACAGTGTAATTCTACTCTGAAAAGTGACTGTGTAAAAATGACACATATTTAATGAACAAAGCTGTGCTAGGTATATCAGAGACAGACCTCTTCTTTAACTGAGAAACACACACTTTTACAAGTTTTTACTCTAATTAGAGTGGAAAAATAACATATTAGGGAGAAAGTGAGCTTGATTTTATTCCCTTCTCTGACTTTTATACAGTGATTGTTACGTCTAATTAGTTACTTATGCCAAGCCACGAAAATAAAAAAAGTGGGAACAAAGAAGACACAAAGTATCCAGGGATATAGTTAGGAGATGTGGCTATTTTCAAGAGAGAAGGATATTAAAATAGGAAAAAGGGAAAAAAAGGAAAAAACAGACAAGAATAACTGAGTTGCCAACTAAAAGCTTTTTTAAAGTACTTTACAGCTTTTCTTCTTAATAGTATTTTGGCCATCAAAGTAGTGTGCACAGAAAAGAGAGGAAAAGCAAATTTTTCAGAGAGAGCCTCTGACTTGGTTTTGTTCATTCTAAGTAATTTAATCTTCAGTTTTTGGAAGAGTTCACACTTTTTTATTCTTCTATTGTGTTTACAAAAGAAAAGAAGCTCTTTTTGTTGAATCTGTGTCCTTGAAAAAACATACATTTGTTTTAAATTTTAACAACAATCAGAGATTTAGCAAAGGATTTCTCCACAGGGGAAAAAAAGTTAAACCCACGCCAGTTTACATAAAAATCAAAATTCCTTTCTAACAAATAGCTCAACAAACATAACAGTTACATATGGTATATCATCACTGTCAAGGGCACACAGTAAGAATTGTTCCTACACCTCACAATAAAAAAGTAATGACTGAACACTCTCAAATAATACCAGATCTCTAAATATTAATGTAGCCAATGCATACAGAGTCCAATTCTCTTTCCAATTTAAAAATAATAAATATATAGCTTTATAGAGGAAGTGTAGCAAAAGTAGCTGGGACAACAAGCAAACAAAACCCCCGGCTATTGCCTACTCATTGTCCTTATAGATCCACTAGACTCAATATGTACAAATAAACTGGCCAAAGGCTGACAGTAGAATACAGTGGGAACAGGAATTGAATCAGGCACATGGAATGATTCTTGGGTGTCCTAGGCAGGGCCAGGAGCTGAATCTGAAGACCCTCATGGGTGCCTACAACTCAGTATATTCTATGACTCTGGGATTCTGATTCTTTCTCACTAGTGATAAGTTTCCAGGGACCTCCTAAATATAACGTAACAAACACACTTCCATTTTTATCACTCTCCAAAGAGCATGAACAGCCATGCAAAGCTGATCTATGAGAAAAGGACACTCTAGATATTTTCTCACCAGGACGATGTATTTTAAGAGACTATTCTGTACAAGATACAAACTGCCCTTTTCATTACGGGCTGCAGAAAGTCCTGTATTCTTTTAAGCTCCAGCATCTTCTCTTGCTGCTCTCTGTGGACCTTCCATTATCTCTTATGTTCTGTGCTCTTTTCCATGCTCTTCACAGAGTTATCTCCAGGATGCCATAAAGTTTGTGCTCCTCACCCTTATTACGTAGTGTCTGCTCTGTAAATGTTTCTGTCAAGTAACATTAATCTAGGTATTGTTTCCTGCACATATACACATCCTTCCTTCAGTCCTTTCATGGTTAAGAACCACCATCTAACAATTTAAGATTACACAAATTAAATCACTTGGAGAACTTTGTTATACAACACATAGCTCATAGCAGCTGATCTCCAGTTCTTTTTCTACAGCTGACTGACATACATAGCACTTTACTCAGATCAACCCAATTAAAAAGGGTAAATAACTTCTCCATAACTTCTAATGAAATAATCAGATAGAGCCCTTGATGTGCCCCAGAAATTTCTTGGTAATCTTTCAAGATGCTGCAAGCATTATGAATCCAAATATATGGAAAAATATCTCTAATGATGTTCACTGTATTCCACAGCAGACTCTACATTTAAGAATCCTATTATGCCCACTTCACCACCCAGTAAGTGATGTACTCTACTGCGGAATCTTTGTGTCTACAGAGAAATCTCACTGGAATCTAAATTCTTCTTGATTTATATCAAACCGAAAATTGTTAATGCCTTAGATTCACTAAATTCCTACCACAGTCACGTTTGCTTAACAATGTAATTTCTTGAGACAAATGATAAAAAACTCTAAAAAAACTAGATTAAATACTACGTAATACAGTGTTGACAACATATGGTTAAAGGAGTAAATTTCAGGTTATTAATACATAAATATTAACAATAGATAATTTAACATTTTATGTAGATTTTAAATGTTCAGTAGCTAACCTATACAATTCCCACCAATACTAAAGTTTCTCATTTGAATGAATGCTTTTAAAAACAATCAACCCATCAAAATATTCACTGACAAAACCCACTTTAAGCCTGCATGTATCTCAGGCAGCAGTGAATTCCCAGACAATGAAATACCACACCCACCAGAATTTGCCAAAAAGTAGCAGCTACCTGTCATGCCATTCAAAAGCTAACAATCCTTATAGAAAGTGACTATGTGTTGATTCTTCCTAAATGCAAGATAGCTTATGCTAGGAAAAAGAAATCCTACATAATATGTAAAAAATGGGTACCCAGCTAAATTGAGACCAACCTACAAATTTCTAGGAAAACTTAATTTTGTGCACAATTTAAGTGGTAAAATCTCTAATTGGTTAAACTCTGCTAAACATTTAAATTCTGCAGAATGGAGCGAGGTGACTCAGCATGCAACACGACAATAAGTGTAAATTATATATTGCATGCAATTTCTCTGAGGCAAAGGTAATCAAAGTATGAAACCACACCATAAGCTAAAAATTAATTTCAAACTTTTGTTGAACTAGGACCATGACCAGTTAACATGCAAAATCCAAACACTCCCTTCCTATCACAAACTTCGTAGTTACTATCTTACTCTACTTCTCACTTGCAGCTGTTACCACAGTCTTAGGACAGCCTCAGTTACAATGCACACAAAAATACTGATACCTGTTCTCTGTGGTGGTGTTCAGAAGATTATATGCAATGAGGAAAAAATACCCTGAACATTGCTAATAAAATACTTTAAAATACAATACGTAGAAATATAGACTGATAATTAAAGTTCTATATGAATTATTTGTTTTGATGATAATTTACTTGAGATAAGCTACAGTATTTCTCAATTGACAGGGAAATTACATGATGATGTGGCATATTTTACATCTGGCATGTAAAATGTGAAAACAATGCAAAAAATGGCTGAAAACAAGTTGAAGTTTCAGTGACAAAAACTACAGAGGCAGTATGGATCCAATAAGAAAACTGATTGTAGTAGAGAGCAAGTTGTCTCTGATCTTGGGAGAATGTTTTTGGACACCTAACAGCTTTTTTATTACTGTGGCTGATTAAAATGAAAAGCCCTACTACTAAAATGTTCTTTTTGATGAGGTTTTTTGCCATGAACTATAGACCTTGCAGTCCAGTGGGATACAAATCCTTTGATCCTGTGCAGTCACATAAATTCAAAGTCGTAAACCAACATTGAATTTGATTTTATTAGTGTGGCTGATGTTGCCAGAATTGTAATGCAACCTTGTTTTTCTTCGCTTTTCTTCCTTTTCTTTTGGGAAGGAGATGGAAAGGAGAGTTTACTGTCAACATTGCTTCACCATATAAAGAGCTAATTTCTTTGGCAACCAGGCTAAAAAATCAGCCATTATAACAAAGCTTTGTAACTATATAGGAAAGCAAAGGTATATGTTGCTAAGTTGCAACCAATTATTTGAATTAAGTAAAAGCTGAAGTAAAAAGCATTATTAGTAAAGCACATGGAAAACAGCAACCAAAGATAAAATTACATATCTATAGAAAGACAATGAGCAGCAATGAATACTTCTCAACAGGAATTATTCGGTCAAATAGTGCCATGAGAAGTAAAAAAAAGTAACTACACTTTTACAAACTAACAATTTTCATTCTTCATAATGAACATAACTTTTGTCTAAAAGTTTTGAGACTTTTTAGAGATGATTAGTCTCTCTACCAAAATAGTGTTCTCATGTGCAATCAAACAAAAAAAAAAGAGATTCTACACAGATAAAGAGAAGTATAACATCAATTATGGAAATGACTCTGTATTTGTGCAAAGGACACACCTATTTTAAACTAACATATACTGCACACTAATTATGCATCACCACACTACTCTAGACATAAAATTTGAAGAAATATTGCAGAAGAAATAGTCTGAGAAAAAACAGCCTTTGTCGATTACTCAAAAGGGAGCAATCAGAACAATCTTAATTTTATCGCTTTCCACCAATGCTTCCATGTTGTGCAGCTATGCAGAAACTTTCTCTTCAACAGAACTAGTACCTCATTCAGTGAACACGATAGGAGATATTCCAGACAAAAGTTAAAAATTCAATAATGAAAAGCAGCAAGCTTTTAAGACTTTTGCATTGTGTGTGCTGAAGTTGAAAGGTATGTAAGAACAAAGTGTGGACCCTCAGAAAGAGAAACAATACCAGCATAGTAAAGGCATGATAATGCTGACCTGGAAAAACAGATTCTACACTTGCTAAAACTGCAAAATTCCTGATGCAAGATGAGTCACAGGTCATTTTAGTCAGTTTTCCTCAAGCAGTCACCAATGATACACCTTCTTTTACAAAAAACTATCTTAAGGTTCTGGGACTCAACATGTAGTTGCAAAGTAAGTTAAAAATGAACTGTGATTGAACATTTTTGCAAATGTAAGCATCCCAATAAATCTGTTAAACCTTAGGTCCATGAATAATAAGATTACATGCCTATCCTAACACATATTGTAAAGTCCAGTTTATACTTAAACATCCTATAGTTAAAACTTATGACAGTAGAAGAAACTGTAATGAAATGACTTATATTCAGATCAAATCTTGACTAATAAAGCAAGGGCGAGTATTGCTTACTGACCAACAAAATTAAAATCAAATACTGAATGGACTATATTCATTTCAGGACACATATTCTGGAGAATACTGCCCACATATAAGTAAAACTTGTATTGTGATGCCCAGACCAAAGTCTTTGCAATCTATCACCTACTGTTTTCTGTCCTGATTTCCAGGCTACTTCTTTTGCCCTTCATCTTGCCAGTGTAGTGCCTCTAGTACAGTGTATGCTATAAGGACTGCGAGTCCTAGTATCTCTACTCACTGTTTTTTACTTGAGATTGCACCTTTCACATCTCCATACATATGTCCAGCTCTTGTTGTCTGCTTTCCTTTCCAGTGGGTTTTCTTACATTGCCTAGCCATCAATAATAGGGTCAGGAGACAGACTTTCATTTTGAAAGCATTCTCTGAAGGGTGATCCCCACCTAATCAAGAGTAACTTGTGTCAACCATTAATCAGTGGAACTTAGTTTTGACCCAGTGTTATTTTATAACAACTTTGGTGGCTTTGTGAAAATGGCAACTGAAAGTTTGTTCAACACCGGAAGATGCAATCAGTGATCACTAGATTTGCAAAGTCAAAAGCTGCTAAAATCAGGTCTTTACTGAACATGAGAAAAAATAGTTTTATTTTAAAAAATTTAACCTCCAATTTCGGACAGATTTTCCCTTATTGGCAAAATGCTCATCCTTGACAAATCTGTCCCTGTTCCTGCTAAAATCAGGAATATTAGAGCCAGAATTTTTCAAGAACAGAATATTACACATTTAATAAAAAAATACTATACAACTACTAGATTTAAACAAATATCTGGTGCAGTAAATTTCAAAGTGCAGATAATTTTGGCAAGAAAGCATAGGGTACATGTTTTCAAAACTAAAATGGTAACTTTGATACTACTTAATTTTTAATGGCATTTATAATTCCATTATGACACTTCAGTTAATTTCTCTTGTATACAATTGTTTCCTATGTTACAGAGATCTTCAATATCTGTGAAAATAAGATGTCCTCTTGTTCAAAGTGTGTGCTCTACTTTATTCTCCTGGGTATATAACATGTTTATTCAAGGCAAGATGGTGGGATAAATTAACTTCCATAAACTATGAAAAATGCAGCAGGTTATAAGGAACGTCAAGAGTTTTGTTTTAGCCCTAACTAAGAAGAATTTTTTGTAATGTGTCTAAATTTGAGCAGGAACTCATTCTTGCTGAAGTTCGAATGCTATAAATTGTCCTGCTCTATGCACATTTTAACTATGTACTACCATGTCCACATGCTGAAATAAAGAGATTTTCACTGTTTTTAATCTAGGGAATATGGTCTGTGGTAATTTCTTAAATAAACAGGAGAATCCTTGGATTAACATGTGGAATTAACAGCATTCTGCAGCTGACATGAAGTTTAAACAATCCAAGTCTCACAGTGAAATTGCATTGGAAATAACAGAATGGCAATATGGCAAGCGGCCACACTGAAAAAACCCCACAACACAATAAAAGAAGAATCTTCCAGGATAAACTATCTGATAAGAAAATATTAACAATGTAAACATATTGTTAAAGGAAAATAATAATGAAAAGCATACATTGCATCAAAAATAAGGCAAATGGAGGAGAAGAATAGGAAAATTTTGTTTACTCTAAATTT
>NW_005054301.1:14266939-14293325 GCF_000277835.1 Geospiza fortis
AATATAGAAATTGTAATGTTCAGATTTTTAAAATATTAACTAACTGGGGAATATCTTCACACAACATGAAGAATCATTCCAAGCTTCATTTCTGAATGAAGGTGAAATTGTCAAGTGGTTCCAAAGAGACTAAGTACTGTAGAAAGTTACTGTTTTATTGCTCCTGTCCTTTGTTCTCTAGTCTGCCACTTTACCTTCTACACAAATGGCTATGCAATTTTTTCAGTTCAGGAAAATTTTTTTTCCTGTTGGAATTTTACTATTTTAGGAAATGCAAACTTCAAAGATAATGTTGCTGCCATTGTCTGGCAGCCTTAGGAGTTCTGAAATAGGTATTTTAATATAATTTCATAGGAGTTCAGTCTCTTTTTTCTCATAACTTTTATGCTTTTCTTAATCTTGACATTTTTTCCTTTCTTGCATTGCAGAGAAGCTCTGCAGGGAACAGGGAGAATTCCTCCAAGAGGACAAAGTAACCAAGAAGAAGATTCATAAAGGCACACAGTACACACACAGTGGTGCAACCATACATTTAGCAGTTGAAAGACTGAAACATTTCAAGTTAGGCAAGATTAGTATCAATAATTAACCACAAGCTGGGAGACCTTCAACAGTTCACCACATGGAAATGCTGAAAAGCCTGAACAGCTCATTAGGAAAGACTGACTAATAAACCCTTGCTGACCTTGGCTGCTCCTTTGAGCTACAGCACCACCAGAGAGAGAAGCCTACAGATTTTCTTCTGTATGTGCAGGCTGGAATACAAAAATATGATAGAGAACACTCAAAGCAGCCAGCCACCGTATGGATGCATTTCATCTTGTAGGAGTTAAAACAACAATCCCATCCTGAAGCAAAACCCTATTACCAAAAGTCAGCATATCTCCACATATATTAAAAAGTTTTGGGTTTTATAAGTACTGTGGCATATTAAAGCTTTCAGCACTATTAATCATTGGACCCCATATCCTAATAGCAGATTTCAAAACATAGTGACTTTTGACAAATCATGATATTCCTATCCCATGCAAGAATTCACATATGCACAAACAAAACTGTGGGGGAAAAAATTCTATTTCTCCAGAAAGGAATAATAAAAATTCTTAAGAGCTTCCAGGTCAGATTTCTTTCAATTTAATCTGCTCAAAAATATTCCAGTTTGTTATAATAGTTTACCTATAGAAAAATAAGATTTAGACAAACTAAAATAGTGTAAAATGTTTTGATTTGGTGTTAAAACATCCAATTTGTGATGTATGTTCTGAAGCCGAAATTAAATTTTACTCGGACATCTAACTAAAAGACATTTTAAATTGCCAAAATAAAACTGAGATCACCCAATTCTATCAAGAGGTATTTTGATAAGCATTCTGGCATACATGAGCTTTCAACACTATTCACCATTGCCTCCTACAGCTGAAATAAAAATTCCAAAATGTTGCAGAGAGAAGCAGCATCTTTTGTTATACTCATGTCATAATTAAAGAGCAATGGAAGCATTCATGAATGGAAGCATACTGACCACAAGGGAAAACAAATGGGAATGTGAAAATACAAAGAGACAAGAAAGAACTTAGGAAGTATTAGACATGAAAAAATAGATTTGTAAAAGAATGAAATAGTCATATTAGAGCTAGAGTTTTATTACTTAACAAAACCCTAAATGTTTTTATGCCTTTGTGGTCTCACAACAAAATAAAAATAAATTATCTTTAAATTATCAGATAATTTTGACTGGTGCTATGACTTTTCCTTTCACATTCGCTTTTCTTCCACATTTTTCAATATTTTTTAGGGCACTTTGAGGCACTGGTCTTTAACCTCAATTTATGATATGAAATAGTTTTCAAAGTTAAGGAAGTTCTGTGAAAAGGAAATTACTTTCTACCCACTTCTACATTTCAGCTCTTGGAACATTCACAAAAAAAAGCAAAAATGCAAACATTACCATGGAGGCCACAAAGGTCACTATGAACACCTCATGATACATTCTTCCCTAAATGAGGCCAGCTTGCTCTTTTGTAATGTCACAGGCAGCTTTATACCAACTGCATTGCCATTCACTATTTCTTAAGTTTCAGCAAGATATTCATAACTGTGATAGATGCAACTATACAGGTATTTCTTTCTAAAATTTGCCATGAGATATTTTAAGAGATGCAAAACCGGGATTTTATTATATGATATTTACTGAATTTTTTAATATTTATTTATGAAAAATTTATAAGCTAGCTATAGCTAATTTTTTATCAAATACCTATTAATATTTCTTACACTATATTATATGACATGCATTATGTCATACTATTATGTAATAGAAATACCTGAAGATACGAATATTCTCAGTTTGGAAATATATAAAAGATCTAGTGAGCTGGTGGAAGCCTAACATTCTGTGTCGGAGAAAAATATCCATGCATAGGGTACAGGGTTACAGGACAGCTAAGGACTTTCCTTCCATCTTCAAAAACAGCCTTAACCTCCCACATAGCTAAAGATGAAGGGATATTTGGTAGATTTGTTCTAAAAGGAACATGGAGACATTAGGGAAAAAGTATGCTCGAATGTATGCTTGAATTTTTACTTAAATTTTATCAATTTAACTTACAGGAAAAAAAGCACGGCGCACCCTTGTGCAGCTACGTGTTGGGTTAAATATTAAGCACTGCAGACAGAATTTTGCCTTCAAGTAAATTCCTTTCTTTCAGAAGTCAGGAGTCCATTTACATTATTTTGATTTATGTTGTTGTCATCTACTTAGTTGGTTTTAGATACTCAAGATTTGGTTCTGCTGGACAAACACTATGAAGGTGTTGACAGCTACGACTTATCGATTGAGCAACTTCAATTTAGTTTCATAATGTGCAAGATAATTTCTGACCTAAAACTAAAACAGATACACAAACAGTGGGCAGGATGTCACCACACTCAGTTTAGAAGGAAGTATGAAACATGAACATGTTTTTGGGAACTTTTTCTGAAAGACTCAGCTGACATCTAGTGGCAAGAGCAGGGAAAGCAAAGCACTTAACAGCACAGAACAGAAATCGTTCCATGTCTTTAAACTATATTATTCAGTATTTTGTTAACATTAAGTGAAAAATTTAAAAAATCCTTTGAATGCAGCAACAGCATTACCCTTTTGAGACATTACTTTCATGTGGATGATTCAGTTGAATTATATACACTAATTAACCTTTCAAGAGTTAAGTGTTACACAGATTGTCATGCAAGAGATGGTGCAGATTCATAAGTAATTGACTTGGTGTAATACATGTTAAAATCTTAATAAGTATACACACTACATGACAAAAACTGAATTCAAGTGACATCAAAAAAAGGAACAAAGCTTCAAGTTTTGGTGATAACATAAAGATGGCAAAATGAAATACAGCACAGTCATATGCCCTCCCTACCCATTGATTGTTGTGTATCTTTCAAGACTGCTGCATTCACTGAACTTCAGTCTCATAGATTCAGCACCAACCCCCAGAAACTAGTGGTATGGGTAAAGCCCTGGCAGCACTCTGGGTATTCTGTATAAAGTTTATATGAAATTAACACAGTGATAACAAATATTGAAGAATTAAAAACAATCTGGAATTTCTGTTCACATACTCAAGAAAAAAACCCTACAATAAGAACCAGAACAAAAGTACAGGGCACTTTCTAATGCTAAAGAATAAAAGTATCACTCACTTATAAGCCACTATATACAGGTTTCAAGGAACAGAACCTAGATAATGTTGCTTACTTTCACTTTCAGAGGACAATTCAGTAATATTTTGAGAATTTTCCCATACATATACCTTCCATAATTCTTAACATTTCTCTAGGCCTTTTAGGAATAACAAAGACCAAGGGTCTACTCCCAACCTTCTGCAGAGAAAGTATGATAATCAAATCTTCTTCATAAACACCACATAAAGAATTTGGATCTGTTTGCAAAAGAGCTGCTTAAAAGAAATTCCTGTCTGTAGGTTCCTTCAGTGCATAGCATAAAATCAGATTTTACCCAAGAATTTCCCATAGTTGGGATATCTACCATCATACTTTTCTGTTAACCATTAAAGAATAAATTGCAACAAAGTCTTACATTAAACCATGACACCATTTTATTCCTCCATTCTATGTTCCCACTGAAATTTTATAATGTAAATTTGAATGCGTCGCATTATACAATGTGATCTGTCTAATAACACAGTTAATGTATCAATGTACTGGATTATCAGAATTCCCATGTTAGTAAATCTGTTTATTTTCCATTCTATTTGCTTTAATGATGATGAAGAAAATACTGAATGTTTTGTAATTGATGACCACTAATGATTTGGCATACGAACCTGTATTAGAACACAGTGCAGCTATACTTAAGAATATATCATAACTGGTGAGAAAAGGAAGATGCTGGTAATTTTAACTAGGAGTGACCACCAAATTCAGTTATACTGACATTTAAATTCCTGTTTTTATGATAAAAACACTCTATTGTAATATTTCACTTCACTTACCACAGCCAAGGGAAAGTGAGTTCTAATACTAAACTGTGTCATTTCTGATTTTGATAACTAGTTGGTAAAGTTTATACTTTAAAAGAGCAGACATCAATACAGAGTGCTCAATACTAAACTTCAGAAAGTCTCACACATGCTTATTTTCCTGTTAAAATGACAGAAAATTGCTTCTGCAGAAGTATGTTTCACTGAGAAACAGTAAGTAGTTAAACACCAGCGCCAATACTGCACTGCTGTGTTAGGGGGAAGGATTTAACAGAACAACAATAAGGAGAACTACAAAGAGAGAAACAAATAAAACTGCTTTCAGACATCATTTATGAGTGCAGGTATATATTTTAACAAAATTAATTTTAGCTGAGCTGTCAGTCAACTGACAGCTTTCTTCAACAACAACTAGAAAGAAAGAATTAAATTCCTAACATCTGATAGAAAGTGTATATTTGCACCACTTAAATCTGTAAAATGCACTAGACGGGGAAATATATAATTACAAAAATATACCTTTAATGTTTCAATTTCTTCTTTGTGTTCCCTCTTTAAATGCAGAATGGCAGCTTGGTACTCTGTAGAAATAAAAAAAGTACAATCGCTTAGAGTCAGAAAACAATGTGCCATCTTCAGCATAGAATATTTCATACAACACCACTGGGTCCAGAATGCAGGTGTAGGCTCTCAAATAAATGACCTTTTGTGGTGGTGATGGAAAACAAAATCTGAACACAGTAATTAGCATTTTTTTCTAAGACCACATGACCAGATTTTCCATGGTGTTTCTGAGAGAAGAGGATAAAGCAGAGGTCTTCCATGCCGAGAAGGGAAAATGGGGAAAAAAATATGACAGACTGAAATAACAAAAGGAAACTATAGTTTTGCCTTATTTTGCAAATAAACGTGGAACTGATAGGATATTATGACATGCACATGCATGCATACACACACCCTCACCTGAATTCTAAAACAACATGCATCAAGTACAGTGATTTAAATGGACAAACATACAATCACTATACACAGTCAAACTGGATAAAATAGCAATCACAAACACAAATGAAGACATCAGAAGGTACCAAACAGTGAGCTACAAACAATTCTTTCTCTTAATTCTATCATATGAAGAATAATCACCGAGTTTAAGTACAGAATACTGTGAATGACATACAGGATAGCTCTGCCATTTAGCAAGAATACAACAAAATCCAAAGGCTGAAAATATGAAACTGGAAGCCACAGAAATTTAAATCAGCAGTGAAAAAATGAGGCCAGGCACTGATCACGCAGGTTTAGTGATGGCATAGATTTATGAAACACACCTCTAGGACCACTAATACTATGGTTCCCCTTAATCTGTACCATGCCTGCATTTGGCCAGATGAAGAAACAGAAACCCCTTCAAAACACTGGTGTAAGGCTTTAAGAGACCTTAACAGAGTCTTTGGTAAGACACTGGCCCAGAAGCTACAGCCCTCCTAAACAAGAGACTAGAGCTTGTTGTTAGATGACCAAAGTCCCACTTCCACCTGCTTTCAAATTAAAATTTATCCAAAAGCATGTTTCCAGTTTTCTGGCTTGGCTTCTGCCTCCTCAGCTAAATCCTAACTTAAACAAGGTTTGAAAATAGGCCAAAGAATTTAAATTTTATTGTCAATGGTCTCTAAGACTAAGGAGTCTGCATGACCCATTCAACAGAAGAACTAACAAAATAGCATTAAAGTATCAAAGTATGGGCCAAAGTACCAGATAAATAAAACATTTCAGTGCTTATCTGCTCTTTATTTTTTTCCTTTTTCTCTTCAGAGCACATGAAGGAAAGAGGAAAGAAAAGGTAACTTGATCATCACCATGAATTCTACATGACATGGAAGCTTTTAATGTAAAGCTTCCATGTCATGTAGAATTCATGTAAAGCTTCCATGTCATGTAGACATGGATTTTTTCCAAACACAGGTGAAGTTATAATCAAGCAGTTGAACTGATACATAAAATCAAAAGGAAACGGGATCAATATTTTATATAGTGTAAAATAAAAACCTTGGTGATTCCAGCTAGCTATAGCACCTATCTAAACTTCTCCTTGCCCTCTAACAGGTCTCTACTTAAGAGCTTTCAGCACAAGAGAATTGTCTGACTGCTCTGCTGGAATCACAACTGGTTAGGTCTACAAACTTTTAGATTTTCTGCTGTTAATTCCTCTGACTGGTTGATATTCCCTATGGATACAGGCTCTGCATATCCATTCACCTAAACAGAATATAAAACAATTGCTTCAGGTCCCCAGAAAAAGTTGTGACCCTTCTGGCACCTCAACTGCCTTAAGCACACAGTGCGCAGAGCATGAACCTTATGAATGTCCTAACTTGAAGGTTAGCTCTGTAGTGTCACATGGTAACTGAAGCAAATAACAGGCTTTGAAAATGCTCCTAACAATCAGTTCTTAGTTTAGCTAACAGAAGGATACAGATTGATCTTAACAAAAGATCTACTTTCTATGTGGGATTGCCCAATGATTAAAAATCTTTGAGATGTGGGTAAGAGAGTCATAATTCACCTATGATGACACAGACCTGCACTAGCACCAGAAGCAGATTTTTTACCATGTCTACCCATTCCCAACCCTCTGTTGCTTATTCTTTTATCTTGGCACAAATGTTTGCGCAATTAGAGAATGATGGAAGAATGCCTATGACTGAAATCTAACACAGCACAAGAATGAAATATTTTTTACAACAATTAAGTATCTGTCATTGTTGGCACATGTTTTTCATTGCTTCTAGCTGAAAGCTCTGAAACAAGTTCTAGAGATTGTTTTGTTTAAGCTTTGTTCTAAAGCAGAAGACAGAGAGTAGCAATTCTTTTACCATTTAGTTATTCCTTAAAAATATGCTTAGAAAGTACAAAGCTATGAGAACTAATAATAAAAACTACTTTCTTGAAACACTGCTATTGCATAAAACCAAGTGCATCATAAACTGATATACTATAACAGATTTAATAGAATGTCTACTATGATATAAACTGACATCCAACAGCATAAGTTTCTAATTTTATTATTTTTAACTAGAAGAAACTATCTATTGGATAGAAGCTGACACCCAGCAAAGTACTTTAATTCTCAAGCAAATGTTTATTTTTTTGTACAAAATATTATAATGAAAATCACATCACAATCATATTGTCTTGTATAATATGAAGTAACTCATGACCATTCCTTTTCTGTGTTTTGTGAGGTCACCTTAATTTAGTACAATTGTACACAGATAGTTAACATTTTAAGAAAACAACCTGTATACAGAGATACCAATCAGAATCATTAAAACATTGAAGAATTTGACTAGAAAAAAATAATTTCATTCATGCAATTCCAAAAATCAGTTCCTTATACTGGCAACAGAATAATGAAGTTTAACTATGCAGTGGTGTTGGGATGCTGCTTAGGGTGGTAAAAATCAAAACAGCAAAGTAAACAATAATGACATTTTAACAGAAGGAACTATAGGAGAAACAAAATATAAGTCAGGCTTTATAAACTACTTAATTCTTAAATTCCATTTAACTAAAAAAAAAATCATGTAGACTACACATAAAATCCAGAAATACCAATGTATCACTGGATGATTTGTCTAGGTTAAAAATTAACAATGCCAGAGTTGAAGAAATCTGATATGGCTCTGTAGCCAGCCTGATTCTCACATAACCACTGTAACTCATTTGGCCTTGTTAGCTAAGACACATGAACACCTGAGGGCAGCTCTCAGAGCCAGCCCAGACACAAGGCTGCAGCTGAACTGCACCTCCCACTTCCTGGTGCTGCCCTACCTTAGGGACCTTCCAGACTGACGGGGAGAAAAGCTTCTAATCACAAACCACAGAACGGCTGAGGCTGGAAGGGACCTCTGGTCTGCACCCCCACCTCTACCAGAGCTGGCTGCCCAGGACCATGTCCAAACAGCTTTCAAATTCTTCCAGGAATCTTCACTCTCCTCATCCTCTCTGGGCACCCTGTGCTAGTTTCTCAGTCACCTTCACAGTGAGAAATCATTTCCTGATGTTTAGTCAGACCTTTCTGTGTTTCAATGTGTGCTCACAGGATCATGATACCAAGCACCACCTGGGTCTCTCATTTTTACACCCTACATTATAGGTCCAAGCTGATCCTTGCGTCACAAGATGACTCTTCACCTAGTTTGTGCAATGTCAGGGTGGTTGCATTTTCATAAAATCAAAGAATCATTAAGGTAGGAAAAGACTTCCAAGATCAAGTCAAACCTTTGAGCAAGTATCTCCATGACCATTAAACTGTATCAAGAAGTGACACATCTACTTATTTTTTGAATACTTCCATGGGTGACTGTTTCAGTGCTTAACCACACTTTCTTAATACCCAAACTGAACTTCCCCTGGTGCAACTTGAGGCCATTTCACCTTATCCTATCACTAGTTGACCGGGAGAAGAAACCAACCCCTGGCTATTACCTTCTTGCAGGTAATGAGCAATAGGTCTCCCCTGAGCCTTCTTTTCCCCAGAATAAACAACCCCAGCTACACTGGCTGCTTCTCATAGGACTTACATTCCAGATCCTTCATCAGCTTTGCTGCCCTGGACACACTCAAACACCTCAATGTCAATTTCTTGAAGCTTTGAATTCTTTTATTATGACACATAACAGAAGGCTGATTGTACAAATATCCTGCTGTACTTGCCTGGTCTCCAATGTGCCTGCAAGAAGACAATGGCTGTAGAGCATAAATTTACTTCTACTAACTTTGCATCAGCTGCAAATTCTCAAGTCTTACTTTTCCAGTACAATCCTATTGTTTTATTACAGTTTTTTGTCTTACTTTTTTCCTAATGAGTAGCTTGCTAAATGGTTTTTGATAGCAACATACATATTTCATATTTCCTTGTTCAACTGCATGTTCTTATAAGGTACTTGGGAAAAAACAAACCACAATTTTTGAAGTGACGAACTACATAATTATCATGATCCTGTTCTGCCACCCATTGATACAGTCAATATTAGAAAGTATCATAATTTCTAGTCATGCTATATTTTCTGCTTAAGTGCCACTGCAGAAAGAAGTAAATCTAATTGGTATTTTATCTGATTAAAAAAAATTACTTTAGCATTGAACATTGCAAAGACAGAACCAGTGCAAACAGGATAACCTTCCTTCCCTAACTGTCATGTTTGCTATCAGTCTGCTTCATGATTTTAAAGTATGTTGTCAATATGGATCATATAAAGATAACACTGACTAAAACAATACCAGTCCATCCGGAAAATACATTATTTTCTTCATTATTGGGTACTACAACATTTGAAATACTCCAGTTAAAGCCTGGAATTAACATCTATACAAGTAATGGGCTGCAAGAAGGAAATTAAACTGTGTTTTAACTAGCTACCAAGTGCAAGGAGGAAGTAACTCTGTGTCCTGTAATTTCATCAAACATAGTATGTGAACAGATAAATAATTTTTGTTGAAGCACAATGGAAAAACTGAAGCTGCAACCCCAAACAGTTCAAAATAGTTGAATAAGGAAGATGGACACGATGTGAACAAAGAGCTTAAAGTGCTGTACAGCATCAGACATGGAATTTGTTATAGAATCACAAACATCTACTGTGTGAAACAACAGAGTATCACACATCATGAAACAGTGGACAAATGCCTATACCCTTATAGACATCAACATCTGCTAGAGTGAAAACTGTACAAATACACAGAGAACATTAGGGGTATGGTATATAGGTATGGCACCAGAAGTTTTATTCATGTTCTCTTAAATAGCAATTTTTAAATTAAAAAGTACCTGGAAACCAGAAAGTTGACAGATACCAAAACTTACATATAGGGAAAAAAGTAGTCCAATACAGGACAGCTGCCATTAATGGACAGCCTATCCTGATTAAGTTATACAAAAAGCACAGTCTTTTCAATAGTCACAGTATTTCATGAGTTTTGAATTTAAACACAAAAAACTTGAAACAAAGGAACATACATTCAATATATTGGGCTAATTTTTAAAGCAGTGCATTTTCTAAAATTTTGGCCCTGAAAGCTAATCTTGCAAATAAAATGTGTAACACAGGACTGCTTGAATCTACCCTTAACAATCATAAAAGCCAAGTATCTAAACAAGTAGAATATTCTAGTATTCATAGGTTTTTGGTATCTGAATATGAACAATTCCATCAATATTTATTGCCCCAACTGCTCAGCTTTATTATTTTTCCTGACCTTTTAGGATAAACATGCTCTCCAGGCAACATACCTGTAATTTCTGTGAGCCCATTTGGGACCATGGTTTCTACAGGGAAAGCTGAGTTACAATTCTGAAGTGCTAAGGATATTGCATGGACGGCTTAGTTTCAGCTGATTTCTTTAAAACACACTGAATTCCCAAATAAGTACACCTCTAATCCTCTTAGTTACAAATTCAAATGATCTTCAAAATGTGAACCATCTCTCTGTATGATCAGTATTGTCAACTGTGTTCAAGAAGTTACATAGGAAGAGATGAGCGCTAGGATTTTCTTCTTCTGTTTCACAAACAAGTCTAAGATGTTGTTTACTTATTTGTTTCATTAGGATGAAGGAAAAAACATGAGATTTTTATGGGACAGGCAAATACAATTTGCCCACTTGCCTGGTTTCCCAGCAGGCAGGAAATAACACAAGTGGCCTCTAACTTTAAGTACCTAAGAGTTTCTACAAAATTCTGCACGACCACCAGAGTCCTGGGAGGAAGAGACCACTTTGAGTGAGATTTAGGAATGGCACTCCCCAGTTCAGTGCCCCCACCAAGACTCCCGCAAATGACACACTGCTGTCTTGTTTCTCCTTTCCCTCTCACTTCCTGCCGAAACAGGATGGAGTTGAGATTTGGAGATGTCAAAAATAAAGATCACAGGTTGAGATATGAACAGTTTACTGGAAACAGCAATAAGAAAATGAACAGTAATGGCAACAATATTAATAACAAAAGTATACAAGACTGAGGGTGATTCACATGCAAAAATGCTCACCCTGGATCCTGAGACAATGAACAATGGAGCATGGCTTCCCCTCTCCTGCCATGCTTTTTTTGACTGGAAGCTGGAGTCCCTTTCTCCCACCCCTAACAATGACATAAGGTGGTATCAAATAACATTAGGGTCCTGGGTGAAACTAGAACATGAGGGAAATAGGAAATGCTTGCAATTGAATTGTGAGGGAGGAAGGTGTCTCAGACCAGACTGCTCAAAAGTCCATTTAATGGCAGTCTATACAGACAATATAACTTCCCTAACCTAAGACCACTAATGGTATGTGCAGGGAAATTCTAACAAGTTCCAATACAAGCTGCTTTAATTAATGCAAAATTGCCTTAATATCGTCTTATTTCCTACGAAGTATCCATGCAGCTGTGACAAACATAATTGGACTGTCATTATGAAACTTCAAAGGGAACAGGAGGGCTTCAAAGTACTTTGGATTTATTTCGTTTAATATGATGTCTACTCACATCAGCATCTAAATGGTGTTTCGTGGTAGAATTAAGAAGTAGTTCTTCACTGACATAATGTAAGAAGAGTTTATCCTGGTCATATGGTTTGTTTTTAAATCTTATAAGATAATCACACTGGATCCTCACCAACATCTAGTATTCCTAACTCAATTACAAAAAAAGGATCAAGAAAAAAGAATGAAAAACAAAAACAAATCTTCATCCCAACAAAATTTTAAGTCAGTAGATTGCTATTTTGTAATTCTATGAAAAGCGTGACAACAGGAAATTACCCAGTGAATAAACATACACAGAAAAATATAAATGCTTTGAAACATGCCTTATTCAGTATTGCCAGTTACTTCAGCAAACAACTGCAGAAGTGATATAGCCAGTTGAATGAGATATTGAGCAACCTGGGCTAGTGGGAAGTGTCTCTGGCCCTAACAGGGGAGTTGGAGCTAGAGGATCTTTAAGGTCCCTTCCAACCCAAATTATTCCATGATTCTATAATTTGATAATTCAAAAGAGCTGCTTAAAAGGAGCTTCTGAGTCATGAGCATTTGTTCAAAATGTCTTTCTTAAGCTTCACTTAAAATCCAGAAAAGGCCAATGCTCTGCATGTCCTGCTCTTGGTGTGTATAAAACTGAGTGAGAAAACAAAGACACATCAGGGGTTATAAGTGAAATAAACTTCCAAATATCAGGTTAATATAGTTAATTCTTTTTCTTAAAGAACAATTAAACCTCCTTTTCCTTCAAAAGACAACCCTACCAATTCATTACTGGAAGGCAGCTCTGCCCATGGCAGGGGTGTTGGTACTAGATGATCTTTAAGGTCTATTCCAACCCCTTAATATACTATGATTCTATGATTACTAATGACATTATCAGTTAGTATTTAACTCTTGCATGGTTGTCAATGGGATTTTACTGTATTTCTTTGTCAGCCTTACATGTGCTGTTGTTCTGAATAAGGATCAGTGTATGTCCAAATAGTTTTCCATAACTCTGATGTTAAGATCTATGACCATGTTAATTTTCACTACTGTCTTTGCTCCAAAGACTATAGGAAAAAAAAACACTGCCAAATTACAACATGTCTAACGCGAGAACAAGAAGAAAGAAACCTAAATGCCACTCACTTTAGTGGGAGGGCAGCCATTGAAACTGAAGTTCCACAAGCTAGAATTCTGGAAACAGTTCCTGATGTCTTATAGAACTTCTGTAGTCTTACCAAGTTTTTAGTTCTTAACAGTGGTAGATATAGCAGACTCAGACTTTATGACTTCTATTCCATCAAGGAAAGATAAATACTACGTTTATGGTAACAAAAGAGACCAAAGAGTAGACAGAGACAGACAACGTTACACTGTTCCACCCACCTGGTGGTCCCTCCTTGTAAAGCTTTAGGTGAGCTAGAGACAAAGGCATAAGTAAGATTGTATTTAAGCTTCACTCAGAGAACTTGTACTTGACACTCATTAGCTTCATATTCTAGCAGGTAGTCTTGCACACCCCCTGCTGTTCATTTCATTACTAAAAATATATAACTGAGCTGGTATTTGCAGCTCCCCCTTATGTTTTTTTGTCTTGTAAAAAATTATGAACTGCTTGTGAACTGCCAAATTTCTGAAGTGTTGCTAAACACTAGCTCAGCCTATCAAATAGCAAGTACTTAAATAAATTTCTACCATGTAAAAATATCCCATGGATGTTCCTTGGCTAACCATGGGTCATATGCAACACTGTGAAAACAAAGCCACCTCTGTAGTACCCCCCAGTACCAAGAACAGGCCACACAAACCGAATACACTTAGAAATATTTCTGTAAAGCTCTCAGCTTGATATATACACAGAATATCATATGCTGATTTTATTAATTCCTCAAGACTTACAATTGGAAATAACAATCATGCTCACTCATTATTGTATTTTCATGTTGTGTGGTAAGGGAAGGAGACCAAAGCAGATCAGAAAGCTTAGAATTTTCTAAGAGATTAATTCCTTACAATCTGATTAGAAGACAGAAATTTGGGGTGGGAACACTTTGAAGAATTCCTCATTCTGTTTTTAATTTCCAAAACATGCATTTAAAAAAAAAAGTTTTAGACTGTGCAATAGCAGTGACTGATACTGCTGACATATGTGACAGGCAAAATATGCCACCAGGTGGCAGAAATAAAACATAAAACAAAAAAAATTCTTCATGATTAGTAAAGTATGAGACATGCTTCACTGTTAGTATGCAAAGAAAATACACACCAAAACATGTGTGCTTTTCCTAATGCAGAGAAAACTGAACATGAAATAAAATTTGGATGTTTTGGACAACCTACATAATGGAAATGTCTAATGTATGTTCAGTTTTATCATCACACAGAACTTTTCTGAACACAAAGCAACAACAATGTTTACAAATGTACTCAATACATGTTCATGAAAATCTTATGATACTGAGCGTGCTGCACTCTTCACCACCATCTCTAAAAGAAAAGATACAAGCATTCACTGGTCAATCTGGTGACATGAAAATTCAATCTACAACCCCAGAAATACTGGATAGGGTGGGTCACAATGTTTCAAAGGGAAATTTTCACTCTTCGAAACTGTTGCAAAAAGCAAATACACACATTCAAATATTATTCAGTATTATACTATTGTGTTCACAACTGTGCATTGCAAGAATTACCTTCTCTTCTTTGGCAATAAAAGAACTAACCTATTTAAATAATTTTAAATAAAATCTTACATGAAAACCTTTCCCACAGAAATCTCCATAACTCACATTTCAAGTAGATGGGTTACTCCTCAAACTTTACACAGCAATTTAGGAAACTTCTCTGCCATAATCTCAAAACTTCATGTAGAAAGCAGAAACTTTGAAGTTAAATGAACTATATAGCCACTTCTGGTCAGTACACTCATTTTTGTAAAAAGCCATACATATTAAACTTGGTGTGTGGAAATATGCAAAATAATGTTAACACAATTTAAAGGTAATTAGAGAACAAAAGCTAGAAAACTTGAGTGCAATCTACCCTTCTTGAGATGTACCACACCCTGCAGTATAAAGAAAATCATTAACTTATAATTGTACCGATTCATTAAATTTCAGAATAGTGAGGGTTTCTCAATGTTTTCTCCCTGCATGGTAACCCTTGGTCCCACTTTCAATACTCCCCTTTACTACAGCATTTGTCTTCTCCTCTATTTCCCCATGTAGTTCTCATCTTTAACCACCGGGTGTCAGAAGGGAACCTACTCACCACAGCTACACTTTTTAAATTACTTTTTATTTATTTTTACAGATGTATTGATGCGACCTTCCAGGCTCTCTCAGACTACAGTCATAAAACAGCAGCAAATTTTCAGGCTTTTGTTTCAATAAAAATACACACAAGAAACTTTCAAATTCTAAGTTGTTCCATCTTGGACTGGTTTTTATAAAGCATAGCCGCATTTAAGCATCCTTTTATAACTAGGAAATAAAAATTTATTTATGTTCAAAGAAATTCACAAAATTACCTATTTTTTAGGGATAGAAGATCAGATAAAATAATACTGCATGTTGTTTGAAAACATGATTCTAATCCTCCTTCTCTCAACCGCATTCTATCTACTCCTACCCATCCTCTCTTCTTTAGTTACAGTAAAATGGAACTGTTTTACAGACCCAAAATTCCTTACATGGTAAGGATGCCGAATCCACATACTGGGAAAAGAGCAGATATCCTTCATTTGAGCTTAATTTTTGTTTTGGTTTTGGGTTTTTTTGTTTCATTTTTAAGATAAGGAAGAACTCTCCAAACCTAAAATTTCAAAAATTCTCAGCACCGTAAAGATTCCAGTGTGGTGAAAATATGGCAGACGTGAGAAAAGGAAACAAATGAAGAGGGACTTGTGGAAAATAAACAGCCCAAAACAAGCCAATAGTCCAGTATCCAAATACTGTCCAGATATTTAAATAATACAAACACCAGAGTAAGCCTACTACAGGACATGAAGTATCTTAACAATAGCCACTGAACTCCCCAAGAATAATATAACTGAATCCACATAAAAACAGCTTCCTATGGAAAAACCAGCACCCCCTTGATGGTCTGTGATGGAAATGAGGAAAATAGGTACTCCTCTTTCTGATTGCAAAGCAGTATAAAGCACTATTCAAAAGCAGTCACTTGAGTAACTTATCTGCCTGACCATTGCTCAGCTCTGAGGGGTTACAGTTACAGCTCATTTACCTGATAGCGGAGATGAATAGTTTCGCTTGTCATTTCACCCTCCCAGAAAGGCAACACTAGAGGTACTGCTGCTGGGGACATTCAACACGAATTCTTTCTCAATAAACATCCTACTTCCTACTTACAAAACCAATCTATTACAGGATCACGTTCACCAATGCAATATGGTAAACAAGTAACTCTTTTAACAGCACACATGAGGAACAGATTTATTACAGAGTATATGTCTGTGCCATAGCAGAGGGAGCAAATCTGGCAGGGCTGATATTGAATTTATCTGAAAAGAAATCCAAACAGCAGTTCTAAATGCAGGTGCAAATTTTCAGAAAGCATCACAACAAGCGAACAGCGAGACTGAAGAACAGGAAAGGGAATTCAGTAAAACTCAGAGGCACTTCTTTTATACAAAGGGCTTAATATATTTCAAAACAGAACCATGGAAATAAAACACAAAGTCATTCTTCTTGTGTACACAATGGCTCTTTCACTGTGTTTCAATTATATAACAAGAATCATCTTGTAAAACCCTGTGACTTTTGGGTCTTGGCAAAATTGGATTGCTCAGGTGCATAGTACAGTCCATATCTCAAAATTAAAACTACAGTAAAAGAAATAATTCACACAATTTGCCTTCATTATATTCAGGCAACAGATTAATCTTCTCACTAGGAAAATATTAAACTTAGAAATCAGCTTTCTACTCCAAGTGGACTAAAGCTGTTCTGTATGTGAATCTCAAGCCTGCTTGTATCCGTGGCTACACATGTATGTCTATCCAGACATGGCTCTGGATTCTGTAAAACCTGTCCTTGTTAGGCACCTGCTGCAAAACATGCACCCAGACTCAAAAACAATAGGTCTCCTAAAATTACTACATTTCTACAGAGAGTATGCATAACTAAAATAAAGCAATGATTTTTATTGAAAAACTGAAGCATAACTCTTCTTCCCTCTCACCTTGAAAAAATATAATCCTCAGTGTATGGAAAGGCATGGACATTTTATCCCATGGCCTTAGGTACAATTACCATTCTGGAACTGTGTGGCTGGTCTTGGCTTTGTTTTTAAGATTTAAGTTTGAAAAGTCAATATTCTTTCCTATTCTGCATCTCTATCTAATGCTAAGAGCCTATAAACAGAAAAGGAATTTAATTTGACTTGAAAAATAGGTCAGAATTCTTATCCTAATTTTACAGATGGATAAACTGTAACTTGGAAAGGTTCCCAAAACTTTCCTGAAGCCATTCCAGAAAGTAGTAAAAAAGAATGAAAATTGTACACAAACACGTTAACAACAAATATTCATCATCCACAGGTGCCTATCTTTTTGTTTCCTCTCTCAAGAGACACGGTATGAATGACTGTCAGCTGAGGTGGGGAGGGAAAAGTAAAGGATATTTTCGTTGCTTGATTGTTTTGGAGCATGGTTTTTGTTCGTATTCTCGAAGTAAATCTTAGCCCAATACCTTCTGAATCCATCAAATCATAGCTTTAGCTATGATAAGTAAGGGGAAAAAATGTCATTGTTACCCTAGAATACCACATGGTTACCAAAATCTGGCTTGTAATAAAACCCCCAGCTTCTCAAAAACACACAAGTGTATCTGTCTGATTATGAAACACTGAATTACATGCACCTGTCATGCCACACAATAATAATGCAGTAAAGTGTCATAAAATAATTTACAAAAACTTTATGCACTCTGAGGTCACATCAAATTGATCAGTGATTCAATCACAAAAGCACTACCTTGAAGCAATGCAAAATATCCTGTTTCTATACTACTGCTTGATCTAATTCCCTACAGTAAAATTTATAACAGAATCCCAGAACTAACACCACACTGAAATGAAATAAACCTAAATTACTAATTTTTTTTTTCTTAGGATGAAACCAACTGTTGGTAGCCACTGTTACAACTTTCTTCAGGACACTTAACATCAAGCATTGTCTTTCTTTCAAAGACAAACTGTTAAAGGCCACAAAGGAAGCTTATGTTAAAGGAAGATAATAAATCGTGCTCTTATCTCTCATCCTTTTGTTCCAACCCTTATACCTCTCTTTCTCTCACATAAGCTGGTTACTCCCTGCATTTGGGGCATATGGCCCTACATCATGGCCATACAGCGATTTTCTTGCTGAGAACTAAGAGTACAGGGGATCAAGGATTCGATTTATTTGAGACTTAGAATTAATCCTCTGCCACTATTTTGTATTTCATTAACCATTTACCCAGGTATTTTTTGTCTAATAAGACCTTTATCAGGCACCTCCTGATTTTCTAATTTGCCTTGAAATTGTGCTTACATCCTCACAGACTATTCTAGAAATTGTGGCACCATGGAGACAGAATTACCTCACTGCAGATTTAAAGATGATGAACAGACAGAGTGTGAGAAAATTAGGTTTTAAAATGTTTTAAATTTGAATTTAAAATAAAACTGAATGAAAAAAATGAAAAAACCTCACTAAATTTATTGATTTTTCAAATGGCTTTTTAAACATTTTCTCCCACAGGAATGTCAAATACTTCTCTCTGTCATTACTTTTTACATTTCTGTTTTGCTAAGCAAAAGACTAAACTCCTTCTGTTGTATATAAGAGAACTAGTTTGATCTTGAAGACTAAAATGATATTGTTAATAGGAATAACAGAATCTGTGTATCTATACCACCTTAATGTGGAGACTGTTCTTCAAACATAAGTAGTTTCAGGAGCTGCAGAACCCGTGCCTGAACTCTTTTTCTGGAACATGTGTTTGCAAGTGCTGATCAAGCTGTACACAGTAGCTGAGATATTCATTATATGTGGATTCAATGTGATGCAGTGTCACAGATGAATTTCTTCAGTATAGACATGAATTTGTCTCGTCTATCTGGCTAGATATTTTCACCACACATAATGGCTGACTTATCTTCCCTTCTGGCAGAGTTAATGCCTAAAAATGGGGGAAGTCTCTCCAAGAATTATGGAGGAAGAACAAAAAAAAAAAACTTAAAATGAAGGCAGAGGAACAGAAATTTAGGACCAAAAATATATGCACAGGAGTGTCTTTGATGGAAATTATTTCCATGGAATAACTATAAACTAAAGTACCCTTTTTCTAGTCTTCCAGCACATAAATGTAGTACAGACTTTCTGGACTTCAGCTATTTTAACTGGACTTCAAAAGAGTTCCAGTTTCTCTAGAGAACCATGCAAGCAGCTTGTGCTAATTACAGAGAACCAGCTGACAACACAGCCACTTGCTCTATGGAAACACATGCATTAAAGAATTAGGAAAACATAAATTAAACCAAAATATTGCAACATCATCCATTCAATTCAAAACTAACAACTCAAGATTCGGATACTGAAGGAGACAATATTATAACTGCATAAGCAGTTACCAAATGCATGAAAAAAACCCTGGTGCTCAGTTTTATCCCTAACTTCTTTCACTTCTAGTCAGCCTCACACACGTGTTCCTTGTTATGCCCGTTTGCTTTTCAGTTCCTTTCCCACACATCAAGCCAGACTATGAGCCTCAGGAGGGAGGTAGCCACTCCTCCAAGCTGCTGTGAGTCATTGTGATGTCTGCTGCATAGGCCAAATTAAGCCTGAATTTCTTGCTTCCACTAGGCAACAAGAACAATGAGGAAAAACATGACAAGGAGGTGAGAAAAGATCAAAAAGACAGGAATACTCTCCCTCAATATCCCTACCTTCCTATCATAGTTGTCATAGTGCATGGTGATGAAGAAAGTAAAACAAACACACAGTGTTAGAATTGCCAAAAAGATTACTGTATTCCAACTTTCAAGTTTTCAGTCTTAAATCCTATTTTATCATGACAAATGAAAAAAACAAACATGCTACCTCATAATATATGTATATATTTGTGTACCATGTTAGAAGTACAAAGATGAACGTTGACAAATTTATCTTTGGATATGAACATATATTTTGTCTAAGCCTAAAATAAAGCTGTGCTAAATAAATACTTACCTCATAATTCATTCTCTTATTATTGTTTTCATATACATTCCAATTGTTTTGGTAAATGAAACCCTTAAGCACAGAAATTAAAACACTAACAGAAATTATTGATTGAAAGTAAATAAAACAAACCACTTCAGCATTTTTCATTATATGGAAACAGGAATATCAGTAGAGGAAGACTGGAATCACAAACACCCCTGCCACACACAATTTTTGAACTCTATTCTGAGATCAAGAATTTTCATTTCATCTTAGTAGTCAGGACAAGACACTGAGGTAAGAAATAGGATTTTTGGTTTAGATGAGTCAATTTAAATAATGCAGATGATAAACTTGCATTATAGTTTATTTTTAAGAAGCTCACTTCTTAAAAGCGAGTCAAGAAACCTCTAACGTATCAGTGGCTGGAAGGGAATTTTGGATGCAAAGAGGCATAAGGGGAAATGCCAGCATACACATGCACTTTAAATGTACCTACTGCTATCAGAGAGAAGATTATGAATTTAGAAGTTTTGCTGTATTGCCACATTATTCATAAAAAACCCCACAAATCCCAGCAATAAGACCAGCATTGAATACGAACCCTATTCCTATAACTGTATCACCACAACTCATGAACAGCACCTTGCTCCACTTGTAGGAGAGACTATAATTTCATTTTTGTGCACAATGCTTTAGAACAGAGGCACAAGTCCTCAGATCAGCCAATCTAAGTGATCCATCATGTGCTACTTGCAACTGCTTTCTGGGCATCCCTCAGTAGCTGAAAGAAACCAACCTGCCAATCTCTGTGGCACACCTAGAACTTCACTGCAGACTTAACATAGCCTGAACATGCAAACACAGCCTTTGCCTATTTCCTTTAAAAGCACTGCTTACATCTCATCCCAGCTGATTCACCAGTGGTTTGTTTTCATTCAAATCCCTCTGCCAGACGCTGGAGCAACTAATGAACTGCAGAATCTGGTCTTTAAAAATTTGACTTAGCAAACAAACCATCAACATGTTGATGACACTACCACCCAAAATATCACAGTAACAAGAGTAACAATTTACATGGGCTCTAAGCGAGTCTGTCTTTCCTATTCAAATTTCAAGAAAGCATGACCTAATTCCTCTACAAGTAGTAGAATCTGGAGCTTTTGTTAATTCAGTTTTCTTTCTTTCTTTAAGCATATGTTTTGCCACAGATTATTACAGTCATTAGAAGGAAAAATATTTATTTGGGTAAAATGAAATATGGCAAGCATATAGCCTATAATAAAAATCTAAGAGTAACATCAACTTGCCAACAGCTGAATACCTGTCCTGGTCATCTAAGTAATAGACTCCCAAATTCAGACCAATCAGATGAACCATAAATTCAATTCTATCTATTTAATTCAATTCTATATATTAGAACCATGATATTTCTGTCAAGCCAAGTTTTCTCAATCTTGCAAGAACTTTTACACTTCCATTATTATTCCCACATTACAAAAAAAGAAAGATTAATGCAGAGAAAACTGAAAAAAGAGGGAGAACAACTAAACCATAAAAAGCAGTAGACAGAACAAATAGGAGTACTGTTTCTCAAATACAAGGTCAGATGGATATCCACTGGAATTAGAAAGAACCGCACAGCATTACTCTGAACAATTTCTCACAGCCAAGTAGTATAAAAGGGGTTTTTTAGTTCAATTTAATGCTTTCTAGGTAATATTTTCTAAAATCTCCAGGTATCTGAAGAAGAGATGGCCTATTGTCTTTCACTTTAATATTTCAGAGTATTCCTCAGTTTATGGTTAATTTCTGAATATCAAGGACTTCCTGTTTTACATTCAAGAATATAAATTTGAACCAGAGTTCTGGTGGCTAAAATAATCACTTTCTCCCTTGTAAGTATGTCATGTAAATATCTAAACAACAAAAAAATCCAATAAATATTTTTCTATGAAAAGCTTATCTGATAATTAGCATTGCACTTTGGACATATCCTTTCATACACTTGCATAGGACAATACATGTGGCTAGCTATAGAAGTGGCCTGACTGGATATGAGCACTCCTCTGTTCATACACATGTTGCAATAATGGCGTTGTTTTCATTCTGGACAGTACCTGAAGAAAATCGGCAGCCAGACCAGAGTTCAGCAGGGGGCTACCTCCAGCAACCAGGCATCAGAAAAGGCAGTCTCTCAACTACTATCACCAGTCTGTCACTTATTTGAACAAAATACCACTGGAAATGGATAACCTAATTTATCAAGAAAACCTACTTCTTTCCTCACAATTTATACAGGCAATTTTGTACAATATTTAGCCATTCACATTTAAAAATCAGATGCAGAATTAACAAATAGTAGTAAACCACACATACGAAGCATAAAGTCTGTTTCTCCAGATAAGAAAATACTGTGACTTATCACTATCTCTGTATCAAACAAGATCAAAAATGTCAGCAACTAATTTCTGCAAATGCTTCACCTCTTTGTTTTATTTACCTGCTTCTGTGTACTTCAATCCTACTTTTACTTCTTCATGATTTGCTTTTGGTGGCGGCCAGACAGTCTGGAGTCTCCCTGGAGTCTTGTCATCTTGCTCTGAGGGACTCAGGTCAGGCTGTTAAAATTACACAGGAAAAAATTAAACTCTGCAGTATCAATTGATTCCAAACAGCAACTGCCATGCTCAGCTCTACACATGTGCCCCAGAAAGATTATTTGTCCCATTCTACTGGCTGAAACAGTGCTCGGTTGGAAGGGACACAAATTAATCAGTGTAGAAAAATGTTTTTGAGAAGGAAAGTAACATAAGACATGTGACATGCAGTGATTTGTTGAAACTGTTCACATCAGTGTGGAGAGCTGTCTATCCTTTTGTGAACCACAGAGGTGGTCATGAATGCTAGTGTTTTTTCCTGTATCTTTCTTCCAGAGTTAAATATTCCATAATGTGCTCCTCTTACAAGTAAACATTAGAGCAATTCACCTAAGAGAGCATTTGACAATATAATTTTCTGGAAGGAGAGCTAGTTTATGAAATTCCTGCCCCACCCCCTGCAAATTGCTCAGTCCACATACCAGGTAATACCGCCACATCAAAGTAATGCTGCAGCTGTTAATGGGACTGCACTGTCAACTGGAATGCTAAAATAGCTCTTTAAATGGGGAAGGGGTGGAGGTGGAATGACCCACTAAACAAGCACTCTTTTAGGGGGATTTTTTGGTGGTTTTTTTATATCTCCAATATTTCTGTAATCTGATTTTTCAACATGTTACCACAAGTAATTGCACAGACACGACTGCAACAACAGTGCAACCCTGTAGAAAAATGGCCCCATAAATGGCCCACAGGAGCAAGGACAAGGAAAGGCTAGACCCCTAGGCTCTGGCTTTGCTCTGAGAAAATACGCATTTGCACTAGAGCGGACATTAAGCAGACATTTATAAAAGCCACTCCTGCTGACTGCTGTGCCTCCTCCCTCACTGTGTGTGATGACAGCTTCCCAAATAGGTTTGCTGAGAGCCACAGGAACGCTGACGCCAGCACAGCCACTGGTGTAAGCAGGAAGGAGCAAGCCAGGGATGGGGAGGGCACACTCAGACTGCACTTGCTGTACATTCCACAGCCAATGAATACCTGTTTTCTCCTCCCCACAGGTAATTTACTACAAACTGGTATTATCAGTTTACCCAAGCGTTGACCAGGATTTTTTACGTGTTTTCTTTCTTATATTATGTAAGAATAAATATTTGAAAGAGAGTATAACCAACACAGAAAACTAATTTATGTAGCTTCAGGTTTATGGTCCAATCCTGAAAATAGAATCCTTCAAGCAATTCCCCCTTCAGCCAACAAGAGTCTCCTGGGCTGATTACATCTGCCAAAGATGTGGCTGTAAGAACTTTGGGTTGGGGGAATGCCAACTCAAAGGTTACTCATTTAATTAAAAAGTTCAAATCATATTCAAAGCTATTTATGATTGTATGAAAACTTTGCATTGATTTTTTTTCATATAATAACTACATCTCCATATGCCTAAGAGCATTAACCTTGCAAACACTTATATTAATCAGAAACTTGAGTTGTCTAATTGAAATCACTAAGTTACACCTGGATAAGGTTAAATGCTTATCAATATTTGAAAAGCCAGATATGTGCATGTAAACAAGGAAAAAAACCTTCCTGTTCTATGTCTTGACCTGAAAATCACCCATAACTTCTTGTAACAACTCTTATCATACAATTATTCCTACAGGTAAAATGAAATTCTACTTATAAAAATAAAATACTCAATGAAAGAAAACAGAGCGAGATTCAGAAACTGTTAAATAATACTATAGTAAATATCTGCAGCATCAAAATGATTTAAAGCCATAATTAAATATGGAACACTGTCATGTAGAGATCTTTTAAGATCAGAAACTGATTGCTAAGTTCTCACTTCTAATTGAGAGGCTTTTACTGTTGCCATCAGTTGTGGCTGAATTCTGCTTCAACTGCAGATGATCAAAAATTCTGACAAATTAGCCCCAAGATTTCCTCGGCTGGGAATCCAAAATTTGAGATTTCCAAAAGAGAAGCAATTCTGACATTTTGACCTTAAGTCCCCACCAAAAATATTTAAACAAGAATATTTAATCCTTCTACTTCCAGATCTTAGGAAAAAAAGTAATTCAACCTACAGATTTGTCTGATGGTCCATCCCCAGGTTTTGATTTTGACCTTTCAAATACAGCTTTCAAGGACTCTTTTTCATTTCTCATTTTGCGTTTCAGGGCTTCCAGCTCTGAAGGATCTGCAGTTGTTTCTTTCTTGGGAGGTCGTGTGAATAAGGCTTTAAAGGCATCCAGTGCAGATTCAGCAGGGCTTGATTTTATCTCCTCAGAGGGAAATCGTGGTTCTCTTTTGCTAGAGGCTTTGTTCTCTTGAGCTTCATCACTGTCCTCGGTCTCCCCAGATCCCTCAGCAGAGTCCTCAGTTCTATCTTCATTCTTGGAGACGTCTATGTTTAACAAGTGCGAGAGTTGTTCTAGGAAAGTGGGATTTGCTTTAGGTTCAGATGATTTTTTTTTAATGGTCAAACCTGATGCAATATTGGATTTCTTAACAGGCTGTCGTAATTTAAGCAGAGCTAAATCATTCTCCCTTGGTTTAATTTCTGTAACAGTTTCCCCATCTTCTGTGGTTAGTCCCTTTTTCCTGACACGTAGTCCACTGAAGAAAGCAGGCAGCTGGAAAGTCTTTTCAGCCAGTGCTGTTTTTTGGAGTGATATATTATCAACGGAAGGTCTTTGTTCTTCATCTGAAAGTTCTTGAGGGCATTCCCCTGTAGCAAGCAAATGAGTGAATTGCTCATCCATTAACATTTTGTCTTTTCCATTGGAGTCATACTGTAGAATACCGTCCAGCTCTTTTGGGAGCTGGTTAGAGAATGGTGGGTGTAATTCAATGTCGTCTGTATCCACAGTGCCATCACTATTTCTGTGCCCTTCTGATTCTGACTCTTCCTTATTTTGATTGCTGCTGTCCAAGGCCTCAGCAGACAAAGCAGCATTTTTTAGCCCATATTTGCTTGCATTGTTCTCATCGGTGTCTAGGTCCTTATTCTCCGTGTCCGATTCTGTGTCACTTGTTGTATGAACCAAAGTACCTTGTACGAGAATAGCATCCTTGTCATCATTGTCAGATTCAGACAAAGAAGGCTGAACAAACCTCAAATGCTGAAGAAGTAATTCATTTTGGTCAGCTAACTCCAGCTCCAGGCCTGCCTGCCTGCCAGACATTGGGTCAGCCTGGCCACTGGTACTATCCACGTTGTGCTGATTTTCTGAGTCCTCATTACATCCATTATCATTCCTGTCATGCCAGGTGTTAGCGTGAGCATTTACATTGCTGTGCAAAGGTTGAAATGCTTTAAGAACTGTTTCTTCTGTAGGAGCTGTAGATTCAAGCTTAGTTGTAAGTCCAAACAGTGTTTTCACAGAAAATGTAGTGAGTGAGTCGGGGTCGCTTTCTGCTGTGTTCTTCAAGTCTAAAAGCTGACTACAGTCAGGCATCCCATTATGTTCTTCCATGTTGCGTGAAGCAGAGAATAGTTTCGCTCGCAGCAGTGCTGCTGACTGCTGAGCCAACACTTACTGCGCGCATTCAGGCTGCCGGCGGGGCCGGCT
>NW_005054301.1:14293525-14323245 GCF_000277835.1 Geospiza fortis
TCCCGCCGGGCCGAGCGCGCCGAGGCTGCTCCCTACTTCCTTGTCCCGGTGCGCCAGCGCTGGGTGGTTTTCAGCAGAAAATTCCTGACGGATTCCTTTGCATAGTCTTTCCACTAGGATAAAGAACTTCTTTTGTAAATCCATAATCACCAAAAAACGTCAAATGGAAACCCGAGCTAACGACTCTGAAGCTTCCTGTGCCCCCTCCTGAAGCCCTTGGAGAGCACCCAGTGCCCGGCCGGGCAGAGCCAACTCGGGTGAGCGCCCTTGAAGCAGAGGAAAGTAGGAAAAAAAAAGACTCTCTTGCTGGAGGTTTCATCTGGAATGCAGATTTCAGCCTCCAGGGCCACGAACAAAAACCAACGAGACTGGTTTCATATTACCACTGTCCTTGCCGTGCACAGCTCCTGCGGAGAGGTGCACGCAGGTACTTATCAGAGACTGCGGCCGCGCCCAGGGACCGGGAGCGCCGGGCGGCGGGAGAGCGGCCGGCGCCCGGGAGGGCCAAATTAACTGTTTAGGAATCGGACAGCCTTGTCCATCCACGGCACCAGCCTTGGATGGGTCCGAACCAGAACAATCTCTGCTGACATATTCTGTGATGATTTTCACAGACTTTACTGCTATATGCGTGAGATTTGTTTAGTTGAAATGAACAAGAACACTTGAAATTTACAAAACTGTCTAACTCAACGTTAACAGAAACTACCAGGGATACTATGTGTCTTTTTGGCAATACAGATGGAGAAAGTACAAAAGACTCTTAAGCACTGTTGATATTCAGAAAGTCAGTAACATCTGGAGCAGGTTTCCATCGCAAGTCCTTTTTTTTTATTTACTCAAGTTAAAGGGTCGTTCTACAGTCATACATTTACCTGTGATGAGTAATCTTAAGCAAGCAACATGGGGAAAGCTGTCCTTCACAGGGAAATCAACTACAGATCACACTGCTGTATGTGATTACCAAAAAAACATTTACTAAAAAGCTGAATAATGCAGCCAACAAGCAACAACAAAGTATTCCAACATATTTAGCTTTTGGTTTGATGTTTAAAAATGTAGACTGTACAAAAAACATTTGTCAACAGCAAAAGCAAAAGCCATTGGTATCTCCTGCAGGAACAAAGTTTCCTGAAGATCAGATTGTAATACTAAGGGCTTGAATGAAGCTTACAGACACCTTTTCAATTAGAGGGTTGTGTGCATACCTATAGACAAAGGGCATTGGAATCATTCCCATCTTTATCTGTGATTTCACAAGGAGCAATGTCTTCTGCCCTGCTGCCTGGCATTTCCTTAGCAAGCCCTGGACTTGCTTCTCCGCTATGCTTAATCATCAAGTGCCAAGGTCAGAAACAACTGACAGGCTCCCCTGGTTTCTAGGCTTAATATCACAAAAGGAAGCTCTACGTAAAGAAAGAGACAGAGTCCTTACCAACCCCCTATGCCAACCTATTCTTAAAATTCCAGGACTTATAAACAGGTGGAAGGAAGCGACCACAACACTGGTGACTTTCTCCAAGACAAAATTTCTTCAAGGCAAATCTAAAGCAATTCTATATTCCTTTTTATGGTAAAATAAATGGGGCAAAGTGACCATACTGAGCCAAAGTTTTCTACATTTAAATGCACATCTGTTTTTATGTTAAATGACATGATTAATTGTTCATTGTTCTGATAAATTGTATGGTTATGTCTTGCTTATTTATTTATGTGCCTACTTATTTGGGGTCATGATACCTTTCAAACTAAATATACTGATTCAGATTATGCCAAAATATTTATTCATCTGTTTATATTAACAATAGCCCCTACTTAGAATGAAACTTCCCTGTAATAAAAACGGTCACCAAGCTGTAACAATCCTATGAGTAGAAGGTTGATGATTACAGCCACTATTTAACTATTTAAGGTTTAAATGGACTTATGAAAAGTTTTGTTTAAAAGTGGACTTAAAACAGGAATCTCATACTTTATGTCTAAACAGCATCCCAACAAAATATAACAGACCAGGATCAAATTAGAAGTGAAAAGAATGGTGCTTTTAGTGTAAAGCTTAAGTAACACAATATATTGAGGTGCTAGAAATCCCAGAGTTGAACAGTGAATAATTAAAATTCCAGAAGCTGAAATATACTCTATATAACCAGAGGTAATCCCACAAACGTGCAGAAAATACTGCTTTATGTGTACCTCTTTTTGTAGTAAACTCTAGGAAGCGTGGAGAAACTTTCAAGCTTTTTGAGCTCCAGGACTAACAAGGAAATTCATCTCCACATATATGCCTGGAGAAATACTCAAAACCTGAAAGTCATGGTGATGAATGAGTCAGCCAGTCTCTGAAATTCATCACACAATCCATAAACTCTCAGCCTAAAATATGGCTTTTGTAGAGACCTTCTTCCTGCATTCTGATGATCAGCCCAGTGCAGAGCCTTTTAAGGGACTGAATTGGTTACTTACTCAAGAGTGTTTCTGGGTAAAACACATACATCAGTATGTGGCCTTACAAATTTTGATATAAAAAAGAAGTCATAATTGTGACATAAAATGAGATGGAGTCAGTTTGTTGGTAGAAGTGTTTTAATGCTGGGTGGATCTATCTCATAAGGACAGTCTCTCTGAACAAGCTTTAATACTGCGTCTAAAGAAACAACTTCAAAATCTTTAGAAAAAATCAGTTATAATTATGTTACAAGCCTCTTTACTTAATAAAACTGACAAGTCTCTGGTGCCTCAGAAAAGCCCTTAAAACTTGTCATAGCAACTTTCAAGGCAGTCAATGCACTAATTATACAAAAGGACAACCATTCCTTACAGTTTAAAGCACATTTAACAATCCACACCCTTTTTGACCTACATTTCATCACAGACAGAAGTCACACCCACAACACACTCTAGTTCTGTTCTTGAGGTGTCTGAAAGCTCACCTGGAGTAGGTTTTAAAATTGGCTTTGAAGAAAACACACATTAAGCCAGAATAAGGTCATCTAATTTCTACCACTATCATATTGCAGGGCTCAACACTTCCTGACCCCTTATCTATTCAGATTGCCTTTTCAGATCACTGTAGTAACAAACTAGATAAACATGAACAGGACAGAAAGACACTCTACAAAACAACAAGATTGCTAAACTGAAAACATATATTCTACTGTTTTTTTTCAAAATAAAGAACCCCAAATCTAGAAAAGTTTGCATAACTTCTTGAAAATAATCACAGAATCACATATGGACCAATTGCATCAGGCTTCAGAAGAGCCACGAGAAGCAGCAGGCTCTGTTTGTAGCTCAGGTGGCTTGAACTGATCTGAAGTTCAGCTGACACAGTCTGCCCTCTGCCCTGTCCTCAGCCTAACCTTCACTGTGCAGGTTGATAATGGTCTTAACATGCCTCTGCTCTCCTGCTCTCCTGCTGATTACCACATTTTAAACTTAGTATTTTAACCTGTTAAATGCTCTAAAGGAGGAGAGGCAGGGAAGATAGAAGAAAAGCTATAAGGCCTTGATTTTCATCATTATTCTCAGCGTTGTTACCTCACTTAGACCATTATGTGAGCAGCTTTCCTGAGTTTTGATGGAATTGGGTATCACCAACATAACTGCTTTAAATTTAAGTAATTAATTTAGATGTAGCAACAGAAACATGGACACAATAATTCTTATCAGAATTCAGCAATACATGATGTTAACAGAATGTGTGGACACCAGACACATTTGGTGAAGGTGTCTGTATAAATCCATCTGTATAAATGCACAATGTTTTTTAACATTTTCATCTAAATTCTGATTGACATTGAGATATGGACTACTTTAGAGAATTTGAAAAAGCACTGTAATAGCTATACAGTTATAAAATCAGAAAGCACATTAAGAAACTCAGTTTACTATTTTGCAGGAGTGCATACTGTATATTGTATCAATAAATGTATGGAATATTAACCTGTAAAACCTATCATATGAAAAAGCAGTGGTAGATCTGAGACAGAAATTCCAGAAAGATATATTGATGGGTCTGGTTAATATGAGCAGACATACAAGTAAAAAAGACAGGGAACAGAAGATCACTATAAGCTGTGTAAATAAGCTAATGAAGATCTTTGTACATTAAGGCACAAAGGCTGGCACTTAGTGTTACAAAGAATGGAGATGAATTTTTAATCCTTTTCCTTTTATAGGTTACTCTCTTTTCATCTTCTTTTCATTTCAACAGGCCTTTTGCTCCCCATCTACAATGTGATATAGTAGTTTAAAGCTTAAACAAAAAGCTTTATAAAATAAAATCCTCATAGTTGCGTTAATTTACCATAATTTTGTAAGTAATTACTAACTGTTAATTGCAATTTTAGCTGCATTTTCACATCTCACTAATGTGCTTTTTTATCTGAGATGTAATGCTGTATAAAAATAGGGTGGAGTTTCATTTCTATTTTGTTTCATTACCTTCCATATCTCTTTATCTTCTCCCCGCCTAAGGTTTAAAATCTAATGCAAGATCTTTTTCCATGCTACTGGTGTAGATTGTGCATTTAAAAGTTCTGAGTAGAATTCATTCACTCTCTCTCTCACCTACATTATCTACCACCTTCCAACTAATAGAAACATAGAAACATCTTTTCAACAATGTAATGGACAAGCTGGAGAAGTGGGCCAATGGGGATATTATGGGGATAAACATGACCAAGTGCAAGGTGCTGTACCTAGCTCAGGGCAATCCCTGTTATCAACACAGGCTGGGGATGAACAGCCCCAGAGCAGCCCTGCCCGGAAGGACTTGGGGGTGCTGCTGCCTGAGAGGCTGCACATGAGCCAGCCATGGGCACTGCCAGCCCAGAGAGCCAAACGTGTCCTGGGCTGCATCCAGAGCAGCGTGGGCAGCAGGGCCAGGGAGGGGATTCTGCCCCTCTGCTCTGCTCTGCTGAGAGCCCACTGCAGGGCTGCATCAGCTCTGGGTGCCAGCACAGGAAGGACATGGAGCTGCTGGAGTGACTCCAGAGGAGGGCCAGGAAGATGATCAGAGGGCTGGAGCACCTCTCCTATGACAACAGGCTGAGAGAGCTGGGGTTGTTCAGCCTGGAGAAGATAATGGTCTGAGAAGACGTTACAGCACCTTTCGGTGCCTGAAGGGAGCTACAAGAAAGCTGGAGAGAGACTTTTACAAGGGCTTTCACTGCTGGGACGAGGGATAATGACTTCAAACTGAAAGAGAGTAGGTTTAGATTAGATATTATGAAGAAATTCTTTGCTTGTGATGGTCATGAGGCACTGGAACAGGCTTGTTAGAGAAGATCTGGATGCTCCATCCCTGGGAGTGTTCAAGGTGAAGTTGGATGGGGCCCTGTGCAACTTGCTCTAGTGACAGGTGTCCCTGCTCATGGCAGGGGAGTTGTAATTAGATGATTTATAATGTCTGTTCCAACCTGAACCATTCTATGACTCTATAATTCCATAAGCAAACACTAGTGTATCTATAGATGCACATACACAATTATATTATACATTAATGTTAGGGTGCTCCTAATCCAGAGCAAGCAGAGCTTTTCAATAAATAGCTTTTTCATATTGTTATTATTATGAATATAAGTGCATTTTAAAACAATAGTGTCAAACTTTTGATCAGTCAGGCTAAAGGTTTTCTTCCAAAAGCAGAAAAGTGCCATAGATAACATGATAGGGTGTAGTGCAACTGAGAATAAATAAATTGGTCCATTTTAGATGCTATTTCCTGGGGCCATGATCTTAGCTTCAGAATTGCTCTCCAGACACTGGCTCCTTTTTTACCACAATTGTCTTGCTGTCCAGTCTGATGAGTGCACAGGGAAGACAATATCTGGGTGCAACGTCCCACCCTGAAGAGGAAGGGAACACCCAAGGGTTGTTGTCACCAGAGCAACTCATGCAGCCTGGTTTTGGCCACTATCTTTCTTACAGGCTACTTCTAGCAGGGCTGCAATCCAAAGAGATTCTGTTGGCAGCAACTGCTGCAGCAGCCTTCTCATTATTGTTCTTTTGGCAACTCCTCCTTCAATCCCATGGACTCATCTTGAAGAAGAAAAATAATCTTGGAGATACAAGGGCTATGTAATTCCACTCAGAATTCTGTCCTGAAACAGAGTCACAGGGAGTGAGCTGCAGGATAAAGTGCCTTGGTGGGTCCCTAGCAGCCCATCAGCCCATGTTGAACACACTTTTTTAATAGAAATTAAGACTTTTGTTCTGAGTATTTTAAAAATAATGGAAAAATATTCTTTCTTTTTAACTACAAGAAACTGAAATTACTAAAATTTTTTATAGTGCAATTATTTAGATTTTTAGACATAAAATATTTCTTTAAAAATAGTAAAAAAGATGGAAACAAACTGTTTACTAATCTCAGATATTTCTTATTTTACTCAAAATGTTGTTCTTAAATGGCCTTCATTTGTAACTCCTCTTGCTCTATACAAGGACTTTTAAATGCAGTCAGAGAATCCTCAAGGAATATATACTTCTTGTTGTAGCAGTGATAACAGCTATGTCACTGTTTCAGTTCTGTTATTTGTTTTCATCTCAGCAATTTATTACAAGGATAAACCTGTACCTTCATACTGATACAAGATTATTCTAAATAATTATTTTAAGAAAAGAAAGTTAGGACAAAAAATCAATTTTATAACAAGCTCAAGAGAATACCAACAGTGATTGTAAGCATTAAAAAGCATTTTAAATGTACTTCTAAATCCACCAATAGATGTCACTCTTACACAATTTTTTCTTAGTGTTTCTTTGCACAAACTCTATTATGTAATCTAGTCTTTAAAGCAATTTCTTCCAACCATTCAGTCATTTCCATGTTTCTTTCCTCTTCTTCTACATTCTGTTCCCTTTCCTTCTGCAAAAATGTGTCTCTGTAGGCTGCTTACTGCTCACCCTGGCAGCATGTAAGGATTTCCAGCTACATTAAGCTGGCCTGACCTTACGATGAACTCAGGTTGCCCTCTGAAGCTTCATTGTTTCATACCCCAGGAAGTTGAGAAACTTTTCCTGTCAAGATCATGGCCAGTCTGGCTCCAGTGCCAGTTCAGCTTCTCCAAAACTCTGAGAAGCAGCAGCCTGGCTCCCAGTGCTGCACACATGCACGGGAGCACACACACATGCACATGTACACAGGTGCAAACACAGAGCTTGCTCCTGCAATGCATTTCCAGGAACCAACTAATTTAAACTAAACACCCATCAAGATTTTAGAAATGGCACATCGTGTATCTTAATCTATTTATATAATTTCAAACATTTTCCATATGTATTGCTCTCAGCTGCACAAAGACATATGGACTCACAGACCATCTGGAAAACTGTATCTCATCCAAAACTTTGCAGTTTGTCAGATATTTTAGAACATGCTTTTAGACTGACCTGAAATAAATGCATACCAAAAATGTAATTGTATATAATAAATGCTTGTTGAAATCCAGTATAGCATGAATACAGTCCTACTCACATTCAGTTCCAGGCTCAGATGCAACACACTTCTGTTGATCTTCTCCTTCTCATTTGAATGAGGAAATGAGTTTGGTTGTCCCAGTCTACAATCCAGAACCCACGTATCTTCATCTCTGCTTGTCACATCCAAACTAGTCAGCCGCTCAGTGAAGTCATCCTTTAAAGCAGACTCTGCTGGGAGGTCCAAATGAAATGACATTAAATTAAATAATCTGCACATAATCCCTGCATACAAAAAGTTCTGTATCTCTTTGAAACTCTAGTACACACTACCAATATATGCAAATTCTCATGTTTGTTTAAAGCACAACAGGATGGTATAGAGGGGGTACCAACTTTGTTTTGACTCAGAAAAAATATTTTTGTCCTTAAATTTTGTGGGTCAGATCTAGCATAAAAAAATAAAAAGCGGGCTGTTTGTCTTTCCCCCATATACAGACATAGACTGCACGTAAGATGCTTGAGTTTCTATCTCTGCCAAGGCACTCTCACTGGTCATCCTAAATGTGCTCATTACACACACATATTTCAGAGGTGGGTATGAAGTATAAAACCATACTAAAGAAGCTCCATAAACTGATTTGATGAGCTTTTTGACATTGGCTGAACACAGGCTTAGTGGGGATGGTGCCAATCCACCTTAGTCCCTTACACCAAGTGCATAAAAAGCAGGGTCTTTCAATCAGAAATGATACTTAAGATTTTACCTTTCTCCAGTAAGCTTAAAGCATAATGTCAGCCTGGTTTTGGAATGGTTTAGGTACAAACAGCCAGATTTAATGGGAGAGGTAAGAACAAAACCTGTCAGCCATGGGTGTACTCCTGTATGTCATGCTGTGCAACCACTCAGCACTGTCCCTCCTGTTCACAGCATTGCTGGTTTACTAGACCCTTCAAAAATTTCTGTTTCTGCATGATAGCCTCAACTTTACCAATGAGAAAACCAATGAATTCCATGAAGTTAATGTGTTCTCTGAAGTGTAATATCTGACATGAGATACATAACACCTCTTTTTATATTCTATAGGATATACACATATATCCTCTTATATATATATACTCTTTCATATACACAGGCACATCCATCTTGGAACATTTTACTAGAAACTTCAGATATTAGCAGAATTCCTGGCTGCTGCATATCATAGCTTAGCATTACAAAAGCAGCCCTGGAAGACTTTAAGGCCAGATTTGATGGAGCTCTGAGAACCTGGTGAAAGATATCCCTGTCCATGACATGGGGGTTGGAACTAGGTGATCTTTATGGTTCTGTTCAATCCAGCTCTTTCTCTGATTCTAATAATGGCACCTACAATTTTGTAGTTTTTAAAAGTTTTATTTTCTTTTTCCCTAACTTTAAAAGACATTTAAAAAAGAGGCACTAGGATCAGAATCTGTATGTTTGCTTAAATATAGGATGATTTTCAAACTTTCTGATAGCTTACAGCTCCAAATAATTTAGGTGCCACCCTGTATCAATAAGCATAGTAAAGTATAATACTTGATAAAATGGCCAATAATCCAAAGTACAAGTCAGTTATTATTGTGTGAATATACTCATCTTTCATCTTAATCAGATGAAATCTCAGAGTGAGATCCTATCAAAATACAGTATTTCTGCAGAAGAGTATCACACATACCTTTATACATTTTGAAATTATGCACTGCATATATCAAACTGTATCAAGATATTCAAACCGAAGACAGCACATTTTAAGACATTCTCAGGTCCAGATGTGGTATCTTTTAGATCCGGATGTAACGAGAGAATTGCTTTCTGACTTTCTGAGTCATTGGTTTTCTGTCTGTTTTTAGACACTTGATAAAATAGTTCTTTTGTTGGCCCTTATGCCATTATGTAAGTGTTGTGGTTTAACCTCAGCCAGCAACCAAATACCATGCAGCTATCATGTAACCAAAACATAGCCCTGTACCAGCCACTGTGAAGAAAATTAAGTTTACCCCAGCTAAAACCTACTCATTAAGTCATTTTGATATTAAGAAAGCTTTAAGATCAGAAATACAAATAATATTCTTTTAATATTGAATACAAATATTACACCCATAATAAGCTGAATAACATGTATTGGTTGAATTTTGACCTCATTTTTGTTGCACCATACAATTAGTCCAGTTACCCCTAGCCAACCCCCATTACGTGATTATGACATGGAAAATATAAAGGAAGTTCCTGGTGAGTGGAGAGGAGAAAGTAAAAAACCCATTTTTAAGGTAATTGGACATTATTTGTATCATGTTAACAAACCTAACAAACAAAACTAGTATCTCCCTCAGCTGCAGAGATTGACTTTTTGTCCAAATGTAATTTTATGCACCATTATATTAATTTATGGTATTTTTTGCTGTTGGCAGACTCCTCCCAAGTCTGTTACCAAGCCTCTGTTTTCCACCCTCTATGTAATTATTACTTAATGTTCTGTTCTCTATGTATTTATGCCAGTAGCTGATGATTGCTTTGCTCCCTGATCCAGTCCTCACCTGTACACACCATTAGCGTACAACCACTACTATGGTTCTATCCAACCCAGCAGACAGTGGAATACGAAAGAACTTTAACCATCTGTCTAAGTATTCTATTTTAAGCAAATTCTTAAATATTTGGCCATATTTTGCACTGAAGTTCACCATTCTGTCAGTTCTGACAAATGGATTTTACTGCTACTTACACTTATCCAGGGAACTTTTTAAAACTAGCAACCTACTGTAATCTGATTGTGCATTTTAAAAAAAGGTCATATGTACTTTATTAATGCATTTGCAAACAGATGTATATATCATTGAATCATAGGCTAAATTTAGGCAGTTTTAGAATGCATGTTTATCCTTTAGCCAACTTAAATGAATTGACATAATTTTTTTTTTCCTGTTGAAAAAATAAGGCTTTCAAGAAAGTTCAATTGCTATTCAAACTGTCTTCCAGGTTTTAAAGTTTATACCACCTAGGAGTGCCTCCTGTGTGCACTGTATGTACAAAGACTGCCCAAATACAGATCTGCTGCCATCTATCGTCCCAAGGGAATGGAAGATAGAGCAATATAAATAAGGGAAGACTGAATATTTAATGCCTCTTTGGCAATTTTTACCATGCAGACTTTGTGAGTGTAAGGAAACAACTTTTTTATGTTGTCACAGGTAAGACAGATGAGGCACTCAAACATGAGGGATACAGGCAGGGTCACATCATCAGACTGTGACAATAAATGGTACATCCAGGATTTCCTAAGCCCTCTAGTCCTATGAGGAACATACATAATTATAAGGTAATTGCATCTGACTTTTTCTGTACAAATTGTCATTCTTGTCATACAAAGTCTTTTAAACACAAATTGTTAAAATTAGCAAACAGGCACAGTAGATGCCATGTAGTACATTTATGTTGGGCCACTACTGTTCTGGAATACACAACTCTATGGAACAGTTTCTGTGGGCAGACTCTCCCTATAGAAAACCTATTTGTCTCTTTGTGCTTTCTCAGCTGTCTGGGAAAAAGAACTTGGGGGGGAAATATCAGCTTCTTAAACTTTTTTTTTTTTTTTTTGCTAGTTCAAGGAATGAGGATGTCGTGATATCCATTTCCTTCAGTACATGGTTTGCTTAACCACAACTCACTTAACTCTCAGGTCAATGTTTACACTGATTGCTTTTAGCTATGTTTCCTGACCACTATATATTAATATTTCAATCACACTCCATTCTTTCTAGATTTACCACATAGGATAAAAAAAAAAGCTTGGTCTTTTTGTATGTTGATTCCTCTGTAATGTAATTCTGTTGCCTAGTTGATTGAATGTTATAAGTACTCTTATATGCATGAATAAAGAAATCGTGTTAATTACATACTTGTATTCACTGCTTGCCTCTTGGAAGGAGTGCAAAGAAGGCAAATAAAATTTAAATATTTGTACACCATTTGGGAATGAGTCTCAGATTGCCAGGTTTTGTGGTCCTTTAGAATTTTGGGCATCTTACTTTTTAGGAAAAGAAAACCCTAACAAACAAAATAAATTACCAAATAGGTTTTTCAGCAAGTGCACCACAAAACTGAAACAGTCTAACTCAGAAGTTGCCTATTTAAAGGCACCATTTTAACAGTAGAAATGAACACTCTAAGAATTAGAGGGTTTACAGTATTACTGACTTAGGAGAATGTTATTACTGCAGGGATTTAGCTCTTGCAAGATCTTAAGTCAGCAAATCACAGGATGTTACAGAGTCTTTGGTACACTTCCTTATTCAAATATATGAGGTTTGACCACTGTTATTGAGAGCATTGGTGGAACATGAAGATAAGCTGAATCAGCATATTTTTTTTTAATTATGAAAATACAAAATATGTAGATCCTACCAATTTTTTTTGTTTTGTAGTGGGAATCTCAAATTTCATCATCCATCCCTCTGATCTGGCCTTTTCCTTTCTAAGCAGTAAAAGCTTTCTGATTTTTCCTCTTTAAAATGCCTCTTTTATTTTTGTTAGTAGATACACCAATGTATTAAATCTCAAATTAAAACAGCATTGGAAGTAGTCTCAGCAGTTTCAGATTCTGTGGTTAGATGATATTGCACAGCTCCATCCACATACCATCTGTGGTACCTCATACCTGTTAGTATATAAATACATTAATTGTGTATAAACATATTAGTTATGCACTCCTCTGCATGTAGCTGACACAGAGGAAAATAGGATTTGATTTTCTGGACTTAAAGTCTACTATGAAGTTGAAGAAATATGAATATGTAAGGAAAAAATAAGAGAAGTAGAAAGGGGATTTAAAAACCTAGAGGAGGCTTGAGGATCGACCAAAAGGAGAGAGTTCATGGGATGCTACAGAAGCCCTCCTCCCTCCCTTTGAATTTTACATATTTTCTTAATGGGAAAGAAGCAAATAGAAGAAACCTGTTTGCTCTGTTTTCTCTGAGACCCAAGAGAAGACTGAAATCTCAGCATCAATACAATTCTTTCTGTTTTATTGGATAGAATGTAAGAAGTATGTAGCTGTCTGTGCAGAAAAGAGAATATTGTGCATTAGGTAGATGAACAAATCCTTTTTACATGAGGAAAACTCATAATGCAAGGCTAGAGAAACTGGAAAATGACACTATAAATGCTGTCTCTGGGAATGAAGACATTTGTCATCTTTCCCCCTAATTTATATCATTTTTATTTAATATGTATTGTAGTATGGGCAATTCTTAGTATAAGCAGTTTAACAAAATCCTTGATGAAGATTGACTGTTTCCACAGTACATTTAGAAATTCTTTTTGCATGATGACAAACTTCGGATTTTAAAAAGCAACTGTTAGGCCTGCTACTTGCTATATTGCTCTAACAAAGAAGCCTGAATGACCCAGTCCTTAAATCAAATCTTTCAAAGTGGTTAGTGTGGGAACAAAGCCCTGGAGCAGCAACACCCTGCAGTGGCAGTTAAGGTTCTTGTAGTGCTCAGAAAGCTAGAAGCTCCTAAAGTGCCAATATCCAAAACAATCAACCATTTAATGTCTTTTGCCTTGTCTTCTTTCTTCTTGTAAGTACAACTTAGTACAGCTAATAATGGAGAAAAAATGTATAAGTGGCTTCAAATCCATAAAATTGCTAACAGAAAAATTTATTGCCACGTAAAATTAAGACCTCCCTCCCTTGCTAGCAAATAAAAATCAGTATGTTATAGTGAAGTGTGAACTTGAAGAAGGATATCTTCCTGCAGGAGGTGAAAAACTGTACGTCACTTGACATGAATGTCTATCAATAAAAGAAAAGAACAGCAAAAAAAGGTGAAAATAAAGCTCTCTGGCCTAGAAAGCTTGACTGAGCAACCAACAAACACAGACTTATGAAGGAAATCCAAAATACTTATTTTCTTGTAAAATACATTTGTGCAACTTCTCAATGCAGAGTATATCAACTACAAAAGCTTGTGATACCACTCAAAGCTTTTCAAAAGTACTTCAGAATCAGCAGAAATCTAATAAAATTAGCAATATCTATCAAATCCTATGAATTCGTTATACAAATTTTAATGGTTTGTATTTTCATTTATTCTTTTCATTTATTGACACTGAATGTGATTTATATATTTTTTATTTATTAGGGGTTTATATTGACAGTAATTTATAGACTTTATACTGCTTTTTCTCCTTCAACTCAATCTATTTATTCTAGACAAAAATCTCCAATCCATAAGAGAGCAAACTCTAACAGAAAAAATAAGAATACTTATCACTAATTTAGTGTAAAAGAACTAGTACAATTTAGATTAGGGAAAAAACAACCCAACAATCAAAACAAAAACAAAACAAAGAAAAAGGCAAGATCATCCGCAGAAAGATGAGAGAACCATATTCAAGATTCAATGTTGTATCATCCAACATGTGCTTGAGAAACCCGAGGAACAGGAACTCTAGTAGCAAGTACAGAATGTATTTTCTGAATTAGGGTACAGACCTGAAAGGTGCTGAGCCAGTTTGGCCCCATACAAGCTTACTGCTTTAGCACATACTCAAATGTAGCGAGTTTAGTTACTGCGCAAACCATGAGCAAGACCTGCCTTGTCACTTGCCGGCCCACTCTTGCTTTCAGAGGCAAGCAAGAGGCCTGCAAGTGTTCCCAATTGGCTCAATAAACAAAGAGCCAAAGATACTAAAGACCCCAAGAGGATATAACACAGGAAGCAATTGGCACCTCAGTGCAAACTCTTCATCTTTTACTATTCCCAAAGAAACTTCACATGTCCACAGTCAAATGCCACAATCAATGTTCAGGCCAAGGTTCTGAGATGCAGTGCCAGGAACTTTTAGTGAAAGGCTTATTTTTAATTCCAAAGATCTTCAGTGCTCACAGTAACTTCCAGATGGGGTAATACCCAAAGTATCTAGTTAAATCTACTTAAATATTCAATCAGCATGTATTAATTATACAACATTTCCAAGTGAGCCTTTTATGGACACACAAATATTAAACACTATAAAAACTTTAAAATATCTGATAATTCACATATGTTTTTCTTAGTAAGCATATGCTAACTGTCTTGTGGGTCTATAAAATAGATAATGATTTTCCAAAACCAGTTTACATCTGTTTACAACTTCATTACCTGAAGTAATTTCTATGCAATCAGAGCACATACCATATTTGTTATAGATTACATTAAAAGCAACTACCAAAAATTGAAGCATTCCTAATCCTGAAATTGCTGTTACGGGGAGTGTTTCACTGTGACTTTTTACAATTAGTTCTCTCATCTGTGATGTTAGCCAGTTAGCTAAAAGGATGTAGAAGAGGAGACTGATGTTTAAATTTTTTATTCCTTATTTTGTTTAGCAAGATTTGACCTTGCAAGCAACAGTTTTTGAAAATATTAGAAATGCGTAGCTAGTGCAATAAGGAAAATGAAGAACCATACCAGAAAAACTTTTCTATTTTCTCATGTGCTTTTTGTAATATTTCTCCTTATACACTGGTTCTCACTCTTAGTCATAAGAAAGGCAAAGTCACCACCAAAAAGATTTGATTTAGGCATTAGGTAAGTAAAAAATTAATGACAGTAGGATTAATTTTAAATCATTTACATCTTTTACCTTACACTTATTTTGTAAGTTGCCTAAAATAAGCTTTAACATCAATGCATCTACTTGTAGAGGTCACTTAGGCCAGCCACCTCTACATTGCATTAATGTAATTATATAAATACTTTTAGTGCAAATATTAAGATTTGATATAATGAAGTATGGATAGAAATATACAAAAGCGCCAGAAGCAATAATCAAAGAACAGCCTGCATAACCAGGGACATTATCGACAGCAACAAAATTAATTAACACTGAGCATGTTATTTATAACTAGACCATGATTCATCAGTGAAAGACTGCACTGTGATAACAGGAGAATGCACACAGCCTGCATGGCCTGTGCTCTTCCTTCTCCTCTTTGAATAACATTGCATTATGTGGGACAGTCTTCTGCCTTTTATCCAACAGGAAGGCACACAACAGCCCAAAATATACTGAAAATCAGGAAACTAGGAAAACAGGCAGCAACCTTGCTTAACATTAATTAAAAACAAAATACGTAAGTCTACAGGAAAAGGATCACCTGTTTTATGACCAGTCTAGCAGAACCTATGAGATGTAGTCAGGATTTAACAGCTAGTGTCTCCTTTTCTTTCTAACCTCATTCCTAATGCTGTCCAGACTGCTGTAACATATGCATTACCTCGAGTGAGAATGGTAACATTCTCTGAATGTGCAGAATCAACCTAGACGATACTAAAGCCTTTGGCACTGAATCCCACAACATTTTCCTGGAAAAACTGGCAGCCCATGGCTTCGACGGGTGCACTCATCACTGGGTAAATAACAGGCTGTATGACCAGGCCCAGAGTGATTATGGAGGAATTACATCCAGCTGGTGGCTTGTGACAGTGGTATTCTCCTGGGCTCAGTAATGGGACCAGTCCTGTTAAATACATTTATAACAACCTGGATGAGGGAATCAAGTGCACTCGCAGACATATTACAGGCAACACCAAGTTGGGCAGGAGTGTTGATCATCTGAAGGGTAACAGGGCTCTGCAGAGGGATCTGGACAGGCTGGATCCATGGGCTGAGACCAGTGGTATGGGGTTCATCAAGGCCAACTGCCAGGTCCTGCACTTGGGTCACAGGAACCCCAGGCAGCTCTATTTGCTGGAGAAGAGTGACTGGAAAGCTGCCCAGCAGAAAATGATTTTGGCCTACTGGTTGACAGCCATGATGAAGTGTTGATGATGCAGCCTGAACATGATGCAGCCTGTGCCCAGGTGGCCAAGAAGGCCAATGGCATCCTGGCCTGTATCAGCAACAGTGTGGCCAGCAGGAGCAGGGCAGTGATTGTCCCCCTGTACTCCACATTACCGACACCGCACCGCAAGTCCTGTGTTCAGCATCGGGCGCCTCACGATAAGAAGGACATTGAGGCTCTGGAGGGAGTCCAGGAAAAGGCAAAAGAGCTGGTGAAGGGTCTGGAGTACAAGTCTTGTCAGCAGCAGCTGAGGGAATTTGGGTCGTTTAGCCTGGGAAAAAAAGGGGAGACCTTTCTGCTCTCTACAACTCCCTGAAAGGTGGTACTGGCAGGGTGGGGCTTGTTCTCGCAAGTAACCAGCAACAGGACAAGAGAAAATTACTAGAAGCTGTACCAGGGAAGACTGAGATTGGTTATTAGGAAAACGTTTTTCACTGAAAAGGTTGTTAAGCATCGGAACAGGCTGCCCAAGAAAGTGGTTGAGTCATCATTCCTGGAGGGTTTAAAAATATGTAGATGTGGCACTTACAGACATGGTTTAGTGGTGGACTTGGCAGTGCTGGGTTAATGGTTGGACTCAGTGACCATAGTGGGGTTTTTTTTTCAACCTAACTGATTCTCTGATTCTAAATTAGTAAGTGAAAAATAGCATCCAGGACAAGTAAAATGCGTATTTTTATCTGTAGAAACACACAGTTCTGAGTCATTAAGGAATTTCCATCCTCTTCTATAAAAGCATTCAATCATAAAAGAAATAAAGAAGTCGGTCTGACACCTAAAATTATTTGATAATTAATGTTCCAAAGATCTACAGCTATGTTGTTTCATGTGTGCTGTAGCAACTTTTTCTGCTTTACTATGACAGGAAAAGAAAACAAGCAGTGGTCAGATTCTGAGCGGCAATATCTCACCATGAGGACAGTAGCAACCAGAAAAAGATCACCTTAGTTCACACTCTTGCAAAGTCTGGCATCAGTACACCCCATGTCACTATTGACAGGGTCGTGTTGAACCTAAATCAGTCAACATCACATAAATTTTCAAAAGATTCAGCTGATCTTTTTCTAATTCAAGTATCTCTAATTGTCTTTTAGTGCATCATGAGCTTACAGAAACTCCAAAGCCCTGCTATGCTTCTGTTAATGAAATACTATCCTTGTGATGTTTCAAGCACATTCAACTAATCTTATAAGCATAGACAGACATAAACTGAACTTTACAGTCTTAGGAAAATTGGATGACTGAGCAAAGGGAATTGATCACCCATCCAGCAAATTTTCTGAGTTTTCACAAATGTCAAAGTCCTATTGCCAAGGAAAAAGATTCTGGATAGGATACAATTTTTGTATATACTCACAGTGAACTCTCAATTCAATAGATTTTATCTTTACTGTAGCATACCGTGACTCACAAATGGGCATCAATTCATCCAAAACCTGAGGAAAGCAATATAACCATATTCATGGGGCACTGAGATGTGTTTTTCACATTTCCAGTCAGCACTTGTATAAGAATTTGAGCTGTGTCACTGACATTGCCTTGCATTCTTCTTACCTCTAAACTTAAATGGCAATACTGAATGGCCTACTTTACTTTTTTTTTTAATATTATCCACTCTTTTATTTTATTTATGGCATTCCGAAGCTTCACTTGCTTCAGCTAATCACAAGCTCACTGTATTAGACATTGGACAAGAAATCAGTTTAAAAAACCCAATCCATCAGCTTTGTTCTTAATTAATTTTTTAAAATTCTTTATTCCTTTTCCTTGGTACTTAGGAAATTTTAAGTCAGATTTAGTTCACAACCACTGGACAGTTTCTCCCATTTACAAAGCTGTTGAATATTCCTTACTTTCACAGATTTCACAAGAATTGAGAAGTGAACAGTAGTTCTGAAAATAAATTATGCCACCTATATCGATACTGTTACTTGTGAAAACGTGTGGAAGTGGTAATAGATTGCTTAAAGTATTTTAAACTTTCTTTGAATAAATTAAAGGTTCAAACTATTTCTCTTTTACATTTATGCTTTTCCTGGCATCTTGGGTTTTTTTGTAAACATGTATTGAGATGTACCCTATATGAATACCATGTGAGCTCAAGATTAAATTACAGTGGCATCCATGAATGGCTTCCCTTCAACTGTTAAAAACTTTTGCCAATTAAAAATTCTGCATTCAAAGAAACTGTGTACTTTTGGCATTTTCATTCCACTGTCAACACTTTGGTGCACTTCAGTTGGTATACAGGAAAGACAGAGAGAAAAATCCAACCCTATTCAATAGGCTCTGGAGGGAGTCCAGGAAAAGGCAAAAGAGCTGGTGAAGGGTCTGGAGTACAAGTCTTGTCAGCAGCAGCTGAGGGAATTTGGGTCGTTTAGCCTGGGAAAAAAAGGGGAGACCTTTCTGCTCTCTACAACTCCCTGAAAGGTGGTACTGGCAGGGTGGGGCTTGTTCTCGCAAGTAACCAGCAACAGGACAAGAGAAAATTACTAGAAGCTGTACCAGGGAAGACTGAGATTGGTTATTAGGAAAACGTTTTTCACTGAAAAGGTTGTTAAGCATCGGAACAGGCTGCCCAAGAAAGTGGTTGAGTCATCATTCCTGGAGGGTTTAAAAATATGTAGATGTGGCACTTACAGACATGGTTTAGTGGTGGACTTGGCAGTGCTGGGTTAATGGTTGGACTCAGTGACCATAGTGGGGTTTTTTTTTCAACCTAACTGATTCTCTGATTCTAAATTAGTAAGTGAAAAATAGCATCCAGGACAAGTAAAATGCGTATTTTTATCTGTAGAAACACACAGTTCTGAGTCATTAAGGAATTTCCATCCTCTTCTATAAAAGCATTCAATCATAAAAGAAATAAAGAAGTCGGTCTGACACCTAAAATTATTTGATAATTAATGTTCCAAAGATCTACAGCTATGTTGTTTCATGTGTGCTGTAGCAACTTTTTCTGCTTTACTATGACAGGAAAAGAAAACAAGCAGTGGTCAGATTCTGAGCGGCAATATCTCACCATGAGGACAGTAGCAACCAGAAAAAGATCACCTTAGTTCACACTCTTGCAAAGTCTGGCATCAGTACACCCCATGTCACTATTGACAGGGTCGTGTTGAACCTAAATCAGTCAACATCACATAAATTTTCAAAAGATTCAGCTGATCTTTTTCTAATTCAAGTATCTCTAATTGTCTTTTAGTGCATCATGAGCTTACAGAAACTCCAAAGCCCTGCTATGCTTCTGTTAATGAAATACTATCCTTGTGATGTTTCAAGCACATTCAACTAATCTTATAAGCATAGACAGACATAAACTGAACTTTACAGTCTTAGGAAAATTGGATGACTGAGCAAAGGGAATTGATCACCCATCCAGCAAATTTTCTGAGTTTTCACAAATGTCAAAGTCCTATTGCCAAGGAAAAAGATTCTGGATAGGATACAATTTTTGTATATACTCACAGTGAACTCTCAATTCAATAGATTTTATCTTTACTGTAGCATACCGTGACTCACAAATGGGCATCAATTCATCCAAAACCTGAGGAAAGCAATATAACCATATTCATGGGGCACTGAGATGTGTTTTTCACATTTCCAGTCAGCACTTGTATAAGAATTTGAGCTGTGTCACTGACATTGCCTTGCATTCTTCTTACCTCTAAACTTAAATGGCAATACTGAATGGCCTACTTTACTTTTTTTTTTAATATTATCCACTCTTTTATTTTATTTATGGCATTCCGAAGCTTCACTTGCTTCAGCTAATCACAAGCTCACTGTATTAGACATTGGACAAGAAATCAGTTTAAAAAACCCAATCCATCAGCTTTGTTCTTAATTAATTTTTTAAAATTCTTTATTCCTTTTCCTTGGTACTTAGGAAATTTTAAGTCAGATTTAGTTCACAACCACTGGACAGTTTCTCCCATTTACAAAGCTGTTGAATATTCCTTACTTTCACAGATTTCACAAGAATTGAGAAGTGAACAGTAGTTCTGAAAATAAATTATGCCACCTATATCGATACTGTTACTTGTGAAAACGTGTGGAAGTGGTAATAGATTGCTTAAAGTATTTTAAACTTTCTTTGAATAAATTAAAGGTTCAAACTATTTCTCTTTTACATTTATGCTTTTCCTGGCATCTTGGGTTTTTTTGTAAACATGTATTGAGATGTACCCTATATGAATACCATGTGAGCTCAAGATTAAATTACAGTGGCATCCATGAATGGCTTCCCTTCAACTGTTAAAAACTTTTGCCAATTAAAAATTCTGCATTCAAAGAAACTGTGTACTTTTGGCATTTTCATTCCACTGTCAACACTTTGGTGCACTTCAGTTGGTATACAGGAAAGACAGAGAGAAAAATCCAACCCTATTCAATCTTTTCAGCCACTCAGTTTTACAATCTCTATCATACATCTTGTCAGTTATCTTTAGGGTTTTTCTCCTAGGTTAAAGACAATATTTTTGTGCTTTAAAATATTCTTTTGTCTTTTCCTGAATATGACCCAGTATTACCACACACTTTTTGAGACAGAGAATGAGAACTGTAAGATATTGGAAATGTGAGAGCACTAGATCTCATGAAGCAGTATAATGTTTTTGGGGGTTACTTCTTCTCTAAAAATTCCCAATTTGCTTCTTTTGAAAGTTATTGAGTTTTCAACAAACATTTACACGGGACTATCTGTCAAGATTCAAAGCTCTCATTGGTGGAAGAAAATGGCCAACTTCATTTTATATATAAAGTGAAATTGTAAGGGGGTTTTGTGTATGGCTTCCTATTTATTTCCTTTAAGTTCACCTGCCTTTTTCTACTTAGTAAATGCTTTCTACAGTTCTTCACAGCACTTCTCCCCAAATTTCATTATATGATATTCATTGACTAGAGCAGTATTCCTGATCCTCAGAGAGGTCGGGCTGGATATTAGGGTATGCATCCCCAGGGATAGAAACATTGATTTTACAGCCAGTGATGAAGACTGACTAGAACTTGCTTAACTCTTGGGATAAAGAGGGGAATGAAAGGCAAACAGCACAGCGGAGGAGGTTTCAGAAGTCAGGAGGATATGGGCTACTTTAGAACAACTACCTCTCAACATCACTCATTTCCTTTATTTTTCAATGTGATTCAGTATAGGACTGGCTAATTATAGCAATCTTAACATTGCAGAGCAGAAATTATGCAAAAAAAAAAATAAAGAGCTAGAACGTTACTAGTTACCACCTACATTTCTTTTTAATACAGTCTGTATTTATTCATATTTTAACAAATATCTGAAAAATGACATGCAACATTTCACAGTCTCAACTCTGACACATCTACATGTTAAAACTAGTCAAATTTGGAGACAGATTTTTATTTTCTTTAAAGTACTTTTTTGGGAAAGACATTTTTTCAGCGTATGGCTGTTTGCATAGATAGTACGTGCATGTTCAATAACACTTGTGTGTCAAAATAACTGCATAAACAACCAGAAGAAGCCATAAGCATCTCAGCTTTATCAAGGCTTTCTTGAACTCAAAGTGTTCTATTACAAAACAAAACACTCTTCATTATGTAACCTAGACCTTTTGATTGGTCTCAGTTTGGTCAGGCAAAACAAAGCCTTAGATGTCTAAGTACCTAACAAGTGGTCTGCTTAATCCACTAGAACATATTTCTGTCATTCAATCCACTTTTGCAAGTGTTTTATGTAGTTATATTACACTACTGAGGAAAAAAATAAGCTGTATTCTTTTGAAAGTTCAGAGCCTAATTAAAAGGTGGCTCATTAGCCAAATGGATTTTTGTCACATGAAATTTTTCACTGGTTTGCTAATGAACCAGATATAAATACCAGTCACTACTGCAATCCAGCAACCTCAAGGCTGCCAGTATTATTACATTTACTTTAAATATAAAATTACAACTTTGCAAGTGTGGGCCACCTAGCATATAATTCTGTTTTGGAAAGCATTCCTATTTAAATCAATCATAAGCATATGCTCTCTGTCATGCTTTGAGTTTAGCCTGCATTCAGTGCTGTTCTTGAAAAGGGTGGTTCTCCCTTTCAAGGCACACTGATAACACACGCCGTTCTGAAGGACGCTATAGGAATGTGACAGCAAAATACTATTGGTCATATTTCTGATTCATATAAAAGATACACTTCATATTTTAAAATTCTTTCATCTTCAACATGTAGATGCCAAAGGAACCAAATGAAAGCATAACTTCCTTTTATTTCTGTGCTCATAGTTCTGTTGTAACAGTAAACCTGTTATGCAAATTCTGCACTCTGGCCAAAGACCTCTAAGGTTTGTCCTCTTGATCCCTATAGTAGTGTTACCAAGAAGTACAATTAGTTTCTCTTGCTCAATTTTCTGCTAGGATTAAAAAAAAAAAGGGGTGCTGTACCTGTGGACTGAGGACCATAAAATCATTTTCCAGAAAATCCCAACATAGTCTGTGTTACGTTTTATGGTTAAAAGTCAAATGAAATACCTTACTGCTGTGACACAGAGACAATGACCGAATCATACTTAAGTAGAAATGTAATGCAGAAATAGAGGTAGTTCCCAGGAGAAAGAATACAGAGTTAAATAGAGTTCAATTTTTAGAACAATGAACAACGACTACAAAGCACCAAAATGTATGATGATAGTCTAGACCTAAATTCAAATGCATTTTTTTTTCCTGAAGGAATAAATCCATTTTTTAATAGTTTGGCTAGATGAAGTTAACAACATTGCTGCAATAAAATGCTCAAACATCATTTACAATACAATTATTTGGACTCGGTTCCTAAAAGAATGTTAGATGCCAAAATTAATTTACCCCAGTCCACAAAGGAGTGGATCATTCCAGGTCAGATTTTCCAGCTCTGTGTCTGTGCCTCAGACACCCCTAAGGCACCTAAAAGTGAGCCTTTTCCATTCTACACAATTTTGCATCCATTCCAAAGATCTTGTGCAATAAGGAGGTAACATTCAGCATTCCTTCCTTTCATTTGTGAAATTATCTTACAGGCAATTGCCCAGCATATTGAAAAGGGTGGCAGAGATCATTTTGTGTGAACAAGCAAAGTATGAGCTTGTTTCAAAAGGTGCAGAGAGGGTGTAAGTCAGATGAAGGAGAAAAGTAATGGAAATGAAGGAGACATGATGAAGGGGTTGTGGGAGTGTTTTAAGGATGACTGCTGAGTAAGAAAGCAAAGCAGCATGCTACTATACAAGAGGATGGGTGGAAATATTTCCATGACTATTCAAAGTCATGACTATTTAAATATTAGTATCATTAGATGTTGTTTTTAGCAGCCAAAGCTGCTAAAGCAGACCTGAATTCCAAGAAACCTTTCATTTGTTCCACTGGAACACCCAGCTGTCATCTTCCATTTGCACATTTAACATCAATTTCAATGAATTACACATAAGACAATTCAACCCTCTGATGACAGAGCTGCAACTTACTTTACAAAGTTAATTGAACCTCCTTTTATGCTCAGTCTCACTGGCCATCCACATTATTAATGCCTCAAGCCCAGGCTATGTCACAGCCTTGCTGGTAGCCTGGAATCCCCTTTGAGGCTGTAGTCACACCTACCCCACACCAGGAAAGCTTCAGGTCCTTCCAAGCTCTGTGCCACAAGAGTGGAATGACTGCAACCCACTGGTGTGAGAGAAGCTGTGTGGCAGCAGCCATGCCACAAGGACCCTGATAGATGTATGAAGTCTGTGCAGACATATCTTAGCAACTGCAACTCTGCAAGAATTCTTCAGGCTCAGGCTTCTCTTTGAACTGCCTGAGTATCCCTGCAGTGAGTCTCATAAACTGGAAAAGCAGTGGGTGGCTAGTGTGGGCTAGACATGGCATGCAAACACACCCTATGTGACTCCTCTCATACAAAGCATCTACATTACTATAGGTAAAATAAAATTGTGCGAGGGGGAAAAAATAGGACTAGAAAGTCAATTTGTATGGTTAGAAATACCATGGATGATGGGGGAAAAATTCTCACTCATTTAATTTATTTAAAAAACGCCCAGACTTCTGCCTGTATTCGACAAAAACCATTTCACTTTGGAGGAGTTACAAAAGAAAGTCTTTTCACTGTACTTAGCTGTCTCAAAGGTATCTCTTCAACAGAAGAGAAATCTCTAGCAAAGTGTCACCCTGGAAATCTGAAATAGCTTCTAACAACAGCTCATTTTCTGCTAGCCTTTGAATAAAGCCTTTAAATTCAAAGTTCTTACAGGAAACCAAAATCTGATAGAATGGAAATAAACCTTTTGTTTTGGTTTCAAGGTGAAATGGTTTAAATGTTATCCAATCACTTTGATGAAAAGGACTTGACAAATATTCAACGCCTGATGAGATGACAAATCAGGCTCTTTGGACTAATTAGGTCTAGCCTCTTTTACTAATCCACAGATTGGAGAAAAACTCTCAATGTGGATTAAGACTGACAAACCAAGCAACAAAATTAGGATTTTTTTTTCCCCATGATATAACAAAAACATTCAAATGGAATGCTGCCATTCATACTAAACATAAGATGACAAGATAGAAACCTGAAAGCTAAAAGGTAAGAGATTTTTGAAAAAAGTGAAAACCTGAAAAAGTATGTCCTAACATTTTTTTTCTCATCTTTGGATGAAAAACATCTTTCATTTTTGACTAAGTATAACTTGTATAAATAAGTATAAACGTGGAATACAAATTAATCACAAGGAAAAAAACATGTAAACAATTCCTGGGAATTTATATAGCGGTACTTATCTTACTTATAATACTTAAAACTATGGTTTTACTATGTGTCAGATTTAAAGAATAATCTGTTGTAGTAAACTAGTACAAAAATTATTAGGTCCATATCCCATGAAAGAAGTATATGAAGGGAAATTAGGTTTGAAAAGCATGATAAGTAAGTACTTAAATTTTGTACAAGACTCTTCTTTTGGCTTATGCAAAAAGATGCATTGCCACCTTCTGTTCTTGGTATAGTAGTTGGAGTTTATTATTCGCCTGGAAAATAATTTTCAGAAGGCTGCTACTTCTGGAAAAAAAATTGTTTCTTTGGGATTTTCTTTGTTTAAAATTTTATTTCTATGAAAGCTGATATTTTCCAAAGAGAAGAAAAAAATCTGAGTGGCATGACTTCGTATAACTGTCAAATACATGCTCAAGTTTAAACTGTAATGCCTATTGGAAAATGTACAAACAACTGTATATAAATTATATTACATCATATTATGTATAGCTGTAATTATATTTTAATATGCATTTATTTAAAAACATATACTCTCAAAAATTTAGTCATTTTTATTTTAATAACTTTTTCAATATATTTTTCATACTTGAATAATATAATTTTTTAAGACAAAACAAATTCGATGTTGAAAAATCAGAAATTAGTGAGCATATGCTCAAGTTTGCAATATATTGATAACTACATTACTGGCATAAATATATACTCTAGAAGAAAGAGAAGACAACTTCAAAATTTTAGTTGTTATTGTAAGATGATTGTTTAGTTGTTATTGTAAGATGAAATGGCTCAATGCCAGCTATTTTACAGGCCATATACATATATGCTGTAAATAAAAATAACAGAAAAAAAACCTCTAAAATTTTACTTTCTCCAACAAACTTAACAAAGACTTTGATTTCACATATGCAACAGTAACTGTCAGAGTCAAGTATATGTCAACAAAATGTTAGTTGAGGGACTACAAAACCACTGACTTCAGTGCTGCATAAATTAAAAGAAGCCATTTTTTGAGTAATGGCTCCAAAGATCTTGGAATGACTACTGCTGACTAATGCTCCAAATTTACCACAATATGCTTAAGAAAATTCGGCAGCTTTTAAATATGCCTGCCTTAGCAGCTGTGGTGTTCAGTTTCTCTGGGCATGGAAATCAAGCTATTTGTTCTGAGTGCACAGACAATATGAATCAGATGCCATACACAAATTATGTATATAAGCTAAGTGTGATTAACATCTTAGGTCACAGAGAGCACCTGGTGTTTTGCAAATAGTAACAATTAAACCTGCTGGGAGCAGGTTGGGAGCTGAGGGTGTGCCCTCCAGCCTGGCAGCTCCCAGGGCTACTAGCCTGGCTGCTGAAAAATGTGAAGTGCAAGGGGGCAAAGGATGGGAACAACCAGTTTTAGCTTTTCTACAATTTATGACTCAAAAATAAGTTCATGCACTCATGGAAGGAATAACTTTTTGTTTGCCAAACTCCCCTGTAATTCAGTTTTGTTAGTTTCACTTATGTTTCTGTAATAGAAACACAGAAGCTTAGAGAACAAGAATCACTTTACTTCATTGTGTACACATAATAATAATAATTATCTATTTGTAAATATTTGGTGGTTTTGATGACTTAAGAGGTTCAGATTTGTAGGGGTAACAATCAATAAATAGTTCTACTCATGAGATAGGCAAACAAATACTGAAATGACTCAAAATGTTAAACACAAACAACTCAGAACACCTTCTCCCATAAAGTCAGATTTTTCTAGAACACATTTTCCCTCTTAATTCTCCAACATATTCAAGAAAAGCAAGAGCAAACATGGTAACAGGTGTGCAAAATATTCATCACCATTAATCTTGGTAGTTTCGAACTATCCAAGTCAAAAATCATTAAAATGTGTATCGATAGCAAAGAAATGCTAAGTGACTGCTTAGGACAATTTCAGAGAGACTCATTGTATTCAGAATGCAAAAATGTCCTACATGCCTCTTCACTGTAAAAGCAAACCTTATAAGAAAAAAACATAGCACTTTCCATTTTAACATTCCCAAAATATAAATGTGAAAAAAAAGCAGAAAATGACAAAGCATTGAAATCTTTATCACACAGGACATTACAAGTAGCAGTAAATAGAGACTGTCACTCAGGTGAGGGACTGTGAATTATTTCTATTTCCTTCTTTCCTCACCTTTTGTTCTGGTAAAGATGAATTTCTCATAGCCTTTAAAATTCCTCATATAAAACACATCCAACAGTTCTCAACATCTCACCTCTATTTTCTCTGTCCTATTTTTATCTCGCAGATCCCAGCAACAGAACAGACAAGCCTGAAGAGATCTTTGAATATGGTCTAGCAAATCATAAACAGTGCAATTGAGAAGACACCATAAACTAAATGCAAGGCTACTCATAATTTAAGCCTGAAGAAAATTACTCTGACACACAATTAAATAAATCATTGAACCACTAGGTGCACTATTTTAATGCTATGACTCAAATAATATTCACTACTTACAGGTATTATTCAAATGTATTATTATAGATTTATGTCACATCTAAATAATGAAATATTATTAAAAATTATTTACTGGTATGGGACACCACAAACACATAAATTGCATCTTTATTAATTTTCAGTATTTTAAAGTATATTTTTAGCAGGGAGTATGCAGAATTTTTAACCACTTTTACAAGCGGGATTGGGTGCTAGGTCACTTTTCCAGACAAAATACCAAAGGGTAGCTAGTAGAGATTTTTAAAATTTCTAAATACATTATTAAATCGTACTTACAGAGATAAATACCTGAATCTGATCTCAGTTTATATATCATCCTGATCCATCAAGAAAATTTCAGCTGAGCCATTTCTATCAACTTGTTTATAGTGGCCAACAGAATAATAAAGATTTAAGAAACAACAACTATCACATTATTCCAGTACTTTACTTCAAGAAATTCTTTTTATACTGATGAGAAAAGAAGTCCATTTCATTGCAGTAAGTTTCTTAAAGTGAGTGCACAAACTGTATGCCAGAAGGAATGTTTTGGCCTTTTCTTTCCCCATGAAACAGAAAATTGTTAATCTATGACCTGCATAAAACATTAAGCTGTCTCTGGTTTTCCATTCCAATTTAATTCACTTGGTTTCCCCTCACTGATTGCCTTTGACTGAAGAGTCACATGTTTCAAAGAGAGAAGAAAATATAACTGTTGCTTAAGTGTGTCATGCTGAGAAGTCATTCAACTAAAACAGGAGCTATTTGTTCACAGAATCTATCAAGGCCAGTCTTCAGAGGGTCTTTTTAACTCAGAGACCATGTCTTGGACTTCCAGTCCTGCCTACATTCATTGCAAACTGCCATAAGTCTGCCCTTCAATGCAGCATTGCCTTACTTTGTGTATTCTGGTACAAAAAGATTTTGGCTTCACTGAGATGAAGTATGAAGGATCTTTTATCATTACTATGTGTAATAAACCTCAATAGAGAATACAGGATGATGTCCTAGAAGGCAATCACAATATAGTGTACAATGAGTAACTGCACTGCGTCTAACAGGAAAACAAAGATCCGTTAAACAGCTATGTAGTGAGTGTAATTTTATTTAGACATACAATTAGCAAACTTTCCAAGATTACATATTTAGAAAGAATATGTAAACTTAACAGGAAAAATTTTAGATATATCTTGCAACTGTGTCCAGAAGGAGGAAGAGAAATCCTTATCAAAGAGGCTATCTATCTTAAAGTCCTAAGTGACAGTCAGGATAGTGGTGTTACTCACCACTCAGAAAGCCAATAGCTGGAAAGATCTTCAGAAATAATTAACTCTGTTTCAGCCACACTGAATCTGTAGGTAACACAATTCCCATAGAATATTAGAGACACACTGGGCTAAAAGAAGCAAGTTTAGAGTAGAAGTTAATGGTATTTATAACAGTGAGATGGTAAATTCAAAATTTACATAGATCCACCTGAACTAAAGAAAACACACTTTTACTGTGAGAGTGACTAAACACTAACACAGGTTGCATAGACAGGTTATTCAGTCATCATGCTTGGAGAAATTAAAAAATCTGCACACAGGCCCATGCAATTTGCTTTTGGTGACCCTGCCTGAGCAGAGGGTTGGACTAGATGATCTCAAGTGGTTCTTTCAGCCTAAATGATTCTGAGATTCTATGATTAATTATCTCTTCTTTTTTATTTTAATTCTTTTCTTACATCAGTCTCCTAATTCTTAACTCCTTTATAGCATCTTCAAAGAACATTTATTCTGAATAAGATGGGTTTTGTGAAGCAACACACTCATGTATATTACTTTCATGTGAATTACCTGTGAGAAACTATGCATCATCTTTCCATGTGATCCATATGCAAACTTGCTTTATGAAATGCATACTTACTGTGGACAGAATGCTTTAGTGCTTCTAAAATGCTAATTAGCAATTATCTGAACCACTTCAATTAGAAAAGATATTTATAAACCTTTCCCTTCCCTATAAAAGGAACATCAAACACACTATAATATAATCTCTCTCCTGTTATAAGAGCCTTCAAACAGAGTTTTGTTTATATGAAACTTCATTTTGCAAAACCATGGTTCAGGAACCATGGTTCATCATAAAGCCTTGTTATTGAATTTCTCTTAACTGACTATTTGTCCCTTTTCAGCTTAAAGAGTGA
>NW_005054301.1:14323261-14333420 GCF_000277835.1 Geospiza fortis
CTTGATATTAATTATTTTTGCTACCTTCATTACATATCTGGAGTGAAAGTTTGCCTGTATTTTTCAATTATCAGTCTTCTGGCACTGGCATTGCAGTAGATTCATTATCACGTACTTAATGATAATATATATCCAACCAAAGCCAAAACTAAAGCTTCTCACACCCTGCTACTTTAATGCTGGAAATTTAAATGGATGTGTAGAACTACAGACTGTAGAACTGCCATATTTTAGAATCAGAGTGTTCTTCTTCACATGGAAGTAAGCCATGTTTACACTGCAAACAGAAATTAATGCAGGAAAACTGGGATAACCCAGTTTTAGCAGGCAGTTGAAAGACCTAAAGGAGTAGGGCAGCCCTTAGAGGACAGATACGAAACAGTGTTTCTCCAGCCACCAAGGAGTGAACTATCAAACTGAAAGTATCATTTTGGGCTTTTCACTCCCTTCAAGACCTTTGAGGATTAAAATACAATCTTACACCAATTTAATAATAATACTTATTCAAGTATTTATCATATAGTAAACGGTTCTTTATAGGTTAAACTACTTTTATACTTTGAGACTGCAAAGTTGATCTGCCAGGGATATCCATTAGCAATTGGCACGTTTCCAAATGGCAGTGGGTAATTTTTGACAACAATACAAAACTACCAGAATGTTTGTTTTCAATTCTTTCTAATGGAAAGTGAACTGCTGCCATAAAATTCTTATTGGCAGAAACAAGCAAACACAACATTCTCCATCTAATAATCAGCAGGGACAGGGATAGATGCATCTACAATTATATCCAGAATATATTGCATATAACTCCTCGGTAAACATCTTTAACTAATCAATTAAAGAAAATTATTTGAGAAATAACCTAAAAAACTTATATTCACCAACCTTTTCAAGCATTTAAGATTCCCTCCCTACAACACAATAAGCATTATAATTTTGAAGACCTTAAATCCAAACTCTACCTCACTTTTCTTTTTCTTCCTCCCTTGTCTTCTCTGCATTTCCAAAATTTCATGACACTGCACACTGACTTCATGAAACCTCAGCAAGCCAGATAGATTTATAGTCACAATGTACATTCTAATGGTTAAAGTTTCTTTTGCAGACTTTCCCAACAAAACAAAAATAAAAATTATCTTGTCTCTTACCAGCCATGTTCTACTTGTTTTGTGATACTCCATAAATGTTCTCTATCACAGCCAAGGTAACACTCTCTACTCAGTCTTGGAGTTCCCCTTTCTCACTTGTCCTCCATCTCTTGTTCTTCCTGCTTCAGTATTAATAGCACCCACTCAAAATATCACAGTCCCTCCGTATCTTCATCCAACTTGATTCTTCTTATTTCCCACTCCTAACAGCTTCTGTTTTAGCCAGTCACAGCCAGCCTTCTGGCTTCCATTTTTTAGCTGCAACTGAGATTTTTGGGGATCAAATGATTCCCTGCAGGAGGGATGTCTTGCCACTTGTCCTTTCTGCCACATTTGCATGTCCTCCCTCACCCTAGCAGTAGTTATCATCAGCCCACTGCGAGCTTTCAGCTCACTCAACCAGCTAAAGCTACTCACCTCCCTCCTTGCTGGCTCAGTTTTCAGCTTGCTTAGTGATTTGACTCAAATTACCAAAAAGCAGGAAAACCACCAAAGTTGTTGCAGAGTGGGGGGGTGGGGGAAAGTGAAGAGAGGAGGCCTTCAATGGAAGAAGGTAGAGAGCAAGAAGAGAATGGGCCTGTCTTTTCAGTCCCATAAGTCTTAGCCATTTTACCTGACACAAATGTTAATCATTCAGTTCTATTCCAAGTTTGGTTTAATTTCTCTACAGTCCTAGTAAATTTGGATTTCTGTCTTTTCTGGATATCTTCTTCCTTGACATCTACTAGATACCTAAAATAAGCATTATTCATTGGCTGGGGATAGGGTAACATCATCCTTCTAATTTGTTCCCTTTCTTGCTTTCACTGTTCCCCCTTGGCAGATTTTTATTCTTTTTTTTCACATTAGGAGTAAAACATATATCAGAAAGTGGGGAGAATGATCCTTGCCAGTCTCATCCTGACTCAAAGCACAGTTACCAGTCGCTGTCCTGGAAGCTATTTCATAACCAGTGATTTTTATTTTAAAGTTTTCTGCTCTGAATCAAATTCACTTCAGTAACTGCTAAAAATTCCCCTAATCTTCTTTCTCTAACGAGCAATACTTAGTATAATGGTATATTGATGTCATTCAGTACTAAATTGATAGAATAGCTCTGAAATTCTTCTCCCTAGTTTTTTCTACTGCTGTAGAAACTTGAGAGAGAAGCAGTGACAGGAACTAAAAGGTCTCAGAAAATCTTTCCCTGAGAAAATGCATCTGTTATTCAGATGTATTGAAGATATTTTCAAAGGCCTCTCCAAGACTACAAAAGCAATACATCATATTAGAGTAGAAAAAATTTCATACAGAAATGCAGGAATTATGTTTCTGAGGATTTAATAAATGTCCTTCTATGATAAATTTTAGTGATTGTACTTCTGGTTTTGCTGCTTGTAACTGAGCAGTTTATCATTTGAAAGTCCTACGTTATTCTAAAGCTTTTTCATAGAATTTTGATAATTCAAATAGAACTATTGCATGCAAATACAAGGATTTTGATTCCCAGTCCCACCTACAGAGAAACCTGCCAAGTAATTCTTGTTGAACTATAAATTATTCCCAGTTAACTATTAACTTACTAAGATGAAAGCTGTGGCCTATTCCCATGGCCAATAGTTGCACTTCAACAAGAAGATCCAGTAAACTGTACTTTCAAATTAACTACCAATAGAACTTTTTGCATTGAAACTATTATACATGTGTCATATATGTATCTATATATCTATAAAGAAACTGAATTTGAGAAAAAGTAGAAGTACAGAAGTCAGGCACTTTGCATTAGGTGTTCAGTTTTGACTAAAGGAATATTCGCCAATTATTAAGAAAATCTGTGAAGAATCATGATTCTTCACAGATGACAAGAAAAGAGAATTAAAATTATGTGTAGAGCTGTATGATGAGTCCAACTTGTAATTTAAACTAATAAATTAGAATATCTAACTAATTAATGAAATTTTCCAAGTACAAAGTTACACAGGTAACAACAGGTTTCAAAAGTTTTTCAGGAAGAAGTAGTGCATACTATGACAGCAATGGAACTTTGAAAAGATATACAAAAGGCCATTATTTTTGCCATGAAGCAAATCTTTCAATCAACCTGACTGATAAAAAGTTGACCAAAATTATCTCTAATTCTTAGTCACTGTAAATACTTACACATTTTAATAACTGACTGGAATTGAAAGAAAACATTTCACAGTAACACCTCACTGTAGACAAATCTGAAAAATAGTCTTGAACTCTCCTCTTCACACATGGGAGGAATTTGATAAGAATCAATTTGATAAGAATCAAAGGAGTGCAGATTTATAACTGTAAAACTTAATATCATTTACATTAACTAAAATTGGAGGTACATAATTTGTCTCACTGAACTATAGTCAGTTAGTTATTATTCATGTATGTTTACAGAAGAGTGGTATTCCACCCAAATGCTCTGTCAAGATGAATGATTCCACCCCTGGCTCAGATGGAAATGGAAGTCATTATCCCAGATCCAGAGACATATCTACAGTATTATATATATGCCAGCAAAATAGGGAATTTTTCCTTAAAGTCACAGATCTTTCTGACACAGCAGTAATAATGCTAGTATGCAATCATACTTGAAAAAAAAAACAAACCACAAAACAAAACAAAACCAAAAAAACCCAAACCTTGTGATATTTTGTGATATTTTCTGTCTGTATTAATGTTGCCAGGTAAATGTAAACAAGAACTAAAATTGGGCTTGTTTGCTTTTCTTCTCTTCACAAAGATGTTTCTGCTTAATAGCCAGGATTTTCAGCCAACAGATGCCATTAGTATGTATGTGTGTTGTTCTGCTTCTTGTAAAACCATTGTGGGTTAAGCCCAGTGGGAAAAAAAGCACCACACAGACTCATTCCTTTCCTCCTCCCTTTCCCCAAGTGGCATGGGGGAAGAGGCATGGAAAAACCCCAATAACTGGGGGTCAAGATAACAAACAAAAATTTTCTTTAATAAGTGAAAGATAAGTAGAAAAAGAGGGAAGAAAAAAGTGAAACAAGTGATGCTACAGCAATCTCTCACCGCCTCCCATGTGTAGACTGAAGCCCTGCCAGGTCCCAGGCAAAAGATGACTAACCCCTCTAAAGCCCCCTCTTTGCACTTTTATTCCTGAGCATGACGTTATGTGGCAGGGAATTTCTCTTTAGTTAGTCTGGGTCATCTGTCTGGTTGTGTCCCCTCCCAGCCCATTGTGCAGCCCCTGGTCTATTCACTGAGGGGATGCAGAGTGAGAAACAGAGAAGGGATTGATGTTGTGCGAACACTGCTCAGCACAAGCTAGAACATCCCTGTGTTATTGAGATCATTTTCAACACAAATCCAAAACGCTGTTCCATACAACCTGCTGTAAAGAAAATTAACCCTATCCCAGCCAAACACAGTACAAGAGTACAGGATAATAGGTACAGTTCCACATCCAACAATTCTAAATGATAAAATAAGTTAAAAAAAACTAATGTAAAACAGAGAGAAAAAGATTTTCTGTGCTACTTTATTCTTATAAAGGGGTGAAATTGCTGGTTTTGTCAGATAAACCAGCTCACCAAAAGGTACAGTGAGTACAAGATGTAATGAGAGGGGTAGGACAGCACAGCACAACAGGAACCAAGAAAGAAATGAAAGAAGAGCATAGCACCCGTCTTTTCAGCCTTGTCAACTCACCAACAACACCTTAAATTTGATTTAGTCTTGAGTGGAACTAGCACAACTTCTAGAAGTAGCAGGCATAAATGCAAACCTCATAGGCAGTATTAAACACCCTCTGGCTAAGGTAATGGTTTCACATCCCTACACACCTCCCATTTTAGAATCCCCCTTTTGTGTCACTTTGCTCTGCAGCCCCCCTGTAAGACAGGGGGACCAGTCTGAGCTACACCTAGATCACTGCAGAATTAGGTCCTTCACCCTTCCCTCTCCTTAAGTTAAAAATGAAGAGTATAGATGCTGATGTTCTAGTTAACAAAAATAATTATGCATTTTTACACAGTATATCTTTATAAATAAACCCATGCACTGTACTCAAATACATTGTAACAGGACTCCTGCATGCAATCATTTTAAAAACAAGCCTTTTCTTACAGAATTTACATCAACCTTGTAGCTAAATGTTCAAAGCACCAGTCCTATACTTTAAGGCACTGTAGAAAATATTCTATCAGTGAAGCCAAACAAGCAAAAAGAACATATTGGAGAATAAGTGTTACCATAACACTTTGAAAGACTAGAACACAGCACAGGAAAAGCAGTAAAACAAGCATGTGAGCTTTTTTCATTTCATACAGAAAGATTTTCCCTTAACTTGGGCTAAGAGGCCATTCAGTAACAACAGGACTGAAAATAAGCTGTCAAAAAAATCTATCTTGAAACCTTTTATAGCTGTAACCCAGTCTGTAAGTAGTAAAAAATCGTTTTTTAAGTTAACATAGTATTTATTATTACTAGCTAGTATTAAAAAAAAACCAAAACAAACAAACCCAGAAAACCCTCCAAGACTTTCATGCTTGGTTGATTCTATTAGTTTAAAAATGTGTGAAATAGGACTGACCTGGACAGAAACTCTGCTGTGTCCGAGTAGTTAATTTTTCTTGCACAGCACACTTTTCAAAATGTCCTGCAGTTGCATTCTGATATAGGCCCCATTGTCTGCTGGCAAATCCCAATTCTCCAGGATCAGAAAACTTCCGATAAAACGGTGGCTCCAAATCACTGAAAGAGAAGTTTATAGCACCGTGCCTTCCATGGTCATAGTCTCTGAGCATGGATTCGTCCTCGATGTTCTGCGTTGGCAGCGGGAGGATCCGGTGGTGCAGCTGCGGGCTGGGCAGTCTCGAAGATAATGGAGAAGGAATAGGTGACATTTGTTTGTGTGTATTAGATGGCGGATATGAATTACTAAAAACATTACTCACTGCTGCTAATGGGGGTGAATGCAGCCTTTTCTCTTCCAGTTTAAGATTATTACTTGTCTGAGGAATATCAGGACTTTCATTTACAGGCAGGTTCAAAAATAAATGCTTGCCGTTTCCCCGGGATACCGTGGTCCTTTTCTCATATGGTGAGCCTGGCAGGTTTCTGTCTACTCTTGTAATTTGTTGCAGTCTCTTCCATTCTGCAGCTTCATCTAAACTGTCGCTCCGGATAACTTTCAGAAGGGCTTTATTAACTGCTCCCACAAGGTTGCATGACTCATCAGTAATGTGCACTCTCTCTGCTTTGTACTGCAAACCAGAGCCGTCTTCCTCCTTTTCCTGCAGCACACTGTTATTAGAGTCTCCAGCAGCTTCATCTACAGAGTATACATCACTTCTTGATATAACCTCGTTATGTGCTCTTGTGAGAACAGGAGAAATGGTTTTGTTATCTCTGTGAGAGTCAGGCAAAGACTCTGCAGGGGGGTTGGTAACTTTTTTAATACAAGTGTCGAAATCCTGGACTTCAGCAAGAACTGTGATTCCTGGTTTCTCCTTGCATACTGGCTCAGCATACTTGCTACTTTTCGAGATTTTAGCAGCTGCAGATTTACTTAATGTCTCAAGTTTGTTAGACAGACTGTAGTGAGATGAATTCACCAAAGTGGTCCTCTGTTGTACCTTGGTAACTTCAGGAATGCATTCTCCATTATCCACTGGTTCAACTGCAACGACATCATTGATGTCTTTTGAGCTAGAACTTGGTAAGACAGCATCCAATTTCACAGCTTTGTTACTCTTAAGAAAATACCCCTCTTCTATCCACCTTTCTGGTTGTATTCTATTGTCCACTGGTAAATTATCCTTACCTTTTACTGTTAGCCAACTGAAGGGAGAAAAGGAGCTGGGATAAGTCCTGGTAGAAAGTCTTGTGGAGACCATCTTATTTTTCTGTTGCATGTCTTGTGTACTCAGTAAAAAGAGATGTTCATGTATCTTTTTTCCCTCTTTACGATGTCTGATCTCCTCAAAGCTCTCTTTCCTTTTGTATTTCCTCATTTTTTTGTGATTCAAATTGTCTCTCTTTGTAGAATCCAGTGGTAACTCCTGCTGATGTGTAAGAATGGGGTAATTATCACCTTTAAGTTTCGGGACTCCGGAAACATCCTGTCGCTTTTCCTCCTGATATCCTGCCTTAAGGTCTGGAATATGATGAGAACTCAAAACACTGGATAACAGGTTTTCCTTTTCAGCAGTCAGTTTGTACATTTCATTGAGAAGGTCTTTTGTGGTAGTTTGCTTGAAAATAATAACTCCACGGTCTTTATATGGCCGTTCTCTCAGGGCCATGTCTGACCTCTCCCTCACTTGATAGCACCCATAGAAACTCTCACTGGTTCTATCCAGAGTTCCAGAGCCCACGTAAGTAAATCCTGTGACTTCCCCCTCTGGATGATAGAAGCTGATGTAACAAAGCTCCGTAATGGGTTTGTGCAACAGGAGGATGGTATGTGTGCCTTCCATTATGCTTGCCCAATTAGTCATTCATTTAAATTATGTTCTAAGTGTTCCAAAGCTTGCATGACATAGCATGTGAGGCAGGGAATGGACGGAAGGCATCTGACTAATCTTCAACAATAATGTCTGCTGGAAAAAATAAAGAGAAGCCTGTCAAACTTGATTATGGCAAATTTAATATGAGAAATAACAAGCCTGCAGAAGCACAGTCTTCTCTCAGTATTTTCTGATACAAATCTTTACCTTGAAAATCTGACACAAAAACAATGACATTGCTAACACTCATAGTTGGAGTCATAATCTTTATCTCTCATACATCACTTGTCTGTCTCCAGGGTTCTCAGTCAATGCTGTTCCATCAGGTAACAAGATGGTCACTAAAACACCCATTTCAAAGAGACCTTACTTTTCAATGATGGAATCTCTTGCCCTCTCTCTGTTAAAAGTTAACTTGCTGTTGAACATTTAGTAAAAAGAACTATTCAAGCATGCCTGTTGCCTTTTTACTCAGCACAAGCACCAGCATAACACCATCACAATGTAATTAGGTCTCGCTGCTTTATTTATCAAGAAAACATTTAGACAATAAAAAAGGCTGAATATTTTCTTCTTGTACTATTTTGTAGAACTGCCAAGACATTCCAGAAAACCTGGAATAACAAAAAAAAAAAGGTTCTCCTGTGTGCTGGACATTTTGTCCAGAAGGATATCGTATTTTGAGACACAGTATTGAAAGCTTTGCTGAGGTCCAAAAATTTACAAGTTTTTATTATGCAGACCTAGATATTATTTTATAATGATGTTCATATATTATTGTAAGTAATTAGTGAAGCCCAACTGTAAGAATCAAGCAGCATTTGCCCAAAACATCTTATTAACAAGCAATCATTTATTGCAGTAATTTAATTGCATCTGTTTATAACATTCTTTAAACAGTTTCAGACTTTCTCTTTACTTTGAGTAGCATCATTCTTCATGCCAGGAAAATTCTTAAAATGTATACAAAATCCTTAAAGATAGAGGAGATATCTGTCTTTAGTAACAAGTAAGAACAATGTTTCATTAGAGCTGTATGAGCTCCTTCATTCTGTTCGCCAGGAGTTAACAGCTGAGTGGCATAATTCAGAAAACTGTTCAATTATAGGAAGTGGTAGAAAATGTGCAAAACCTTTAGTCAATACTTTTGTTGAAGACTGGCTTGTTGTTTCATAGACTTGTAAGAGCATCTGAGAAAACATGCCATTCTGTTTCCTCTTTCATTCCTGTTTTAATTCATTGTGCAAGTCTGGAGTTCGAGACAGGCAAGGCTGAGGACCACCTAAAAGAACAGCCTAACCTCTTGTCTCACCAGTCTTGCTTGTCTCCAGCAGTGCACACCTGCTGCTCTCTAGCATAGAGTGGTTGTGCAGTCACAGGGGGCGTGTGCCACCAGCAGATGCAGCCAAGAGTGGTTCTGCATACAGAAATATTAGGAGTTGTCTTAACCCTACTCATTCTTCAGTCAAGCAGTAGTGAACACCCCTTAGGAAATGGCATCATAGAAACTATAGACCCAGTAGCTACAGACCCAGACATTATGATCAAATTTACTATCCTCAAATGACATCTATGATATCACCAGGTTCAAGTCAGCCCTATTCTGTAGAGCACATTACTTTTGGTAACATGCATGGGTTTGGGTTGGGGCTCTTTCTGTGACAAAAGATGATATGTGTAAATAAAAGAACTAGCTAGCCCTTGTCTCAGCTGCAGAGATTTTTTGAGCTATGCCTCTCCCAAAAACCAAGCAGCTCCTCCAATCTAATCTGAGTTCTGAATCATTACATTATTGAAACAAGACCTACAGCTCTCCTAGAATCATATTGCAAAAATGATTAAATTTAAAAGCTCTTTTTCACTTAGAAATAGACAAATCTACTGAGCTTTCTTTTTTTTTTTTGTAAATGGTATTATCTTTGAATAACAAACTTATGCCAGTTTGAACCTAGTATAAAGGCTACATGCTATTAGTTATCTTCTTAGTTACACCAAATAAAACAATGGGTTTGGTACACACACGTTGACACATTAAAATGTAGAATCACTGTGAGTAGAGCATAACTCCTTGTAAGGAAAAAATTTACGCAGGCTTTGAAATTAAGTATTAAAAGTCAGTTATTAGAAAAAAAACAGTAATAGTAAAAAGAGCAATAACAGAAAGGGCACTTTGTTACTCTTAGGCCAATGTCATATTCTGTATCAAAACTTCCATGGATTAAAAAGATAATTTGATACCATGCACAGCACTGTTTACTGGTATTTTGAAGCTTATTTCTACTGTAGATATATTTATGACCAAGAAAACATTTTAACTTCACCACCTTCAGCATCTTATTCTACCTTTTTTTCCATCAGAAGACAAAGAAAGAAGTGAACTCCCTGTTCTATAAGCAGAAGCATTTTAAGAAACTATCAGGAGAATTATGTCAAGGAAAGAAACTGGTAAAGGACTTTTAAATGTTATTACAACACTCACCCTCAACTTTTTTGTTCACTTTGCAATCTGTTTATAAAACTGTATCTATTGCAAAC
>NW_005054301.1:14333546-14341599 GCF_000277835.1 Geospiza fortis
AGGGAAAGAAATATTGTAAAATAAAGTCACGTTCAGGCAAAGCATACAAGTTAAGTAGAAATCCCATTATTCCAAGAAAACTTAAAATTCTAGCTACAGAACATACAACGTGGAGCGATGAAAACAACCTTCGGCATCCTTGCTAAGTTTCTCTATGCAGCTTTCCAATGCATAGTAGCAGAACTGTGGGATTCAGGTTGTGAGGAATACTGTTTCAAGGAAAAAACATCTACATAGAAAAAGCTAATAACTGGAAAGAACAGCTGAAGTTGTTAAATAGGCAGCTGAAAAGCAAACCTGCTCTGCTGATGGATTTTCTTTCAGTTTAACAATGACAAAAAATGTCACAGTGGTTGTCAAAGTCTAATGCCAACATATCCATTCATTATGCTGTTCAAAATGTGCTCTTAAAAACCCAGAAGCCCATTCCTACAGCTCCTTTCCTCTATCAGGATGCATCACTGCCTTCTTAGCATGACAGATGGTCTTCCTCCTTTCTCTGATACTTAAGTAAGCCAGAATTGAAATGCCTTACTTTCCCACCTCTCCCTAATACCTGATTGTTACTAGGTGACAACCTGTTTCTGAGCACACTATGACTAACATTCTGAGCTATGTAGTTAATTAACACATCATAACACCAAAAGCATAGTAGAGGAAAGGTAGTAAAAATGTGAACAGACCAAGGCTTCACATCATAAGCTTGAAGACAATGAAATGAAATTACCATAATATTTCTTTACTGAGCACAACTGGTGCGATAGAGACAAAAAGAGGCAAACACCATCTTTTTTTTCTTGCCTAAAATCTCAAGTTTCTCTGAGGTTCTTTCAAATTTTCATTAGACTTAAAGATATTGTTATTAGAAAGAGGAAGAGTATAATATCAATGAAGACAAAATATTACAGCTCTTTCCAGCAGCTTTGACACAAATAAAAGAATTCCATAAAGAACTTTCCAAGTCTAAGTCTACATTATGTGTATTGGATTGTGGCAAAACCAACAAAAACACCCCAAATCAAACACCACACACAAAAATACCAACCAAATTAAGAGTATTTAATTATTTGTATAATAGTTTGAACGATACTGCTCATTGTTAGCTATAATAGTTTAAAATGCTGCTCTTCTCAACTTCACAAGTACTGAATTACACCACCAAAGAGAGCATTAAGGAATACAAAACAGAGTCTATGCCAGACAGGAAGCTGCTTTATTAAATTTCAGATCTCATCCAACGGCACAAGGGAAGTATTAAAGCATATTAGAGTCCTGCCAACAAATTCAGATGAAATAGAAATAACCCAAAACATAGCGTGGAAAGTCATTAAGTCAATCCACAGTACAGACTTTGTATACCAAAACCAGTTCCTAACCATACATACAACCTTTGGCTGTGTCATTCTCTTCAATCTAATCCAATACCAAGAACCAGGAAATCCAGGAGAGAGTCCATGAAAGAAAAAATCTGAAACCCAGATCTCTGAATACATCATCCTTGTGATCTGAAGATGAGGAAATCTTCGGATTTATTCAAAACTTCTCAAAACCAAAAACCATAATTTAACAAAAAGATAATTTACATGAGGCATGTAAAGTTAATTAAAATTGGGTTTAAAAGTTTCTGGCTGGACTGGATAATACGATGATGGCTCACTAGGAGCAAATACATTCTCAGTAGCCAGAGTGCCCCATACTTGTTCTGGTCCTTCATAGATCACTGTCTCATTTGACATAGCTGCAAACATGCATATTATCTTCTTAGTGTACAGAAGATGGATAAAAACAGCTATGATACTTTGGAGTTTAGAACTAATATTCACCATTTAAACAAAAAAAAATGTATGTCATGTTTGACTCGTCAAATATAAAATAATATAGGTATTATTTGCACCATGAGGTCTCAAAAAAATATTCCTGAAGGGAGTCTGACATGAAAGTTCTCATCCCTCTCTAGCCTACTTCAGTTTAGTAAAGCAATATCTATCTTTTTCTGGCACAACTGCATCAGCAAGTTAAAAAAAAAAGTCGTCACACAACATGTCCTCATGAAACTGTTTTTGGAGTTAACCATACCACAAAAATGTCCAAAATCTGTTCGTCAAAGGTAACTAATTTGCAAGAATTAGTTACCAGATGGGATTTCCATCACAAACTCACCCACCTGACTGTTTAAGAGGTTGCTAATAAAAAAGTCTGCAATGAATATTACAAATATGAAAAGTATTTAATGTAGGAAGTACATTAAGTAGCAAACCAGCAGACATTAAAGCAGAGAATGAACAAAGGCAATCTGTACACATATCCCAAAGAAATACCACAGTAACAGCCTGTTTGAAACAAACTATTTCAAGAAGTACAGTATTTAAACAAACAAATTCCTTCTGCACTTCAGTCAGGTTTTTACACTCTCCACCTTGCTCTTAGACATTTGGCATGGAAAGAACCAAAAGAGCAGATGAGTCAATCATCTTGCTTCTAGGTTTGTTTTTTTGGGTTTTTTTTGACTGCTGAAGAGGCAAACTGAAAGGTAAGTACCAATAAAAACATTCCTCATACTCTCACCATATGTAGAAGCCCAAACTTATGATTCAAAGTGATGCAAAAGATCCTTATAAACAAGCAAACAAACATTACCCCAAACTCTTTGATGGTAAGAAAACCTGTAATTAGCTCAATTGGTTAGACCATGGTGCTAATAATGACAAAGTTGTGAGCTCTATCCCTGTATGTGCCATTCACTTAGGAGTTAGACTCAATGATCATTGTGGTTCTCTTATAGTACAGAAAAGTGTGTGAAAAGAGTATTTTGCCAAATCTGGAAATTAAAATAAATGTTACAATTATTTTGTCTATTTTAAAATAATGACAGGGTTTATTCTTCAGCAGCAATCACATGGTATACTGTGCTTTACTAATTTTACATGAATATATATACCTCATTCAGAAAATTACTCTCCCGTACAACATCTCTACATCCCTAACACCTTCCCTATATCCTTCATACCTAAGATAAACACTCACAATGAAGTCTTATAAGTTAAAATAGAAAACTACTCGATATGTGTACAGGGGATAGTGGCTAATATTCAGCTGAACTCATATAGTTATGTAAAAAGTAATTAGAGGCAAGAGGAAAATATCTTTTGCCTCAGGTCACAGAGGTCTTAATGAAAAGCTGCACTTATTAATTGTCAGCTGATTTTCAAGCAACAAAGAAACAAACAAACAAAAAAGCCATACTAGACCAGAACAGCTACTATAGACAAACTATTCACATTATCTAAAACATAACCTTTACGTATTTCAGCACAAAAATATTATTGATAAATAAATATCCTGATAAAATATATTATCAGAAAAAGTAAGATTAAAAAAATTACATTTACAGTGAACAAAAAGACACAAACTTGCAATATCATATTTGTACATGTCAGACTTGGGTCATAAACTTCACACTTGACTTTTTCCAATTTTAACCCAGATAGATAATACCCCTTACAATAAAACATTTTTTCTCAATACTTTATCAGTGGGTAAGTCTTACAGGATACACAGTAACTTGTTTCCACTTCTGGCAGCAACTATAGGATATTGCTACAGGAAAATAACATTAATTAAATAAGTATTTCCTAAATAAAAGGATCATCTTCTTGTTAATCTTTGTCCAAAAGCTTTAATCTTGCTTGTTCAAGTAGCCAACTCTTCAGCAAGAGCTGCATCTTGTTCTGTATTGTATTAATAGCGTCTTCAATTTCCCCAAACCAAGAAAGAAAATATTTATTTATTTAATTATTGAATGCCCATGCTTGTTAGTTTCATGGTGATATTTAAATGAGGCATTTAGTGTACAGCCTTTTAGGTCAGAGGTCTTTCACCAAACATCACTTTCAGAGACTTATCTGGCCATACATCCTGAACTTTAAACCTGATACAGTATTCAGGGAAAGCAAAGAAAGTAAAGAAAAGGCTACACTGCAGCAAATGCTTGAGCTATTTCATCAGCAAGGGAAGAAAATACAGCTGCAAAAAGTTTGGACTAATCACAAAATGAGGTGCAAATCATAAGGATGTTTCAGTGGTGAAAACAAGAGAGAAATTGAATTTAAAAAATAATAACAGCAATTAAAACCCCTCCCATAACCACAACATTTTATACCTATAGAAGGACTCCTTCATAAAATACAGCAGGTTTTGTATATATCTTTCTATAGTTGAAGGTCAAAGACTCTGTCCCACATTAAGTTCCTAAGAATCAAGAACAATTTTCTAAAATAATATATTTGACAAGTTACAAACCTATTTTTAATTATGCATATTTCTCAAAAAATTATGCAATGGTTGAGAATAAACTCAGGAATACTTTTAACTTTTCTCCTTCAAAAACTTTAGTGGTCTTGAAATTGCTTTAGCCTTAAGGAATGTTTGGCTGTTTCAAAAATTCTAACAATAAGTCAAGTTTTGAATACCTTGGCTGTATGAGATAAAATGGGATGGAATGACTTGGGATGATAATATTAACACTTCAAAGCAGAAAGTATTAGATCAGAGAACTATGGTCGCCTTTGTTTTCCTCATTCCAGCTTTTTGCTAGTAGCATGTCATACATAGCTAAATGGTTTCAAAATATGACTACAACTAACAAAAATTATAAACCACATTGCTAGGAGAGATAATAGGTTTTCAAAACGCTTGGTAAAGAAGTAAGCACTGGGTTTTAGATATACATTTAGTTTGTTTTATCAGTCCCAAGTGCATATAATTAACATTTTTAAAAGTCTTGATAATGGTTAACTGCTTATATGTCATTGTCAATTTCTTGGTCTGCTCCCCATCATGGAAGATTGAACACAGAATTTTTATTAAATTCAGCAAGTCTGTCAACAGCAAATGCATTTTTACCAATAAAAATATTTTAAAATAATGACAAAAGCCAAATTAGTTTAAGATTAAACAGCTTACATAAATCCCTCATGGAAGTTCAAACTTATCAACAATATCTCTAGTCTGGCAACACTTACAGGAAAGAAAAATGACAAATATTAGTCTGGAAAGATGCAATGAAATTGCATAAAACTAAATGATCATGACAAAAAGAATCCTTCCTTTGGGTTTCTTGTTACAGGCAGATCTATGCTTTATAGGCTCCACTGTCTCTGAGGAGGTTTGAACTACTCTGGCCACTAGACATTAAACCAGATTTTTTAAAAAACCAAGAACCAGCTTGGGATTTGTGATTAAAATGTTATTGCAGTCTTTGCACTACTCTCTCTAAGTATGGGGAAATAAACATTAATGGTCATAACCAGCAACTATAACAGTGACATGACTATTAACTAAAAAATGAGGGGTTGTCATCAAGGAATAATGTATAAATATAATGTATAATACATTATATTTAATAATTTATACATTATTTATACATAATAATGAATAAAACATGCTGAAACAGTAGAAACAATTGACACTTGATTAAGGTTCAGATTCCATTAAGTTATATCTATTTGTTTACTCCATGATGGCCAGTTTCCTGCATTTTGGTATTCCTCCTGATACCTAAACCCTAATGGAATATACATTCAGATTGTATATCCTTTTTAGTCATATGAGATCCAAGCTAAAAGAGGAAGTAATTTCATGCCAAAATAGCTAAAGAAACATTAAAAGGTGAGAGATTTAGATTCCAGGAAGACTGGGTGGAGAAAGGGACGCAAACTAATTTTTGGAAACAGCATCATAAAGGCACATAGAAAAGTTGGGTGTTTTTAAGAATAGAACTCATTCAGTTCTTAAATACTATACTCTAGGAGCAAAAAGCAATTCAACCCTTCAGCCTTAATGAAGACCTCTATGATTGCTCTTGTTTTTTTTTTCTCTACTCTTGACTACTGTCTGGAAAGTATTATTTGGATTTAATTGCAAAGGCTGCTTTGACTTTTGGCTCAATTTTCAAACATTTTATATGTGCAAGTTAAAGCAGGATCAAAGCCTCAGAAAGGATGGCCTTGTTAAATGATAGTGTGAAGGCCCTAGGCCTTTTCCTAGGTAAACATAAAACCAACAAACACAACAAAAAAAAAAAACAAACCCAAACCCAAAACCCCCAGTGAAAGACCAAAACCACAAAACCCCCAATGTCCACCCCCTACCAAGTCATTCTTCATATCCCAGGCAGAACTGTTTCTTCACCACCTTTTTATATCCAGACAAATGTCAGTATAAAGCTGATTTCATTACCTTGGCATTTATTTTGGAATCCAGCCATTTCCCATTTTTCTACTCCATATTTGCTACAGCTTTCACTTTACAGATACAAAAATCTGAAAACAGAAACTGAAAGGAAAAAATTTCAATTTCCTGGAAAAACCTGTCTATGTAAGAAAATCTCTATAGAGATAATAATCTTTTACCTATGCCTCTATTTCAACCTTACCTTCACAAGATGCAAAATATTAGAGAAACATTGTCCTGTTGTTTACTACATGATTAAGTTGCCCATGTAGCTGTACCCTCTACACATACATCCATTAAAAAACACAGAGGGACCTGCATGTCCATGCCACTTGACTTTCAGTGAGATAGGTTCAGCTCAAGTGAAAACTTATTTCCATTGCTCACATGTTTGATTTCACATCAAACTGCAACTTCCAGTCTTCAGAACAGTCTTTCAAATTAAGTTGATGTTATGCATTGACAGTTTTTTTATAGTAACATAAAAAATCAGTTCTTCTTTCTTTCACTCTCCATTTAACCCAACGTTGCTGAACTGCTTCTGCTGAAACTTACCGAAACAAGCCTATTCCACCTGCAAGCACAGCCCAAGCTACGCAAAAGGTGAAAGTTTCACAGCATTACGTGGAAGTGATTTACCTAAACTTCACAGGAATACTACTGATATACTTGCAGAAATATCTTTAAATATGTACATATTAGTTTAATGATAACGCCTGAAAGATATTTCTACAAGTAAAATGATCATTAAAGCCATCCTGAATGATTCAAAGGACGGGTGTAAAAATTTACTAAAATTAGGAACTTATTCAAAATTCCTTCCTCTGTAATTTCTCAGCAATTTTTAAAAATTGGTTGATTTTCTGTGAAGCTACAAGAAAAGAACTCATTATGATTCCTGCTACACACTTAAGAAAACAAGTATCACAAGACAAGAAGACTATGGGACAGCCGGAAGGACTAAATATATACAGTTTCCAGACCAACTCTTGTCTGTAGTATCATGATGTGATTTAATATTGCAGCTGAGGAAAGGAGACTGAGCAAAGCTGCAAGAGAAGGGTTTCTCCAGAATGTCAGTATCTGTCTTTTTCCGACATGTAAAAGACATTAGCAAATGTCAATATACAAATGCATTCTAATTCAGTTCATCAGTAACAGTTCATCAGCTTCATCTGCAATGGTGACCCCTATAAGCTTCACAACCCAGAGTAACAGATTGTCTGAACGCTGTAAATATTTGTCACGTGTTTCCCACTCATCTGCCCTCCCGAGTGCCCGACGGTATTTGCACACATCAAACGCTACAGAATTAAAACAATCTGAGTTCCCGCTTCACTGCACCTATCCCGCACACCAGACTAGAAGAAATTGAAGACACTTTAAAGAGGCATTTTGGGCGGGGGGGAAAGTAATCCAGTTAAATTAACTTTAATAGCGCTGTCAAGAAAGGGGGAGGGAGGAAATCTCCAGACTTTCTTCGGACCGCAAGAGAAACTAAGAGATCACAGCTCTCGTGATCCCCCAGAAGCTATTTATAAATAAGCAGCCAGAGAGAAGACGAGATGCTAATGACAACCAAACAGATCCCTTCCCTGCAGTCCTGAGTTAGTGGTTTTATTTTGTAATCCACTCGATTGCGGCAGAGCCACTGCGGGGAACCGAGCAGATGGGCAGACCGGTGGGCAAGCGAACGAAAGAACATTACCTTGCGAGAGGCAGCGCGCCGGGCGGCGATGCTCCTGCTGCTGTTCGGGGTGCCGGGAAGGACGCGGGATGCCGGGCGGCTGCGGGGCTGGGGCTGCGGCTGCCCCGCGCTATT
>NW_005054301.1:14341710-14380168 GCF_000277835.1 Geospiza fortis
CCCGGGGCCGTCCCCGAGCGGGAGCGCAGCGGGAGCGCCGCTCCCGGGGCCGGGACTGCTGCCCTGGAGGTGTCAGAAACAGGCTCTCCGCAAAGCGTGCCGCTGAGGGAAGCTAACGCATCACGGCGGCAGCCTGCTTATTTTCGTCGTTAACTGCCGTTGCATAATCCGTCAAATCTGTTCTCCTCCTGGATGAGCATCGCTGCCAATCATGTCGCTACCGCTCACCACAGTAATTGCAATACAGCCCTCAAGCGAACCAGACGTAACTCCGGACTGCAACATTAGAGGACAAGTAATTCTCTCCTCTACTCCTAACACTGCTAGAAGACGAAATTCAGAATACAAGCTGCAGTCCTAAACCACCTCATGAAATCCTTGGTATTTCAAGGGACAGAATTTTAGGTGGAGCAAGGATCTAGTTCGTTGGTCTGAATCTCATTTTCCCATAAGTAATCTTCCTGCTACTCTTCCCTGGAAGTTCTCCGTTCTTCAGAATGGAGAAAAAGGCTTTTGGAATAACTGATTTAGGTAAAAATAATAGCGACAATTCAGTAGTAACAGAGTTAGGGTTAAAATATTTCTAGTAACAGACACAACTAGGAGAAAGAAATTATCTTGTAATTTCTATAGGCATTTAAGACCCTTGCCCGTGTAATCAAATATTGCAACAAAATACCTTTTCTCACTGTGACTTGTAGCCTCCTGAAAATGTCACATTTCATTCTGCTTCATGAATTAGTTTATTAAGTTCTTTATTATCTGATTGAGCAGATCTTTCATAGATAATTATGAGTTTACTGAACATAAACAGAAAACATGCACCTCTATTGGAAACACTACAGATTATCAGATTCTTATCACTTTAGACCACTCACATCTTCCTTTCCTTTTGAAAACTTATTAAAATGAGTTTTCCTACTTTTTACCTGATATTTTTTGACGGTCAGCTGGTCACCTATACACGTACTAGCAAACTGTGCTCTGCATATTGAGACATGTCTGCAGACTGGGGAATGGAAAAAACCCTGGCTGAAAGTAAGTCTTGCTCTTCTGATGTCTAGTACTTTGAAACAAAGATTAACAATTACTTTCTTAGCAACTTCATTTTGCAAACACGTGATTTGTGTGGAAACAAGAGTTCACAGAAAGCAACCAACATGAAATGATTATGTCAGGCTGGGCTGCAATGTAGGGCACAGTGAGAGCAAAACCTAATCTCTGAGAGGTTTCCACTTCATCTGCACTCATCTGCGTAATCAGCTTTTCATCTTGTCATAGGATAAATGCAACCTGCCTTCTGCTTCATTTACCCCATATAGAACACTGCTATAGATTGCTATGAAGCAACCGGTAAAAGCTCGTGTAGAAATGTGTTCGGAAAGGAACTCGAAACCGCTCCATTTTTAAAGGAAAGTAAAACTTGGAAGTCTTCTATTTGCTAAGTTAATACACTAATTAGAGCTGAAAGCTATTCACTATATCCAGTATGCAAACTGACCCTGCTTCAAATGAAACAGTCCTTACTTCCAGCTACCATTTCATTTCTTCATCTGTGACTTTGTGTATGGTAATAAACAATAGCTGTTGTTTAAACCTTTCAGGAGCTTTTACAAACTGCTAAATTCCAGAGAATAATCCAAGGTTTTGAGTGCAACTAGTGTTATTAGCACTCGTTTTAGTCTCAGTTCATCTGGGCGTGGAAGGCTCATACAAGTAAAGACCTTCGTGGGGTAAAGCAATGAGTAACAGCCTCCTGTTCAGGCTGCTCCTTTATTTGGAGAGGCTGGAAAATCACCAGAAGTTATAGCTAACAATCAATTAAACACTTTACCAACAGTGTTCTCAGAAGTAATGTCTGATTGGCTTTGATGTCCTACAACTTAACTCTAAACTAAGTTCTAAGGACTAACAATGAAGATACAGGTTGGCCAACTACATATTTATAGTTCTTCATGCTCTTCTCTCAAAGGATGAATATTCTTCTGTATTACTGTCAGAAACATGTTCATGTAGATGTATGGTAATCTAAACATGAAGAGGTATGGGTAATCTACAGGTACATGAGGAAAACATGAACTGCATAGTGCAAAAAGGGGGTAGGAAATAAATCACAGTTTGCTGCCAAAGCAATTGTTACCAGTACATTTGCACTTGAAGATCTAAAAAGCAAAGAGCTGTCATGCATAAGACAACTTTCTGGTTTTTTCCCCCATACCTGCATCAAATTCTCATCCCTGAACAGGTATTTCAGTCTTTTAATACATTTATTCTCTTATCTTAAAATTGTACATCAGAGCTGATACTCGCACACAGCAGGGATATAAGATCTAATATTTAATATTTTCATCTTAAAATTAATGCTTTGAATTCCCAATAAATGCAGCTCCATAATGCAGCAATTTTTTGTCTACTTACATGGCTACTTTTGCATCAAAAAGATTTAAATCTATTCCTGAACTGGTTTAGAAACATGAATTTAATATATTTATGTCACAGGAAATACACCCAGAACTCTTTATTCTTCATTTGCTCCTCCCGCACCCTCTCAAATCTCCCTAGTGTCATCATCCCATACTCTTCAATCCAAAACATCCCATGCCTTGGAACAGCAGCATGCATTGTCATTCCAGGTATACCAGGTGCTAACTACTACTTCAGATTCTGATCCCCTCTGTCCCAGCTGCCAGTTTTATTCTCATATCTAAAACTCAGAAGAGACTCTGCTTAATAATAATGAGAACAAATTGTGAAATTTTATAGAATCCTTAACAGGACCAACTACAACTGTGGTATTATTGTCTGACATAATGGATAGACAAAGAAAAAAACCAAACACCCCCCCCATCTGCTTTCTTAAAAATTATTAAAATAAATATAATTGGAATTATAGGACCTTGATGAATTTGTATCTTCATGTAGGAAAAAAGCAATAACACTGCTTATATGAACAACATAAAAGCAAATATATTGAAACGCATGTTTAAAATTGATTGGATGGAAGGGTTTTGATCAGTGCTTTTTTTTTCCTCTGCAACATATACTGCATTGTGTTAATTTGGTTTTCATAAATTCTTGACCTAAAACTGTCTAATACAGAAATATTACAGTTTACATTAGTAATCCATTACATACATCAATATAAAACCTTTTATCCTAATGAGAAATAAAAATTTTCCTGTTCCAAATTATGCCAAATCACCCAAATGATTAAGTAACTTTGGCCAAAATGGCTTTTTCTCTGATTAATAAAATGGAACTTCAAAAGACAGCAGAAGAGGATCTTTGTAATTTTTAAAATACTGGATGTATGACTTTGAAGTGCTGCCAACTCTTGTGATTAAATGACCTGATTTTGGACAGGAAGGAAGCCAGTCTTACAACAAATACAAACATATGTATGCAAAATTCTGAGACTGGGCTGAAAAATTACTTATTTTTATGTGAAAAGAGCATAATCAGGATTGTTACAGAAAGTAAACAGAATGTTTCAGAAAACAATGTGGAAGACCTGTCTGGAAATGAGTATGTGTTTGTTTAAGTGGCTAAAACACTAAAGTGAAGTGGTAGGATCAATTTCAGCAGTACATTGAAATTGAGGTATTCTCTCCCAGGCTTAAGTATAAGAAGAAAATTAGGGGAACTGGTGGCAATTAAAATTTCAAAATAAAATTATACTAAGAAAAAGCTCTTAATTTGTATATTGCATTCTGTAAATAAATGCATAGAAACATCAAACATTCCTTGAAATTATAAACACCAACTACTTGTCTGTTACTTGAAAAAGAAGGAGTTTGCTGTTTGGCATATGCTACATACTAACAGATTTACATTAAGCTATGACACCATGAAATCGTATAAAATCAATAAAATTGGCACGACTTCTCCTCATGCAAACTAAACACTAAGATTATCAAAAAAATGTGTGTGTGTTTGTGTATGGCATTAAATACCTCCTGGGAAAGATTAACAACTATCTATACAGCCATTTATTTAGGTCAGTAGTGAAATTCTGGGTCGAGAGAAAATAAATTGGAAAAGAAAAAGAAAGTTGAGTATAATGACCAGATATAAGTATCAGTTGTACTGGTTGAAAGATTGTGGAGACAAACTGCCCTCAGAAATGGTCTTAAGAATAAAAGGATCTTGGGACAGCAGAAAATCATTATCACTCCTCTCTTTCTCTGGTACATGTCCTATTTTACAGTCACTAGTGAGTCTAGAATCAAATGTAATACAGGTACATTTCCTTAAGCAGAATGGATTCAGTTGGTGCAGAAATGTTAAAAGCTATAACTAAGATGCCAGTTTCAGTATGCTGAAAGGTTACATTCAAAATACAGGATTCATGGAAAACTGCAGAGCATGAGTGGAGAGCCTCTTGGTGTCTATGTCACCCTCAGCACACTATTCAATATGCTGATAACAGCAATTCATACTTCTGTCTCCAGTATTCACTTTAACATTTTCATCCACAATATATATGCTACAGTTTAACATTTAAAAAGTCTGAAGAGAAAATAAAGAGACCAAAATAATAACAAAAGCTTTTTTAACAGATAGAGCATATCTTAAAAAATGCCAATTTAAAACAAAAACAAACCAATACTTAATGATCCAATGTTTTTAATACAAAATATCCAGTAGTTCTGCATAATAAATAGAAACATAGGAAAACAATGTTTCAGTGTAGGAAATCAATGCTTTTCTATCTATATCAGAGGATTTATTCACATTTCCACCAGATGCAGCCAAGCAACAGTAGAATTAATTAGATGCAAAATTATAATTCCTCAGGCCTAGTAGTCCAAAGGAAAAGGTGGAGAGGAAGAAAAGCAATCTATGTACAAAAAAGAGTCACGCCTTCTCTAAAATGTGAATGTTCAGTGCCATTGTCTGAAAATATTTGCAAAATAAGTTCAGAACCATACAATGGTTCTTACAACCTCTCTGAATTTACTTCAACTGTTTTTGGAAATGCGAAGGTGTTTTGCAAAATTTAATTAATCTATTACCTTGTGAGAATCTCACTTTCACACTTTGATGAGTCAAAGAACATTCTAAGGGAATGTCTAAACTCACCACAAATAAGGAACTGAGATTAAAAAAACCCCAATTCTCTGGATATTTTGCAAAGATGGACTATTACTTCTCCCTATATAATGCAGAAAAATATCTGTTGTTCCAAACAGTGACAGGAGTAGACCATGATGTAGCACTGTCTGATCTTAGTTACTAAGCTTAGATATAGTCTTTATGAAAAAAAACTTTATTTCAAACAATTTTCTCTTTATGTCTGGGGGATTTTTTCTCAATTTATTCAGGAAAAAAAATCACACATTCAGCTGCTCTGCAAGCTCAACACATATATGGAAGGAGAAAAACAGATAATGTTGCATGGTTTAATCACATAAGCCACTTCATAAATTGATCATGTGAGTTTAACATTTCTCATAAGAATATCTAGCTTAGAACAGAAGTAGCTTCTTTTTGGATGAAAGTTACAAAGAAATACTTTATTTACAACCATCACTTATGTAATCTCACCAAAATAAATCCCAAAGTTAAAATGCTTCAGATATTTAATGACTTCATTTCTTGAGATTTTGTCTCCAGTTTGAACTTTTTGTAACTGTCTGATGCTGACCAGACTTGGCATGCACACTGTCTACAAAAAAGTAGAGCCTGCCAAGTCTAAGGCAGCAGAGAGCAACACAATTTATATTCCCAATTATTCCAGGAAGAAGACTCATGTAGCAGTGGTGCTGGTCTTTCAAGTGTTATTTAATTTAGCTTCAGATTCTAAGCAGTTGGAAGCTTTGCAATCCTAACAAACACAGTGGTTACAATATTAAATAGGATAATCAGCTGACAGTCATCAGTCTGACCACGTTAAAAATTTTAGTTTAACTTTAGTATAATATTTCCATGACCCTGAATGCCATGGAATTCCCCATTCCCCCAGCTATGCACTTGGAAAAATTTTGTATCTTTCTGAAGTCATATTGGTCTTTGGATGTAGAAGGCATGAAAATATAGAGTTCCAGTTATTTAAGTAAAATTCTTATTTTGAAAAAAGCTTCTACATTTTTTACATTTAAAATATACTCTTTTAAGCAATACTACATCTATGTATTTCAACATACAATATGAAATAAGATGCAAATGTATCTTATTCAGATGTATCGGTGACCAACAGATTAAAAAATGTTAAAAAGCTGAAAGATTTATTTACATAGTATTTGCACAGGGGGGAAAAAGCAAACTAAGAAGCCTTGCTTTGAAGATTGGGAAAAGACAGTCAGTATAGAACTCAGCCTCTGCAACAGGATTTAATCATTGAGCTTTGAGGTAAGCTAAGTCTGTATATGGCGGGTAAGGGTATATGTAGTTTATTAACAGGTAAAATGAAAGAACAAACTGCAATTTCTTGAAATTAATTGTCGTGGGCAAATGGTCTCTCATTCAGAAACATTCCTGATAGCTGCTCTTTCTTAAGGATTTGAAAAGATCACAATGATAATATTGATAAAAGGCACACACTGAAAGGGAAACAATAACCTATTCTACTCACACAAGCCAGTTATTTCCTCAAAGTTCATGGTGTAATATTTAGGTACTCAAAAGCAGATGACAGTGAGCAACTGGCCATTATGTGTATCCACTCAGCAGTGGTTTAATCATGTAAATATATTAGAATAGCAAAATTTTGGGAAAGATATTCAGCTTAATGGTCCTTATATCCAACTTGGCCCCTGAATATAGGGCTTAAAACCAGTATGTGTAATAACAGCAATCTAACTTTTTACCCAAAGCCACCTTCCAGCATAAAGCACAAACATGTCAAAAGTGTATATGTCATAAAATCACTGGAAGACAGATAGTATAGTAGCTACAGAGATACAAAAGATGTCTTCTGTTATTAAAAACTGCCACGTAGTAACCTGTTTTCACTAAAGTCTACTTGACAGGAAATGCAATGGTTAGCTGTGCATAGACTTCCTAGATTAACAAAATAATTGAAATATGCCCCCCGCCACTGCCTAAATGTGCAAGAAGCTTTTAGAAGAATACAAAAAACTATTGGAATTTCAAATGTATTTTTTCCTCTGTTGCATGCACAAAAAACTTCTTCATACATTTTTTCAGAATATTTTCATATATTAATTGCACAGTTGCAATTTGATACTCTAGGATATTCTACAAGTTTGCCTCTGGGACAAAAATATTCAAATACTCATGGCAGAAGCAGAATATCAAAAGTGGTTATTTGTGTAAGCACATTATACAGATGTAAATACCACAGTATTTGAGAAAAAGATCTCTTCTACAAGGAAGTTCTGCATAGAATTAGACTAGCCAGATAAATAGGGCCCTTACACCTTACTTTGAGAATGGCACATGTCAGAGGAGCGGGCAAGGAAGATTACTGAAATGCCATTCGCTACTTTCATGTTGGAGGGAGAGTTAAGCATCTCCTGAAAGACAGTATTTTTAAATTATTTTTTTAAATTAAAGTATTTTTAAATAAATTAATTACATCTTGCAGACTCTGACCATTGCAGTAAACCAACCATCTAGAAAGTGAGCTACTGCTTGGAGCAGCCAAATGACCTTCAAAAAACTCTGTCTGGTTGCTTAAAGACAGAGTCAGAAGAAGGAACACAACAGATTTTAGATTTGCAGTGCTCAATTGCCCTAGTTACTGTTGAAAAACCCTTTCAGTTGAAGCACCAACACAAATAATGATGACAGAATAGATGAAAACTTAAAATTTAAACATACTCTTGTCACAGCATATGTCCCAGTCAAGACAGCCATGACACACAGTGTCGCTATACAATTTCAAAAGACTTCAACCCACGCAGGGTAACACCAGACCTTCAGAAGGCTTCAGGTGTCTACCCATACAGAGTAACATGATGTCACAACAGAGGGCTGCAAGCATCTCCCCTTCTTGTTCTTTAGCCCAACCTTTTATACCCCTCATGGTTCATGCATTGCACCTGTGTGCCCTCTGTTCCCTTTGGTGCTTGGTCAGTGCCCCTGGGCACTCCATGGCCCATTGCTGTCAATGCTGATCACCTGACCCACACAGCTGTACCCATTGGGGATGAGGCTCGGCCCCAGCCCCACTCCCAATCACCACAATCTGTATGCCTATGTACACTGAAATAGAGATAGCCGCTTTGTAAAACTAAAGAGTGTGAAAGTATGGTTTCCCCACACACTTTCAGGAGAGAGTAAGGTAATTCAAGCTTGTATTTGATCAGAACAACAGCTAAGACAATGTAAGAAGCAAAAGAATTCAAACAAAGTTTGTATCATCACAGAACTAGTTCTCAACAAGGAGTTGTATTACCTTCAGATATGCTGTGGAGGAGTTGTGATAGAACTACTCATGCAACAATACACCTGCTTCAAAGAGATGTATGCAAAAATGACAAATATTCGTAACAAAAAAATTTCGGAGCAAAAGATGCGATTGAATATGTGAAGTTGAATTGAGGCTTAAGGAAGCATGTTTGAAGGTCGAATTGACATAAGGTTCTGGAAGTAATGCTATGCAATGGTATGTACGTTGAGGAAATAAAAAAGAAAGATGAACTTTATAGCTGCTTCATAAGATGGTGTTGTTCATGGTTATGAAGCTTCAGATCAAGTTATTTTTTAGTTTAATTGAACTACAAATTACTGTTAGTTTTAATCTTATAAATTACCAAGCCACTTTCAAACCGCAAAGAAGGTATTTACAATTTTTCACATCAGATGTTATACTGACCCTATTTCTGACAGCCTTTTAGTTTCACATTCATCCTAATTCAGTATGTTCATTAATATTAATATGAAATTTAATCTAATTTCCCAAATTTATTATAAACATTAAATAAATACACATTTTTCATGTTTTCCCCTTAGAAACCACTTCCAGCCTGCATGACACTTTACCAAACTCTTTAAAAGAAAATGCTGAAAGATCTATAATGTATGTACAGATTTCTGGGAGTGGCGCTAAAGGGAAAAGAATGTTTCTAATATGACATTTTGCCCAGAAAAACATTGTCAAGATAATTTAAATGCAATTTTGATAATACTTATATGTATTCAAAAAGAGAAAAGTGTCAAGAAAACAAGGTTCTCAAGGAAAAAACCCCAAACTAAATGTGTGTATTTTATGACAATCCAGGTTAAAGCCATCAAATTATTTATGGAAGAAATGTAAATAAGAACAAATTAAGATAATGTAAGATATCAAAAAATGTTATTTAAATGGCTGTAATAGTATATAAACTTTTATGTAATTTAAGATTTGCATATGCTCATTCAAATTCACATGCAATTTTTTTATTTTGTTAATTTCAAATTAGAAGTATAACTTCATCTGCAATTTCTTTTAATAATTTTTAAAGCAGCAGAATATTCCAATCAGGTTTTTATACCTTTTATAGACTTGTCCCATAATTAAAAAGAAAAGTTACATAGGTAAATTATGGAAAGAACCTTCCAACAGCCTTCTAATATATAAAATATGATAGATAGAATTCTAGTAGCACCAAACAAGAGGTGACCACAAATATCCAGGACTTGATTGTTTAGGATTTTATGGATTAAAACTAACAGCATAAGCTCAGCCACAGCCCTAGCTGGAAACAAGTGCAGATGGTGTGCTACTCAGCCTATAAACCTGTTAGAAAGATGGTATTCCACCAGTGTCTCTTACTCAAGTGATCTATTGGACAGGGTATGTGATACAACTAGAACTAGAGATGTAAATGTTATTGAATTCCTTCATTCATTGCCAAAAAGGCTTGTTAATAAATTTTCTACTGTTGGTAGAAATTAGGTATCTTATTCTTTTAAATATTCTAATGATTTGTGACCTTGGAAGAACTTAGACATGTGACAAAAGCAACACTAGGCAGGTGGTGTTATCTCTGTCTGAACAGAAAAGTAACAGGCAGTCTCTGACTTTATCTTCTGCATTGTCTGGAAGTTAAAGAGAAGCAATTCTGCTTGAATAATATTCTGTCAATTACTGCTACAAATCAGCATTCTGGGGTCAAAATCGACAACTTCCAGAAATTAAGGTGGGTAAAGATAATGAGAGAGAGCAAATTAGAGGAATAAAAACACAACCATATATAGAGTCAGATATGGTGACTCATAACTATCTACATTTTCCCAATTTTTTTTAGTGTATAATGGAATCTCTTAATAGGTAATGGTAAGATGATGCTATGGTAAAATAATATTTGTCTTTTGACAAAATTACTTAGCATGTCTCTAAGCTATGAAAGTTTCAGTGCAACTGGCCACTGAGGTACAAATCCTACAAATAGACATGTACTTGTTTTTTTAGCACAATTCTAAAAGACAAAGTGGTAAATGAAATAGAAGCATTTTCAAATAACACTTGTTCAAGTATCTTTTGGAAAAACTTAGGATGCCAACCTAAGAATGTTAAAGTAACTGGTAATATTTTAAAAATACTGTGGTCTATAAAAGTAATTTGATGGCACCACAGAAGATTTTTTGAATTGTTTTTAGATTGGGAGGAAGGATATTTCTGCTGTAAAAGGGGCTGAAAACTTTAATCTTCTGTAAAAACAAATTTGATATTCTCAAAAAATATAAATCTAGAAACAGCGATATTGATCTAGAAATGAAAAAATGAAAGAAAAATTAATCTTTGTCCCTTGACTAAAGAAACGTGATCATGCTAAGACTTGAAATAGGTTTAAATCTAGCATGAGGATATTCAAAAAGCCCAGGAAATACTGCATAAAAGACAAAAATTGATGCCCAAATTCACAGGGTCAGGTATACATGACCTCACATATTTAACTATAAGAATGTGCCAAAAATGCCTACATGTTTGTAAATGTAAAAATATATGTGTATTCAGGTCAAGAGGCAATTAAATAGTGTCCACATTTTTGTGAATACAACTCTTTTGAACATAAATTTTTGAAAAAAGAAAAATTAAAAACATTAGGACCAATAGTGTGTGGCACCTTCTTTGAATGCAAGTTGAAGTAAATCCACATGACAATTTACAGTATTTAGCCATTACTTTCATTAACTCAAGAACAATTACTGTGTAATATCTATGAAAAGCATTACCCTTATTTATTGTTAGTTTTATTTTTGCTCATGAAGAAAACTGTTGATTCTCCTTTCTCAATTCTTATTGTTCTTTCACAGCAAGTTTTTAAACACTGACCATACTTTAAATGGTAACACAAAATAATTAATTTTATTTTTTAAGAATTTGCTAGGACAGTTGGACACAATATGGGTTTGGGTTTTTTTGAAAAGGCATTAAAAACATTAATCAAAGATTTCTTGAACTTCATTGTAACTCCCTTCCTTTGTGAAGCCATATTTAGTTTACATTTGGGTTTTTTGTGGTTTTTTAAAAATATTTTTATTAGAAGTACTTGTTGGAAACATCCCTAGGGCAAAAAAGATATTTATTATAATATTCTACCCATGTTATGCAACATAATTACTCACACATAATTAATGAAAACCACAAAGTTAATTCCATAATGGTTTTCAGAACTACATGAAATTTCAGTACCTGCTAGTTAAAGAACTGAGGAGCTATAAAGGCAAACACAAAGCTATAAAATTAACTCCTCAATCCAAGCCACTCACTCACAATAATACTACATGAAAATTTGGTTAGGCTTACTTACATTCATTGGAGTTGAGGGGCGAGAAGATGATCTTAAATTTTGATTGAACTTTCTTCGCATTTTTAAAAGCTGTTTGGATAGATCTCCTTCACATGTAATAACTTTCCATTGTTATACCCAGTGTGCTAAAAGCAAATACGTACAATTAATTGCTGAGGGGTGATAAAGGCAAGTCCTGCACCCCTAGTATGTGGTCAGCTTTACCTTTGCAGTCTCTTACAGCTGTTACAAATTGCAGCAGCTGCCTTTATTTCATCTGCAAAAGCCATAACCTTTCTTTGCCTGCAGAGCTGATTCATTAGAGTCTAGGCAAAAGTTTGTGGCATTTTGAAAGCTAAATACTATTTCCTATCAATTTCTCATTTCAGCCTGCAGTGTTTTTGAACCCATCTGTACAGGGCTCCGGAGACTGAAGCAAATTTGAAAAACTGAGGCAGCACAGCATCAACTACTCTAGATTTGCTTCTTCTGTTCCCTGAGGTGACTCAGGGGGGCAGGTGGCATTTATCTATGGTTACAAAAGTCAAGTAACAAAGAACTGATTGTTTTTTGGGTTATTTCTATTATTAGACATTCATAGATGGCAGGTCAAGCTACCTTCAGTGAAGTCACAACTCCCCAAGGCTGCCTGGCCCCGCAGCTGGGGCCTATACGCACAGTTTGTGGCAATTGGGAGTGGGGCTGTGGCCAAGCCTCATCCCCAATGGGTGACAGCTGTGAGAAGCAGGTGAGCAGCATTGACAGCTATGAGCCATGGAGTGCCCAGGGGCACTGAGCCTCATCCCAATGGGCTACAGCTGTGCAGGCCAGGTGAACAGCATTGAAGGTAATGAGTCATGGAGTGCTCAGGTGCACTGACCAATCACAAAGGGAACAGAGAGCACAAAAGTGCAATGCATAGACTATGGGAGGTATAAAAAGTTGGGCTAAAGAACAAGAAAGGTAGCTGCTTGTAGACTTCTGAAGTGGTGTGATGTTACACCGTATGGGCAGAGGCCTGAAGCCTTCTGATGCGTTGTGGTGTTGCTCTGTGTGGGTGAGCACTTAAAGCCTTCTGATATTGTATGGTGATGCTCTATGCATCATAGCCATCTCAGCTGTGCTGTATGCTGGGATGGGAGCCCTCTGCAGAATAGAACCCCAGGACAGCAGCGCTGGGAGTAGCAGGATTTCTCCATGCAATTACGACTAACTGGGCCAAGACCAACACTGCAATAGCACAGAGATGTGGCAGACCCAAGTATGTCTATTCATGCATATTCTCAAGCAATTTTTTGGGGCCCTGTTGGGACCTGCCCGTGGTGAGGGCAGTCACTCCTGGCAGCCTTGGCTCTGCTGGACAGTCTGCGCCTCCCAAGTGCTCCCAGTGCTAGGGCAGCCAGGAGGGAGCGGGGCTCCAGGCCTGCATCCTTCCTGCCATCGTGCCCAGGAAAGGACTGTGCTCCTGCTCTGAGCCTGGCCTGTGAGCCTTACTGCTTGGTGGATGGAATAGAGGTGACTGCTACATGCTCGGTCTGGGAACTGAGAGGATTCTGCTTTCCTGCAGGGAAGGGGAGGACAGGATGTCCCAAGTCTCATTGCTTTTCAGTTAACAGGACTGCCAGGGTCCCCTCTGCGTGACCACTGCGAAACCAGTTAGGATGGCTCGTGATGCAGCACAGGATGTGCTGAAGGTGAGAGGGGCTTAACAAGAACAATCCATGGTCAGATTCAGGTACACTGAACCTAAGTAATTTATTGGACTTGGTAGAATAGTGCACTAATCGAAACAGCATTGAATAACATATACTTCCCCTATTTTTTAATTTTACTACTTTATTAAATGAGTTAATGCAATTTTTGAACAGTTTTCTTTGTTAAAGCTGGTTAGACCCTCTAACAGTCTGAGTGATCACAATTTTCTCTATCTGGGCTAATATGTATTCTTACTTAAGCTTGGGCTTCTAGGACTGCTTTATCTAGAGAGCAATATCTCTTTGTAATTGATTGAAGTAAATGTATTCCTTTTCTTGTATCCAGTAGATGAAGGCAAATAATCAAACAACACATTTCAAGAAGAGCTCTTGAACCTGAACTATTCCAAGGTAGATTATGAAAGCAGACTTTTTTTTATTGCATTTGTATTGATTTTTTTTCCAGGTTTAGGCTCCTTTATCTTGGGAATATTTGGAAGAGCTAGTCCCATAATTGGTTTCTATGTTTTCCCAAGAGATCACAGAAAATATTTTCAGAATCTTGTTACAAAAGTTAATTGAAGCATCTCCAGCACGTTTTCGTTTGCTGTAACACAAGTAAGATTAATACATTCACAATGTCTATGTTCAAGTTGAGAACAAGCATTTGATTAACAAGTTGTCACAAAAGTCTTACATTTGGATATTAAATTGCCTATTTAAAGCTGTATAAAATTGACAACAAAACTTAAAAGTAAAACCCAAGTAAGAAAAGATGTGAATAAATAGGAATATGCATAAAACTAAAAGTGAGAATGGCTACTTTTTCTAAAGCACCCAGCCATACATATCAATAAGTCTGTGCTACACCAAGGAGCACTCAGTACAGCACAAGTCATTCTATGGGAAAAAAATTTAGGCTTCTTGGTTTTTAGTCATTGAGAAGTGAGGAAAAATAGGTGGTTTTAAAAAAAAAATTAGTGTCTGAAAATAGAAGTTGGAATTCCTTATTGAATGAAATATGAATTCTGTTCAATTTTTACTTTTTTAACATACTTTTCTTATTAGTTATGTCAAATTAATTATTTTTAAAATGCGGTTTTCTACAATTGATTTGTAGTTACTACATTTAACTGTTCCAATACAATGGGATTTTAAAATCCCATATTTTTAGTTTTGCAGAAAGTGGAAGATTTTGTGAGACTATTATAGCGGATTTGCTCTTTTCTTACTTCTTTTTTCTGAAGTATTCACAAAATGACAATACCAGAAACAGGCTGAAATGTCACTTTACTTTGACTTAGCAGTCCTTATGTAACTTTCTAATTATATTTGTAAGTTTAATGTAAGTGTTTATGTAAATTTTGAATTAATATGGCTACTCAATTTAAATTATGTCTAACCCAAACTGGTGAGATGAAGATCATTATGGTTTGAATAGGTATGGTTGTGTACTTGGTATCCCTAGAAATGGTGACCTGTTTATGTGATACACAGTATAATTATCATGTTTGTAATAAGCTGGGGTAAGTTTATGGACATTTATACTCTGTAAGACTGCAGTCTCAGCATGATATGTAGAGCAATTTTAATTGTGTAGTAATATTTAGAATGGAGTTTAATGTAGAGTGTAGTCAAAGTTAGTTTTGACTACTCCTTTATCTGCTGGAGAAGCAGCACAGTGAAGCACAGTCCAGGAGGTTTGTGAAAAGCACCAATGGCAACTTCCTGTCACAGGTAGTGGAGGATCCCACAAGGAAGGGTATGCTGCTTGACCTTATGCTAGCAACCAGAGAAGGCCTCTTTGGAGATGGGAAGGAGGAGGACAGTCTTGGCCATGAGACTGTGGAGTTCACTATTGGGTGAGGATGAAGCAGGGCAACAAGTAAGGTTGCAACCACAGATTTTAGGAGAGCTGACTTTAGTGCCTCTTTAGGGATCTTGCTGGGAGAATCCTATGACTACAGGCTCTGCAGGAAAGAGGGGTCCAAGGGAAGCTGGTTGATATTTGAGGATCACTTCTTCCAGGCTCAAGAATTATGCATCCCAATGGGCATGAAATTGGGCACAGGGGGCAAAAGACCTGTGTGGATAAATAAGGAATGTAGTCCAGACCTTTCTCAAGTGTAAGCGAGAAATACGTAAGAGAGGGAAGCAAGGTCAGGCCACTTGGAATGAATGCAGATAGGTTGTCAGAGTAAGCAAAAATGACAAAAGAAAGACAAAGGCCCATCTGGAATTAAATCTGGTCAAGGATGTTGAGGACAAGAGGAAATATATAAGTAGCAACAGGAAAACTAAGTGTAATGTGGAGGATGCTGGTAACTGAACACAGAGCAGGCAGAGTTACCAAATGCCTTCTTTGTATTGGTCTTTACAAACAAGACCAACCCTCAGGAATCTCTCACCCAGGAGAGCAGACTAAAGGAATGCTGAAAGGAAGACTCCTTTGGCCAAGAAAGATTGGGTTAGAGAACATCTAGACAAAATTGAGGTCCGCAAGTCCTGATGGGATGTACCCAGTAGTGCTGAGAGAGCTGGCAGATGAAATACCTAGGCTGCTTATGATCATCTTTGAAAGGTTGTATTGATTAGCAGAGGTTCCTAAGGATTGTAAGAAAGCAAATTTCACCCCAGTCTTCACAAAGGCAAGAAAGAGGATCCAGGGAATTGTTGGAGAGTCAGCCTCATATCAGTCCCTGGAAGATGATGTAGCACCTCATTCTGCAGGCCATCTTTATCCACAAGGATGACAAATAGGTGATCAGAAGTATTCAGCATGGATTCACTACAGGTTCATGCTTGTCCAGACTGACTGCCTTCTATGATGAAACAACTGTCTGGATAAATGAGGGAAGAGCAGTGGATATTGTCTACTTTGAATTCAGCAAGACTTTTTGTAGGGGTATAGAATATAAGAAAATAAAGATAGTGTAGAAAGTAATCTTACCCCTAAGGAGTTGCGGCTGGGCCAATTATCAAAGATTAAGACCAGGCCTGACTTCAACAGCCCACAGCTGTAACCAATAAGATGGTGAGTGCTATAAAAGAGTGGGGTGGCTGGTTGAGAAGGGAGCTGGAGTCAGTTGGCTGCCTTGTGAAGATGAGTCAGTGCTCCGAGGAGCAGCCTACGAGAAAACACCAAGAAGGTATGAAACTTTGGAGATAAGGAGACAACAGTATGGAACCCCTGCAATAAGATGACAGCAACTTTTGACATTGCTGTCATGGTTCCTCATAGGTGAACTCTGGAAGTGTGGACTGGACAAGTGGACAGTGAAGTGGATTGAGAACTGGCCAAACAGCAGATCCCAGAGTGTTGTGATCAGTGAGTGGCACAGGGTTTTATCGTGAGCTTGTAACTAGTGGTATTCCCCAAAGTTCACTTTTTTGAATTCTTTACCTGAATTCATTGATTGCTTGGGTGAAGGGCAGATGCATCCTCAGCAAGTCCACTGACCACACAAAGCTGGGAGGAGTCACTGATACCCCAGAGGGCTGTGCAGGTGATCAAGCACTGGAACAGGTTGCCCAGAGAGGTTGTGAAGTCTCCCTCACCGGAGATATTCAAGAACTGTTGGGACACAATCCTGTACCATGTGCTTTGGGATGACCTTGCTTGAATAGGGAAGTTGGTCCACTGGGGGCAAATGTACTGCATAATCTAGAGTAAAATTGGAAATAAGGCTCCCAATATTTTAGGCTAAAATAATAACCACTGGTCGCAGAATCTTTTTTAAACTTCACCACCAGGTGGCAATCTAACATAAAAGTTTGATCATTGGTGAATGAGGTTTTGAGTCTCTGGTTTGACATACTGTTCTTTCCTCATTTTGCTTTAAGTAGTGCAGAATTTGCTTAAAAAGTCACTGAATTAGGCCTTACAAGCAATATTGGTACTTTGCTATGAATTCTGAAACATTACATAGTATACTTTACACTTTCATATAAAAATGGCATCAGAGGTTTATTTAGTTTTTAAAATTTGAGGAAATCTTTGACCAAGATCTTACATTTTCCACATGAAAATTAAATGCAATCCCCCAGGTTAAATTAAAAAGAAGCCCCCCCCCACCCCAATCCCTGCCAAAAAAAAACCCCAACCCAGAATACTCCAAGTAACAAGACAAAATGACAACAAAAAAACCCTGGGTAGTCACAGAAGTATTTTTCTCTTTGGTGAATGAAATATTCACCTGTTAAACATGCCTAACATTAGTGAACTGAACAAGGAGCTGACTGCTGAAGATAGTCAGCATAATGAATTTGAATACTTTTGTGATGTTTTTGTAAAGAAAACAATTTTTTTACTATTATACTATTAATGGCATTTTAAAACCTGTATTTGTGCTTTTTTTTTTTTTTTGGTACTTGAGGCACATAAAGAATGCAGAGATATGACAGTCTTTTAAGCAGAACCTAACTTTTACCACTACGGCCTGTAATTATCAGTGGAAAATTTAGTTTTGATTCCTCACCCAACTGACTTTTTGGGAACTGATATTACCTGTACTTTTGAAAATGTCAATGTGTATGTATTACCATTGCAGGTTTTGCAAATATCTTCTACTTGGTATTTGTTTCATTTTTGATTGGGCGTATTAAGTCAATCTTCATAAAGGTAAAATACACACAAGAGTTGTTTACAGATTGTTCAGATATTCATTCTTTACAGAGTGTTTTTAAATTTTGCTTTGTAGTATCCATCTTGCTATTTTATTGTCAGGCTACTGCTACTATAAAAATTCTATCCTACAATCAAGGACAAGTGAGGAGTCAGCCTGAATCCCACGGTGAAAGGGCAGAGTTTTTGTTGTAGGATAACCAGGCTGCATGTTTGTAATGAAAACTGAAAGGAAGATTTCCTTACATTTGTTTTGTGGACATGTCCTTCAGACAGCTTTAAAGTAACATGAACTCTGTCCGGAGTGTGTTTAGGAGCAAAAGGGCTAACTTACAGATTGAGGATTGATTGGGATGAATAGAGTATCATAAACCACACAAGTGGTCACAATTCAGATTGTTGGACCTGTGTAGCTTTCACAGTGGAATGCTGCACTTTACAGTCATTTTTAGTAAAGCAGAGTGACTGTGTATATATATACCCACACATCTACACATAGATATATACACATATATACCCTGAGTGCAATATGTGATCATTACAGCCAAATCTCAGTCTTGTAGCAATGGGGAAGTCCTAGACAGAAAATATGTCTTGAGAAGATATGGATCTCATTATGTTGTAGTAGGTAAATAATTTTCTCCTTAAACATATAGCAGAAAAAAAAAATCTAGGGAGCAGAAGAGCTATGCAATGGTTTTGCATTACAGTTGATAATTTTAAAAAGAGGAAATCTAACAGAAATATTTTGTTTATAATGGCAGGATAATGTTTCCCAGAACAATGTGGGGGATGCTTTGTAAACATGAGTATCAAACCATAGAGGAACTTACAAACAAAACCCCAAACCTACTGGTTTGACATGAATCAGAATTTTACCTAGTCTCTGTTATAATGCTCAAGGTATTCCCAATATTACTTTTTTCATATGCTTTGTCTGTTTAAAGAAATTCAAAATTTTCTTCATTTCATAGGAAGCACTTTAATGGAGTACTCCAACATATGAGGAAAACAGTTGAAAAGTTATATATTTTCTCCCTGTTCATTTGATTCAGGTGTGATTAATCTCAGCTTTGCATATTCAGAACTTACTATCTGGAAATCGTCTTGCATAACTGAAAAAATTTGGCCAGCACATATACTAAGTGACATTGATTTCTATTTGTGAAGAAAATTCAGCACGTGTGCTTATTTTCCTAGGGTTTTATTTATTTATTGCTTATAATATTTCAAAGTAAAGTAGTATGCTTGAAAGGTTGTTTTATTTAAGATATTACAGAAAAGGTGTCCTTACATGTGTATTGCATTTTGCCATGCTATATCTGTATCAAATCCATTGTGCATATAATGCAAGTATGGAATGGTTTGGGTTGGAAGGGTCATTAAAAATCATCTAATTCCAACACCCTTGTCTTCACTTTGGTCAAGGAAACCTTCTGCTAGAATGTAAATTAGAAAATAATATAAATGTACGGGTAAGCATGTGTCATAGTAGGCCTCACTGTCTACTCTTTTTAGTAAAATCACTGAGTGGCATTCTTTGTTTTTGGGCAAATTTTGTCCACTTCTCAGATTTTTTTGTTTTTTTTTTGTGGAATAACAGTATTCCATAAGGAAGATCTGTTATGGTATGTTCTTTTTATTGATGAGGAATGAGATAAAGTGTTGATCCAGATATGTCTGGAGTTAAAATAAACACCACAAAAAAGCCCCAGACACAAAAATGGATGTTCAAATGCCAACCATATCAGTTTTCTGGCACCTCAGAGAAACATTTTTCTGCCACATTGCCTTTGCCTTGCATAGCAACCAACAAAAACTACAGGGTGGGGAAAAGGAAGTGGATGGACTGGCAAGAAGAGCCAGTATGACTATACCAACTAAAGGCTTCTGAGTTGCTTTTGACCTGAAATGGCCTGTTGCTGAGTAATGTGTTTGGCATTATTTTTTGGACGGATTTTCTCAGGGTACTAAGACAGAGTGAAATAAAACATTTTTCAAAGAATTCTGCCCATCAAGGAGGGAAAATCCTGGGCATCTCATTTTCTGGCTTGTGACTATGGTTATTTTAATTAGTGCAAAATGAGAACAGTATTAATTTGGGGGGTGGAAGGGCAGTGTGCATTGGATTCCACATCCAGAGGACAGTTGTCCATAAATTATTAGCTTGTGGGCACAGAGTATGCAGTTTCAGTTTTCAGCATGCTACACTCATCCTTGTGACCCCAGGAAAGATATTGTTCCCTTATTGTACCTATGTTTTCCTTTGTAAACCATGAATACGTTCTTATTGAGAAAAAGACAGTATACCTATGGTAGTCTGTGAGAGAATATGTCAAGTTAAATAGGGACTGCACAAAGTTTGGGTAATTCTTCTCAGGGGCTGAATGCAGGGGTAAGCTGTGGTGGCAATCTTATCACAAGATTCAAGATCACACAGTGAATTGGCTGGCAAGACCCTTCTCGGCAGTTTCTTCTGTTTCCTTGTCATTTTTTTCCCTCCCTTCAATTAATTAATTTTTTTTCTAGTGTTGATCTATTTTCTTCCCTTCATTATTTGCTCTTATTCAAGCCATAAATAGCACTTTTCATTAATTACAAATTTCTTCATTGTTGTGCTAGAATTCAAAGTTATTTTAGGTTTTATTTTAACATAAATATGTTTAATGGCTTCTGAAGTAAATATGCACCATCTTCTATAAATACTCAGGTGTAGTTCTAAAAAGATACAGATAAAGCCCTTGAAGTCCCTAGGATAGAGTATAAATACCATGTAAAGGGATAGCACAAAATAACTACACATAGTTGGTTCAGATCATAAAGTCATCTTGGAAATCAGATTTGCAGCTGCTTATGCAGAGAAGCAAGAAATGGAAATTATTGTAAGCAAGCTGAAAATACCTGCTGTCAAAATCTGCTTGTCCTGTGATCATCAGGATTACATCCTTCTGCTGCATAATCAGTAGGTTCAAAATTGCTGAATTTGATACATTTCAGTGCAAAATTTGCTATCCTGATCTGTGAAAATGGAAGCTCAAGCTCTGCTTTTATTAACACTTCACCATTTCTGTTGTTCTGCCCAGACAGTATCTGGAGGGAAAAAAATCAACACCTAGTGATGCATATAATGCTTCCTGCAATACCTTAACAGTAGGGGGTTTTGCCTCTAGGGTAGAGAGAAAAGGGAGAGAATTGCTTGCTATGAGCTGGAAAAGCAGCAGCACAGTTGGCTCTGGCAGTGAGGGGGTTGACTGACAGTCTGCAGTGCAGTGGAGTTAGCTGAGCTCCCTATATGGCTGTGGATTAGCTATATGCTAATACTGATAGGAGAGGAGCAGCACAGAGCGCAGTGAGCTGACGGTGGAGGCGATCAGCCTCAGCAGAGCTGACTCCTCAAGAGCCATGGCTGAAGGGGGTGAAGGAGGGGAAGATGAAATACAGTTCCTTCGAACTGTAAGTATCTGCTTTTTATAGGTCATATAGTACATGATTTTGTGTCTCATGTCTATTTCTTTTCTGTTGTATTAAAAATAAAGTGTTATTTCTGTGCTGGTCTTAGCCAAATGGCAGAATTGATTTAGTCAGTGGATAAAATAAAGCAAGAATAAGAGCTCTAATAGCATCATGCAGTCTCAGTGTGTTCTTCCCTGAATCTGCTCAATAGCCAGTTTGGTATAAGGAGACCTATTTCCGCTGTAATCCCCTGTGTTTGAAGCGTCCCCATCAACTTTGTACTTGGGTTTCTAAATGTAGCATGCCAAATATGTGACCTCTGAAACTTCTGTCTGGGTTAGATTTCACTGACATTAACAGAAGCTTTGCAAATAGGAGTGCCTTAAAATGATGAATAAACTAAGCAAGCCCCTGATGACCTCTTCTGATAAACATGCACACAGAAGCACACTGGTGCGTAGGGAATACCAACAGATGTTGAAGTCAGGGCTCTGCAAATGTTTGGGGTCTTTTCTCTACTTAAAAGAAGCTTATCTTTAAAGGACATAAGCATTTCTTTGGGAAGGGGTGTTAATTAGTGAAATACCCTCCACTTGGTGCAATTTTCTATAAAGAGCCCTCACACCATTCTTTCCTAAAGCTTTACACAAATCTAGTATGACAACTAATTTAGACTTTTAAGCAAGTAGTGCATGTGCATTAATTTTTGGGAAGAGGATAACATCCTTTTCATGTCTCACCTTGTGTCTCCTTATATTTACCCTGCATGACTAAGAGTGTGTTGTTGTGTAACTAGTGTGGAAAAACTGCTTTTAGATGTGTGTATTCCCTTCCCTTTCCATGCTATCTTTACTTTGCATTTATCACAAATAATGTTCTAGAAACAAGCTCCTCTAGAGCTGATTCAACTTTGAAAGGATAAGTCACTAAAATAAAAAATTGCTAAGTTCCCAAAGTAAGAAATTACAAGATTGATTTTTTGAGACTCTGGGGTAAATTATTTATGGAAAATAAAGGTTGGAGTGAGGTGATGGCTGCTGCTGTAAGTTGTTTAGGTGTGATGAAGTGTCATTAGTACTTTTAAGTCTCAGAGAATTTCGTGGGAGGGGGCAGGGGGGGATGGATAATGACAATGGAGAATCTGTTCCAACATTCATCCCCTCCACTACACCCTTTAAAAGAACATATTTTAGCAGATTACTCCAGCCTTTAATCTGAGACTGGAGTGTTAAATGTGTATCCTTCATCCTCTCGCCTTCTAGGATGTTGCCTTAACTGAACAGCCATCCTCAGGGATGGAGTGAGAAGCTTTGCCCTTTCATAGGTGTAGCCTGTGTGCTACATGAGACGGCAATTTCTGCTGCTGTGATACATTCACATGCTAGAGTAACTCTGTTGCACTTCTTCCAATGGTTAAAATGAAGTTCTCAATAGAGGTATGGGCCAAAACTGGAAATAGCAAAAGGGAGACTATGCAGAAGTGTTCCTTCCACATAGTACAAGGAAATTTTCTACAGGGGAGAGAATGAACTAGATTTTTTTCTTGGAAGTTCTAGCTACTTCTTGCTCTAAAAATCATATCAGTTACTGCTGTCTCCTCTACATTATAAATCTTCCTTCACCTTTGTGGGCAAGGCATGTATTGTTTATTTCTTAGCATACTGAGAAAGGAAACATTTGTTAGATACTGAGTGCTACAGTGAGATACACCTTCAGTACTGATTTCTTACAGCTTTTATTTCTGCGTAAGCAGCGTTTGTGCTTACAAACATATAGTACAGTAGTCCTTAAGAAGTCTTGCAGTGAAATTGTTGATCAATTAGAATCTTCTCTGAATCAAAATATTTTCTGGGTTTTTGGATTGCTGCTGAATCTTCCTTTGAAAATGTTGATATCCATGTTTTTATTTTTGAGTCTTTAGAGAGAGGTTATCCAGGATATTTTAGGGTCTTGGGGATAGCTCTTTCTTGTTTAGGTATAGAATAAGATTATATGTCTTTTCATTCAAAGATATACAGCATTTTTTTGAAAAAGAGAACCAACTATTAAAAATCTGCTTAAATTACTTTTTGCTATCTTAAAGACAAATGTCCTTTTGTCCTCAATTTCTTGTTGGTTATGACTTTTTTTGTCTTCCAGATCTAAGTTGTTGTTTAGTTTTGTGTCTCACTTTTATGTTCTCTCCTCATATAAAAGGTCAAGAAGCCTGTAAATGCATGATGATGAAATCTGTATTTGCTTCTATGGAGCAGTAACTTGTGGGCACATTTATAAGATTTGATGGAAGGCTTTTTACTGTCATTTTCTGTTCCAAAACATTCCTTATATTTAATTAGTTTGGCAGCAATGGGAATGAGAAACACCTAAAGAGCAAATTCCAGAGAGGATAACAACATTATCATTGTTCTAGAAGTAGAATATCTTCAGTACTCATTTCAAACATGTCCCAGTGCTTGTGTAAAGCCCTTACATGCAATGACAGCATTTCAAGGAAGATGTTCTGTATACAGTGTAATTTCTGTTCTGAATTTTTCCCTGACTTGTAAGTTCAGTATGAACATAAATATATAAGCACACATTTTTTTCTTACACTGCTACCCTGTTGTTGTGTCTTTGTTATGAATTTTTTGTGTTTTATTTTTTGTAATGATGCTTAGAATTGTTTATCTCTTTTTCTTGCTGGTGATTTCCTTCTGGTTTTTGTTCTGGATATTTGGTGTGTCATGTATGGAAGGGAGAAGCAAAGCACTTGTTGCATGTGTGTAACATGCAATACTGCTATGGTTTAGTTGCCCTTTTGTTTAGATGATTTTCCCATATTGTTTATTTGTTACCTCCTCCTAAGGTGTGAATACACAAGAAATCAATGTAGCTGACATTATGCAGCATTAGGTGAGAATACCTGTGTTGTTTTGAGATAACATACTGAGGGATATAGAAGGAGACTTGTTTCCCTTCATGTGAATGAGTGAGTGTAAGCAATTCTCATTTGAGCCTTTCCTATCTGCTGGGAATTTACTGCTATGATGAGTTGAAACCATTCTCTCCTATCCAGAAACTATTCACAAGTTCCTGCTGCTGCCGAATTACTCAAATATGAGGTGGTCTCTGTCTTGGAGCAAAGAGCTTTTGCCTTCCTCCATTAGAAATACCTAAATAGTAACTTGCTGACAGTAACTGAGCGCATGGTTGAGGATGGAGGTGAAGTCCCACCCCTGCCAAAGCACTTTAAATGTAATGAAGCATATCAAAGTTGTTTGCCATCTTAGAGTGCTAATTATGGTGGTAACACTAGTTGAAAGGTCTATTGCTTTGCTATTTTTCCTGAAATTCATGCTATTAATGGAAAGAGTTCCTCCTTGTTTTAATAGAGATACCTTTTTTGGTTGGCTTTTTGTTGTTGTTGTGATGTTGTTTTTTTTTTAAATGGTTCATTAGTCAACAAAATTTTGCCTCATTTTCTGTAAATCTAAATACTGTTCGTGCTGATGTGTCTAGACATAAATGTACATATGCCTTTGTGCCTGTGTGTGCGATTCTTTCCCCAGCTAGTTACTAGTCATTCATTTCTGTGAGTGTCGAAGGCCTTACCAATTGGTTCTTCTTTAACTTATATGCTCTTTCAACAGCTTCTCTCAAAGACTTAAAGTTAAGTGTTCTCACTGGAGAACCAGTGAGAACCTAAAACCTCTCTAATCTCGATCTAAAAATTTACAGACAGGAGTGGGAAATTGTTTTCTTCCATTGACTGACTGTAATTATCTATTATGCTTAAATAGCAAAATACTGTTACAAAGACCCAGAAAAGAATATTTGAATTTTTTTTCAAGATCTAGTCCATGTATGTAAATTTACACAATGAGTTTACAGATCTTTTTAGGATCATTTGTGTATTGATTTGCTGCTCAGAATCAAGAGGATTGAGCAGCTCATACACAAATTTATTTGTGGATACACATTCCTATCTATACTTCTTGAAAATGAGGTCTTCTACTGTTCAGATGTTACAAATGAGATGGGAAGTAATCTGTTTTACAATATGAACTGTCTAGGTATACTGTAAATTGGATTTTCTTTCTTCCCCCCAATCATTTACTGTTGCCAAATCTAAATATAAAAGGTTATTAAATGATGATACTTCTTAAAAACTATTCTAAGAGTTGTACTACACCATTTCAGTTTATCAGGGATCAGTGTGGCATAAAACTAGTTCTTTTTAGATGCTTTTAATATATGTTGGTTCATTAAATCTGAGTTTCTAGTGGTGTGTCTCTAGTGACATAACAAAGAACATATGAAGTGGAGATATGAAAATAATTTTTCCTTAATAGTCCAACTTTGTATCTAATAGTTATGTTACTAACTGCATGCTGATATTATGTAGCACAGATCTCTGTGGCTCGATTCAGTAAAGTACAGGGATCTCCTCTAAAGTACCTACCAGACCAATACTTGTAAACAAATATATTAGACAAATGTCCAAATACCAAACAACAATGGAAGATATTTCTAGGGAGAAGTCTTTATCAGTGCTTAATTAAAAAGTGGGAAAATCTGGAAACTGATCACAGTGAACTGTGCATGAATTTATGGAAAACTATAGAAAGGATAGGAAATGCCTTGAGATAAAATCAGTGGAATCTTCCTGATGCCCTTTTTAAGGGAGCTGGAACAAATTCTGTGTGCTTTTTGAACAGCTGTGTGTATTGCACTATATTCTTTTCAAATTAACTAGAACATTTTGTCTATTGTCACTGAAATGTGCTGCAACTCATGACACAGAAATTCATTAGTCAATTCCTTTCAAAAAAAGAGTAAAAATAATGAATAATGTTAGATAAACTTGAATTACTTCTGAGAGCTGGTGTGTATTAGGAGTTCAGTTATTTTTGAGTTAAATATTTCTGTATCTGTTTATCTATTAATCTCTGTGAGTTAAATCTCCCCCTTTTGATCCTATTGCTGCAGTTGTAGTTGTGTAGCAGTCCATACTTCTAAGGCTTTTAAGTAGTACAACAAAAATCATGTGACAAAACAATATGTTTCCTCCTCTCTTTAAAAAGAGTCTTTCAAATATACTTGTTTTTTGCTTCTTAAACTTCAGGTTATCACCAGTACCACTATTCACAATCACTGTTATTTTCCTTCATTTTCTACCATGGAAATCATACTTAATGTAAATTTATCCTGAGTTGTGTTTCTAAGAACTTGTGGTGTCCTTCTCTGTAAATAATGTTTCTCAGTTTATTTTCACTCATTCAGCTGCCACTTTTACTTCCTGCATGTGTTCTCAACTTTATGAATATTTTTGTCCAGTTTGTCGCTATAGGCAAAACTACTCATGGTCATTCTTTGCTTAGGACTCTTTCACTGCTGAAAGTAGGATCATATTAAGGACGGATTTAGAATATGACAAAATTTCCAGTGCATCATGTGTTGTGATGTGCTGTGTTTATTTTTTATAAAATAAAGAATAATTCTTGTGCTGTTAATTGCAACCTCTTTTCAAGCCAGAATTTTAAGCAAATGGTCTACCACAGTATAAAGACAACAGTCATTGCTTCAGACTGTAGTGTGTGTTTTAACCTCCAAACATATTGGAGTAATTGCTTGATATCTATAACAGCCTTTCAATTAATTTGTAATAATTTCTCTTTTGGAATTACATAAATGTAAATGTATATTTTAGGCCCCTGGCATGAAAAAGTTCTTTGCACCATGTTTAGATGGAAAGAGAAATACTTCAGTAATTTATGTTTAATTTAATGAAAGTTGATTGAAGTTTATAAAAACCTGACTGTAATAAACAATGTGGGAAAAATGCATTTTCTGGCTGATGGTGTATTGGAAGACTAAATCAGGTAAAGGGGAGCAGAAAGAGGCAAAGGCAAATCGAGTTTTTGCAGATAAAACAGTGAACAAAGAAGAACTGCGTCGTGATTAATCAGAGGTGAAGGTGGATTTCTTTCTGTCAAATTGAAGGTAGCTGAGGTACAAATACACTTCCAAAAAGTCCTGACATTGATCCTGAGATGGTACATTGTTTGGTTTCCTTGAGAAATTTCTTATGCTTTATTTAGCATGGAATCCATAGAATAGAGAGTAATCCTACTTTTTTCCTACAAGAATGTAGATCAGTACAATTCAGAGATGCACTGTAAAACAATATACAGTCATAGTACACATATGTGTGGTATATGTAGGGATATATTGTATATCATATCAATAGAATATATGTAATTATATGTAACAAGTTGCACTTAAGCAAGCTGCTTCATATTAGACCAGTCTACATCAGTTAAAATCAAAGTGGCATTATACTGCATGAACTCAACATCATGCTTTTCTACTGCTTTTTTCTACAGCATAATTTTTAAAAATGCTATTTAAAAAAGAAATCAGTGCATATACTACAGTGTTACACATTCAGTGTATTGTTAGAAAATACTTGTGAGATTGAATGTATTCATGATATTCATGACCCTCTTCTAGGATAGATCTAACTAACTCCTTGTTAGTTTCCTTTCCCTTCCCCCCCCTCCCCCCAGTTATATTTCTGGGGGTATTTGATGTTGATGCAGTTCTACAGAAATAACAACAAATTTGTTATAGTCAAGCAAAACTCTTCAAACTTGCCTTAGAATGTTAGTGACAGAAAAGGCTTTTGACAGGATTTGTGACCATGCAATAATCCTAAATTAACACCCAAGCATATATTTCCCTATTTCTTCATAGCCACACTGGTGGTTGTTGTTCGGATTTGTCTTCTGCTCATGGTCTGCTTTTTGGTGTCTAAATGGGAATGAATATCTTCAGTAATAAATAGTGAATTTGTTAGTGATGTTATGCATTCTTATAGAATGCAGCAAGGAGGTTTTCTGATCTCTAGTCCCATGCTGTACTAACTGGGTATGATTCATATTGAAATCCAGTAGTGAATATTGCCTCTTCTCAGTTCCCATGGCAGTGCTGTGACCACACAGCCAAATGCTGCCAGGTGCATTAGCTACACATTCCAAAAATTAAAACAGAGTTGCAGGCATGGAGGAGCTGAAAAATAAAATTGGCATGCAGTTATTTTGAAGCTTTTGAATTCAATAACAGGACATTAGCTAAAAGTTCTGCATCTCTCGACTTCATACACAAAATGCACCTTTTCCCAAATGACATAGTAACACTGCAGACACATAATAAGCACAGATATCTAAAGGCATTAAAATTATCATCTCAATTAAAAAACAATTAGTTACATAAATACACTTTAAAAGGTTCAGAAAGAAAACATGAGGTATTAATATATGCCTCAATGAGTATTTTGTTTTATTTTCTCAATATAGAAGTTTTAAATTTATATTCTGTCTTTAATGTCATGACAACATCAGCAGACCATTCCTTCTGTCTATAACTTAGTAGGATATAGTGGTTTTGGTGCTGGAAGATCTAAAATTGTGTACTAGATATTATTTAAGAGAATGTGTGTTCTAATTTCAGCAGATATTTTCTACCCAAATACTTGATGTGCTTGGTTAGCTTTTGGAAACTAGTTTTCTGAAACTTACAGTGATGTTCTGAAGTGCAAATGGCAAATATGTGACACCTCAGGGTGGGTCTAAAGTAGTTCAAGGTTGGGATATACATTGGAATTACAAAAGCCTATAGGGAAATTGAGATCCGCTCGATCTGCTTTTGGTGGTGTCTCGATATGAGGTACCCAGAGCTGTTGATTGTCAGTCACTGCACACCTGCTGTCAGTCAAGGCTCAGTCTCCACAGACAAGGCCCAGCTGTGAGTAGAAGCTGCTGACCGATCTGTCAGTGCCCTTTCCAGGTTCCCTCTTTTGGCACATCTCATCCATGGGCAGGAGTGTCAGCTACAGTCAGCAGAAGTAACAGTAGAGACATCAGCAACATAAGGTGAAAGATTCAGTAGTAACATCAAGTTTGTTCTTTCTACTGGGCTTTTATCCAAATAAGCAAGTGCTAGTTCCTCAGTGAGTTGAGTAGTCAGCACACGCCTGAGCTGTTTTTAGTCCACAGCAAACATCTCTGTCAGTCTTGAGTATTCCAGCTACTTCAGCACTAAACCATGTTCTCTGATACTGTGTGCCAGAAAACCAACTTCCCTTGACACAATTGCAACAATTTGAAATCTCTTCAATAACAAAGTATTACAGAACAATTGAAGTTAAATAAAACATTTTAAAATTACTTGTAAAAAAATAGAATTTCAACTTGCAAATTGAAAAAACTTTTTAACAGAAGATGTGTAATTAATTTATAGCACTGGAAGTTTAACATGTTTTTGAACTACATCAGCAATACCACGTACAAATGGGAGTACAGGGATCATCAAACTTAGAATATATACCAGTGCTAAAGTCCCAGATGATTCACTAGAATGCCCAAGGCCAAATGACTCCCATTTCCCAAGACTCCATCTGATGTTCATTGACTTCACTGCCTCATCTTTTCTGTACATGGAAAATTCTCAGAAGACTTATACACCTGATACATATTAAAGATACTTAATGTCAGTAGTTTGTATAATTTGGAAGTTGATGAAGAATATATAGGAATATTGATACAGTAAGTTAACATTTTGACTAAAAGAAAATTAACCCCCAGTGCTCTGTATTAAGCTGCAAATTACCAGCCTGTCTTCTCAAGTGCATATCCATTTCTGTTGCACATTTCAAGAGATCAAAATCAATAGACATTATAGTTTCTATGTGGCCAAAGCTGGGAAAAGTAGAGTTTAGAATTTGGAAGACCTGAGTCTGATCATATATTATTATGCTTGCATTTGTAGCTACAAGATAACCTTTTTGTGAAGAACATTCACGCGACAAAAGATTCTTTGCTGCATTCGTATTGACCATTATAGGACTAAATACTAATAGGGTTTTAAAAGATCTGATTTTCTGATTTTTCTGTGGAAAGTTAATGATGATTGTGTGCCAAACCTTCATTAAAATCTTTGCATTTGCCCTTTATTTTATGAACTACTTTGATATATTAGAATTAATAGAGTGAGGGTTTTTTAAATGCATAGGAAAATATTAACATTTTTAATTTGCAGACACTAAACCTTTTCTCTAAAAGTTGTTATTACTTTCTCACTTTCCTAGTAAAGTTTTGCAGATCTGTTGGAAATCTTTGTTTATTTTAATTACTTTGTTACCATGTATGGAAATAGTTCCAGGTAATCTGGTATAGGTGAAGTTGCAAGTGACTGAGGGTGACTAGCACTTTTGATGGCTAAATAGCTCATGTGTCAACTGGAATGGTAGGTTTAAAAAAAATAAATTGTTTGTTTGGTGGTTTTTTAATTTTTTGTTACACAATATAACAAAAAAAATTCTAGCTCAAAGCTTACAAAAAACGTCAAGACCTTTCTCTGTGTACTATACTGGATCCTAGGTGACTCTCTTAGGCAAGGTCAAACTGGCCCCATCTTTAATGCATCTCTATTGTGTGAGTGAATAAAAGAGCAGAGTGCTTGAATACCCAGTAGCACCTCAATAATAACTCTGCAAGCAACTCTTGATTATAAAGGATAGGTATTCTCACTGGATCACTTATCATTGATTATTATTTCAAAAGTTCCACTAAAGCCTTGTTAAATCTATAAATTTTAGTAACATTTCTGCTGTTAAAACTCTTTAAAGTAATTCTGTCAATCTACACCTCTTCCTTCAGTCACTGTGAATGCCAATTATCCATATTTGCCTTAAGTGATTGGTTTTATTCAAGATTTATTTACTGTGTTTATTTTAGTTTTGCTCAAGATATTTTGCTCAAGATAGAAAATTTCTTCCGTGAAATGGAATGAGGTAAAATTTTGGATCTTGTACAAAGTATTTCCACCTGTACAATTAAGTGACATTGCCATATTGTGCCAGGTACTGTAAGTTTATTGTACATACATAGTAAAACCAACATACATATTATTGTACATACATAGTAAAACTATCATACATATTATTGTACATACATAGGAAAACCAACTATAATAGAATCTACAAAAAAAACCCCCAAACTTCAATAAGAGTAGTATGTTAATATAAATTTTTGCATTACAATAGAAGGAAAAGTCAGCAACTACTATGACTCTCTTTCAAGACTAGTGGTTTTCTAGTAGTGATTTTAAGCTGCACTGCAAAAACAAGCTTACTGGACAAAGTTTCACAGAAGGGAATATGACAGTGTTATTCGATAGTAAATGGGATTATATCCTTCACCAGTGATGTGAACGTTTCCCATTTTTGCTTCAGTTTCATGTGTGAAATAGTAAAAGCTTAGCATAACAAAGCTGGCCTGGAGAAGAATACCTTTGCTTTAGTCACACAAATGCACCTGAGTTTCAGAATTCTTTAATTTATACATTTTGCATCTGATCTCCTTTATGCATGAAATTAATGATTCTGTGTGGTATGCTTGTATCATGGTGAAAGTTAAGAGAAGTTAAATCAGTAATCAGCTAGCCCTAAATAAATGGTAAGGTCCAAAAGTATGTGCTGTGATATATGTCATATGTTGCAAATACTGTTTATACAGCCAGATTGTTCTTCCAGTAGAGAAGACACACTGTTTGTTAAGCTAGATAGTAAAGAGTTTCCCTAAAGAGGGAAAAAAGGACATTACCTGCATTTAAAATATATTGATATGAATATATGAAAATATATTGATAATGTTAAAAAAATCTTTATTAAGGAAGATAACTTTATCAGAAGGGAAAATGCTTTTCTTCCTAAGGCTTTTGTCTATTTTTTAATTTGAAGAGCCAACATTTGATGACTAATTGTGAATGGCCTAGCTAGCCTTACTGTAGATAAGTTACTAATGACCTTTTACTGCTAACCAGAGTAGAGTTGCTATTTCTTGTCATAGTTGATATTTGCTTGTCACAAGCAATAATCTGTAATAGTGTATCCACTGGTGCCTTGCTATTGAAAAAACATCAACTCTGAGAGAAGCTGAACAAGGACATTCAGATTTTTGTGATTTATTTGAAATTCAGGAAGCTTGGTGGTATGTGGAAGATTCTAGATTCATTCAGAACATGTAAATTGAACTTCATGGCAGAAGTTTATTTTTGTTCGAAAGACACATTTTTTTCTACCAGGGATCTTCCTAGGCCAGCTTCTCTCAAGGTTGACCTTAGGCTTAAATAACATCACTGACGACATAAGGCCCTGTTTATGCAGCTTAACTTGCTAATTAGAGTGGTAATATGACCTTTCTTTCCTTTGCCAATATGAAGACCGTTTAGAATCATAAATCACAACATTCTAAAGGGTGAAATGTGTTCACCATGATGTAAAAAATGGAGGGGGAGCAGAAGCCTGCAAGGAAAAAAAAGATGAAGAAGGGTGATATTCTGCTACGCACAGTCCATCACATCCATAGAATATTTTTAGTGCTATTTAGAAAATTAATCATATTATTACACAATTCTATCATGTGTTCATGCAACTTAACTTTATCCTGATTACTACTTTTATCTTTTCACATCTCTGTCTCTTTTCTTTGTTTTTCTAAAATAAACAGACAGAGAGCCAATGATAACATGGGAGTTGATGAAAGATTATCCTGACTTCAGGCTGCTTCCATGCAACATCAGTTAACAATACCCAGTCTCTTTACTCTATGCATCCCTTAAATCTCCAGCACTACTGCTGTAAGGAAACACTCTCTCAGCTGGCTGTGTAATGCAGCTATATCAGAACACCAGAACCAGCTACTAGCCTCTGTGTACTCTCTTTTCTCTTTCTGTCATTTCTTAAGCTAGATGTTTTCACAGCAACAGTAAGAACTGCTTGCTGTTGTTACAATAGAAGTCACAGAGCTATTCCTCTTAAATGCAACTGCAGAGGATGGAGGCAAAGACTCAGCTGTTATTTTCTGGAAACTAGGAATAGGATATTAGGAAGAAGTTCTTCACAGAAAGGGCGTTTAGGCATGGGAATGGGCTGCCCAGGGAGGTGGTGGAGTCACCATCCCTGGAGGTGCTTAAGGAAAGCTTGGATGTGGGCCTTGGTGCCAGGGACTACTTGACAAGATAGTGTTTGGTCATAGGCTGGACTCAATGATCTCAACCTAGTTAATTCTGTGATCCTGTAATATTGTATAAACATGGAAAAAGTTGTGAGCTTTTAGCAGTGCTGACTTAGATCCCCTCTGACCATGTCACCATGCAAGTGCAGTTTTCTTTTATTGAGATGGCATCCCAAAAATAACGTATACCTCCTTTTGTTCAAGCAGAGATTTAAGTAGTCAGGATTCTTCGTACGCATGACCATCGTTTGGGTTTCTTAAGGTTGGTGGTTTAATTGCACACTGATTTGTCAGCATTTGAGGGGTGAGGTGGGGATATGCAAGGTGAAAGGTTACAATACTTGCAGAAATGTTGTCTTAGACAATGCTGGGCAATGTGCATCTGTCCTAAAATAAAGGTCTGAAGCAATGGCAACACCTGTTTCTTCCCAAGTATTTCTTCTCCTGTTACAATATTCTATATACATATTCACTCTGGTTACTTTCTGTCTAGTATTTACATAGTTTTCAGGGCTCTGTGAGTATTAGCTGTGCTTGAATCATTGGCTGCAGGTCTTGTCTTCAGCTATTTACAAGTTAGTGTAATGTTCATATTGTAGCACTTGATAAAATGTTATAGCTATGTGTAAGAGTCAGTTGTTGGTAGTTATATGTGGTGAGAGTGCACTGTTGCTAAATAGTAATTGGAAAGTAAATGGTCTAAATGTGAGAGCCTGTAGATACAGAAAGGGAGATCTACTACATCTGTGGTTCAATTAAAAAAAAAAACAAACAAGAGGAAATGTCATTTCTATGCCTTTTTTATTAAGATTTGACTCAGCATTAAAGAAGTAGAACAACCACTTCTCATGTTGCAATGAGAAGTAGTAATTTCAGTCCAGTTATCTAATGATGGTTGAATTTGAAAGAATTATCTTAAACCATCTCAAGTGAGCCATGATTAAAACCCCTGTTTTAGCCTAATTAATGTGCTTTGAAGTACTCTCATGTTAATGTTTGCAGCTGTTATTCAAACTGTGGTTTTAATCTAAGTAAGCAAAATAGTACCTTTGATATACCACAAATGTACAGACTTTCCGGGCAAGAAACTCTTTGTTTTGTTTTTGTTTTTTTTCTTTTTTTTTTTAATAGTTTTGATTTTTATTCTGCTGCATCCAGATAAGGGCTAGGATCTACTTGTGTACAAATGCAGGAAAACAATACATTCCCTGAAACAAAGTGGATGTGTGGATGGACAGGCTGTAGATGAGTGTACAAGGAATGGTCAGTATGAGCAGCAGTCATCACACATTTTAAATACTACACTGCAAAATGAAGGTATTAAATAAAAGTTAAACTAAACAGGTGAAAGCACAAGGGCAAACAAACAAATAAACCCTAAAACAAATCAGAAAAAGCCAGTGGGTTATCTCTGCAGGGAATTATCTTCTGTGTGAGATCATAGATGATTCCCCAATGAAAATCTAAAACAAACCCCTAACCTGAATGTTTTGTAGATGCAAATTTGTGATTAGTACTACAAACTTAACAGAAATGGAATTGAAGGGATGGCATCTATAGTAAGTGATGCAAAATGTGGAATATCCCCTTAAGAAAGGATGTTATTTGATTTTTAATTTTTTTATGCTTTCAAGCCTAATCAACAAACAGGGAGATTCAATCTGTGAAACAGAGAGCAGCTAACAAGCAAGCTCCAAGTGATGTCCATGAGTTAGAATCACAAATTACTTGTTGGTAGAATTGCCCTGTTAAGGTACAGAGCTGGACATGCTTCAGCAATCTCAGACCTAGCAGGAGGTTAACAAGGCTTGGGAAGTAGGATGCCCACTGAAAGTGGACACAAAGAATGCAGAATTTATAGACCACCTGGCAGAGCTCCCAAGATAAGGAAGAAACCAATAAACCCAACCCAGCAACTGTGCTGAAATGGGCTCCAACTGCCTAAAAGGTAATTCCAGCAGGGGGAGATTGTGATCACTGGAACAAGAAACACACCAACTCAAAAAAAGAGAAAGCCTGAGCATGTGGAGTAATCAGCGTGGGAATTCATTAACCAACATAAGATAGAATACTAATAAATAAGAGAACTGTGCAACTTTTAGCCAAAGAACACTAATTCCTTAGTTTGCTAAAATGTACAAACAGTAAAAATTTTTAATAGTTGCGCTGCTTGATTTGTGGAATACCTCCAGAAACCCAGGCTTGCACAGCTTTGAAATAAGTAATCAATGTCACTCTCAACTGTGTAAATATTGGCTCGTTGCATCTGGAGAATGAATCTGATTTTTTAGGACAACAGAAGGATGAGTTTTAAAAGATGTGGTTGGGATGGGATTAGAAGGAAAAGCCTAAGGTAGAATTATCCCACAGAGATGGATTTTTTTCTTTGACAAGAAGGGTAGCCATATCATAGTGAGAAAAACAAAGGAGATCTGGGTATGGAGTTGACTGGGAAGACAAAGAATTTTTATATTCAGTCACTGTGAGTACACACTAGTAGTGAAAATTTTCGAGGAGAGACTGACCCACCAGTTCATGCCCATTTCCTCTTTAGCTCTACCTGAGGGTGTAAAAAACAGTGAGAACAACTGTCCTGCTGTCTCTTGTTGTTTGATGTCATAAGAGATATCACAGAGTTATAACAAATTGCAGGCTTTTAATTAATTTTTGTATGCTTGACTTGTCAAATTTGTGGGTATTACCAGGAGTTTTTTTGCTCTTAATGGAAAATTACAAATAGTTATGTATTTTTCTTCTCCAGCTTCAAAGTGGAATCTACATTTAGTAATAAGCAAGGCTGTATTTTCTTAAATATGGAATGAATACAACAAACAATAAAGATACTTTGCTGATAATGCTGAAATTTTTCTGTCATTACTCCACAAAGACCATCTTCTGAGGCTCTTCAGACTTTTTAAGTCACTGAGACTTCCCAGTCTTTTTGTTCACCTTATTTTTATCACATAGAATCCATCTGAATTATCTTTTCTCAGATTAGTCTTGCATTTGCTTTCAATTAATGTGGAAATATTTATTTATGCATCACAAGAACAGAAGACTGAGAAGAACTTCTTGAGTCATTGAATTCATTTTGACCTGAAGTTCCGTTTTAGAACTAATTATATCTTTTCTCCTGTTGCTTTTATCAAGGTACCAGTCCAGTAATCTAGCAATCTTCCTTCATTTTTTCAGCTTAAATATTTTTATGTATTCATAGATTTTTTTTATATGTCTCAACTGTAATTTTTCAATGTATTTATATAAGAAAAATTCTATTCCCTCTCCAGTTTGTCTTTTGTGGAGTAAGTAAACTGAGTTTGTTTAGCTTGCTCTCATGTGACTGGATATTTGGTTTCCTTAAAATTTTATTGTCCCTTGTTTGTACTCCTGCTGTCTCACTCTCCTTTAAAAACTGGTGACAACCACTTGGACAGTGACATGGTAAATTCCTCTTTTTTGGCCAGGACTTGCTCACCTTTCACAGCAAGGCCATACTGAAATATATTAAACAATATAAATTCAACCTAGACACCAATCTAAAAAAAGAAGACAGGCTATGTATCTAAACATCTTCTGAAGGCTGTAAAATCTCTGACTATGCTAGGAAGTTAAATAGCCGCAGTTAATTCTCTAGCCTTGAGACAAAGTGGAGGTATACAGCCTACATGCATACAGCTAAACAAATTCCCCAGGATATTAACTGTACTGCCTATTGGAAACAGTCCCTGGCTGGCCAAGGTATTTCTGGCAAGATTCTGGTAGGTACAGGGCAGTTTATTTCCTAGATTCATGCTGAGTGTGTTCTCCTGTCAGTGCAATCTCTCTGTACTAAGAGAAACTGTTGAAATGTCAGGTGCTCAGATAGTCACAAGTCTTTATTTACATTGGCATCAGTCAGAGAGGACTGCAGTACTGCTTTTCATGCTCTTAAGAGTGTTTTCTCAAATATCACATTTTAGTTTGGAAGGAAATTTAATTTTAATTCAGAAAGAAGTGGTTCCAGAAATATGCTTTCTCCTTATAGCACCATAGGAAAGCACCATAGAATCATCAAGGTTGGAAAAGACCCTTAAAATTGAGTCCAGATGTTAAGCTAGAAAAGCTGTGCTCATCGCTAAACCATGTTCCATCTATGAACCTTTTAAATACATCCAGGTGTGGTGTCACAACCACCACTTCCATGGGCAGCATGTTTCAAAGCTTGACAAACATTTCAGCGAAGAAATTCTTCCTGATATCCAATCTAAACCTGTATTGGTGCACGTTGGGGCCACTTCCTCTTGCCCTGTTGCTTGCTGCTTGGGAGAGGAGACTGATTCTCATCCCAGCCTCCTTTTAAGGAGCTGCAGAGAGTAATATGTTCTCCTTTGAAACCGTTTTTCTCCAGGCTAAATAACCCCAGCTTCCTCAGCCACACCTCTAGTCCTTTCACCACCTTTTTGCCCTTCTCTGGACATGCTCCAGCACCTCAATGTCTTGTAGTGAGAGGCTCAAAAGTGAGCACTGTCTTCAAGGTGCAGCCTCACCAGCGCCAAGTCCAGGGGGATGATCCTGCTGGCCACACTATTTCTGATACAAGTCAGGATGCCATTGAGTGGCTTGGCTCTCTGAGCACACTGTCAGATCATGTTCAGACAGCTGTTGACCAACTCCCCCAGGTCCTTTTCCACAGGCAGCTTTCCAGCAACTCTTCCCCAAGCAGTTTGTTGCACAGATTATGTGTTACCGCTGAATGACTTAGTTCTAACAGTATTTTCTCACCCAGCTTAATATTTTATACAGCACAGGAATTTTTCAGAAGTGTGCCCTCTGAGACAGAATCAGCCAGAGAAACAGCCCTTAGTGCTGAGTCAGAAGGAAAAAATTAAGAATAGCACTGTAGTTGTCTATAAGCCAAAACTCTCTAAACCAGGCTTACAGTCATAGCTGGATTTCTGTGAGAACTACGCT
>NW_005054301.1:14380223-14422605 GCF_000277835.1 Geospiza fortis
ATGTTAATTGACTTGTGCTCATGGAGCCCATGGTGAAAACTTGTATTCAGGTTGGAACATGCAATCAGTGTGTATTAGAGTAGAACTAGAGCTACTGCTATACTTCAACAGATAATAGTTTATTTTAAAAATTCCCTAAAATCTTGACTATGTCCTTATTACCATGGCTTTAGAGCTGGAAACTCCTCTTTTCTTAGAGTATGTATTAATTAGGTCTGAGAAAAAACAAAAACATATTCACAAAAGTCAGTGTCATGCCCAGCTACTGAGAGGTAATTTTTATAGCAGTAATCCTCTCAGACATGGAATGCCTTTTACATAATCAAATTCAAGAGCAGAAATGCAGTTCCTACTAAGAAGGGGAAATATTAAAGTCAGCATTCTTTTGTATTTTTTATTGTTTGGTTGTTATTGGGTTTTTTTTACATTCACAGTTAAATCAAGCCCCTCAGTTCACTTGGAAGCATTGTTGATAATAAGGAAGTGCATTAATATGGAAGTGAATTAATATGGTCATTGCCCAAGAAACTTACCTGCCGTTTTCAGCCAAAGATTTCTAAATTAGAAAGGCTATGGCTGAAATAGTCAGTAAAAGCCTATAAAAATCCCTCCCTTGAGCTTCCACTTGCAGGTAGAATTTAAGTGACCTAATTAAGTCTGAAAGTGATGCAGTGTCACTTATTTGTCTGCCTGTGTGCTTCCAACAAATGTTTCAAAATGCTGTAATTTTTTTCTGTGGGAGTCTTAGCTCCATGGTAACCATATCCAGTTTAACTCTTTCAGAATCTGTAGAAAAATCTTCTCATTCAATATAAATTTACTCCAGTCTCCTTTTTACTGTTCCTTTCCTCCCTAAGTTCCCCCAAGTAAGGTTTTGTTAAGTGTGGATGCAATTTATCCTCTGGTGTAGGATGACAATCACTTCAGAATAATTCTTCATTTTTTCCTCATGAACAAGAAGAGAAATACGGAAAGAGAATTACTTTGTTAGGACAAAGTAATACTAAGATGGTGAGTCAGACTGTAGTCTCAAAATTTTCAGCAACAGTACCATTGCCACATTTGAAGTTCAGGATGTGGGAAAAAAATTATTAGGAGTATGGAAATATTCTTGCATATTCTGAATTGATGATGAAAAAATTGTGACCTTTAGAAAAGAAACAGTGCTGTGACAGAGATGCTCTGTGAGTTACATAGGAGTGCCCGTTCTCTTTCTTAGCATAAAATAAATTTTGAAGAGAAAAGGTGACAAATTCTTATGAATCACATTCAGAAAGAATAAAATACACTAGAGACTATAGGTTTTCTAATAAGAAATGTACAAGGATTTTGCAAGGAGTTCTGCACTCCACCCTAGTACAACAGACATAAAGAAACCTCTGTGCATTTGGAGATTATGATGAAGTTTCCAGAATGGTTTTAAGACAAGTGACTTAGATTGGTATGGTAATTTGTGGAGTGTCCAAGGAGGGAGAAGGTTGGTTGTGAATATTTACCGCTTTCCACAAAGTAATGGTGTTCATTTTAAACACCAGTGACCTATCAGAAGCCATACCACTGATTTGACTGCTTCTGAAATAATTTGATCTTAAACCTAATGACATATATTTTTGTGGATTTCAGTTATTTGCAGTCAGCTGTCTGTGTATAGCCAGGGAGAGAAAGTTCTGTCTCATGTTGAAGTCTGATGTCTGGCACATACTGAATGTATATTTTATTGTTTTCTTTCTATATATCTATTCTCTCCTAAGCAGAAATCAAGTATTGGCAGTCTAAGAGGACATTAAATTAATCTCATATTAGTCCTTCTGGTTACACTTCCATTTGACTTTCCCTTTATTATTACTTACTCATTACTATAAAGCCATACTGAAATCCTGGCAACTTGCCAGAGACCCTCACATTTATTTCTGTTGAAATAAACTCTATGCTGCTCTCCTGAGAGGAGTCACAATAGATGGTATATTTTTTTGTTGTATTTGTTATTCAGAATTATTTTTTTCGTGTTAGTCAAAGATATAGTTATGAAAAACTGGCACAGCTTGAAAACTGCACACATTTTGCTATAGCTGAAATTGTTTTGTTGTTTGCTTACATCACCAGTCTTTAATGGTACTACATGAAGTACTCTGGATACTGCATCTTTAAAATATGTCCCACTTCTGGTTACCTGGGTCTTACTAAACACACAAAAAGTATTTCTTTGAATGATTGGTTGTCTCTGTCTCCTGTTACTAAGAACATACTCAGAGAGCATGAATTGCCCTCCTAGTTGAAACTCTAAGTTAGGAAAATGTAGTATTCCATGCCTTCTAGAACGGAGGCATCAACCATTTGCTGGTGAAGTGAAATTGATTACATGTCCTACCAGACAAGGTCCACAAACTGATGGGCAGAATAGGAGTCTCCACCCTTCTGTTTGTTAGAAATAGCACATTTGAGGAAAGTTATGGTTGCAGTATGAAGACCAGGGATGTATACATGTATTTAACAGTTAAAATGCTAATACAATATATATTATACTCTCTGCGGCCATCAATGACCAAAAAAGTGCAGGTTAATTTCACAGAATTGAGCCATGCTTCTGTTTTTTCAGGATCTTGCTTTGTCAAATTAAGTAAAAAATTTTTGTGCTAAATACTCTAAGTATGCTTTCCTTTCTGAAATTATGATGTACGTATTTGAATTAGATTTTTAAATTTCCTTTATATTTTTAGTATTAGCTTTTGCTAAGCAGATCTCATTGGCTAAAAAATGAACATAATCAGAAATTGCTTCTCTGCCACTGTGATTAATCTTTATCCAGGCTTTTAACAGTGTGAGAAATTCATGTCTTAATGTGTGTGAAAACAGGTAACTTTTACTCCTCAGTGGGGTAAAATAGCTTTTGTGAATATTTTCAGGCATACAAGGAGGAAACCAGGACCAGCAATTTTATTACCTCCCTTTTTTGCAGTACTAAAAAGTTGACTTGTTCTTGGTATCCCCAAATTTGATACCTATTACACTGGTATACTAGAATTAATAATAATTGAACATGTGATTTATTGCAGTATTTTTAAGTTTGCTGAGCAAAGAATTTTATTTAAAGTGGAGGGAAGAAAAGTAGAACATGAAGTCTTCTGAGTGTTAACTTTGGAATTGCCTTTAAAAAACCCAAAACATCCTTAAGAGATTCAGCCTAAGTAAGCTAGTTTTGAGATTGGTTTTTTAAGTAATTGAAGCACAAAGTTTACATTCAATTTAGCTACATTTCTCTTTTTCCTATATCAGACAACACATAATCCGCAATAGATTTGCAAATCATATCATTCCCTGTTTCTAAGTCACCGATTTCCTAATTTAGAACAGAAAATTCAGTTCACTTATCCATATGTATTTTGTCAGTTGTATTTTTTTGGTAGGAGTGTTGATGCTGTTTGGATTTTGTTTTTATTTGTAATTACATCAAAGAGTTATAATCTTAGAACAACATTTGATTATGTTTGGTGTGCTTGAATCTCAGACTACAGACAGTCTTAATTCAAAATTCAGTCTTTCACATCTGTCTGGTAAATAGCTGTTATGACATTAATCAAACTTTATGTGATAAGATTTAATATAATGCAAACACAATCATTATCTTTTTTATTAAATTCACTGCCTTGAGTATTTATTATCAGTTTATTTATTTATTTATCTGTGTTTTTTCCAAAATTTTCAGCGAAAGCCAAGAGGAGACTGACATCTGAAATATATTAACTGGAAGACAGGAAGCAGAAAAGAGAACATTAGCATGCTTGACCAATTCCAATACGGAAAAGAGATTTAGTAATAAAGAACATTGACTAAAGTAATATACTTACTCAGACAAAAGCACTGGCACTAAAATATGAGATCAGCACTGAAACTGTGGAGAATCATATAGTTATGTGCATTTGCTACAAAAAGCAGAAAAGTGCCCATCAAGCCACTGAATTTGTGCTCTTAGGCAAATAAAAGAAATCTAAGTTAAATGTATTGTGAAATCTCTGCAAGGGAGACAAAGAGAAATGGGAGCTTGTAGGAACAAGAGAGGCAGGAATATCTTCAAATGCAAAGCAGTACAGACCTCTATCATTGCCAAGATTTTTTCATCACATTGACAACAGCCAGTTCAGTTCTGTGGTGCTAAGGTTTAAATGTTTAATAAAAACTCTTAGGGGAAGCACTTATTTCAGGAGATGGGATTTATTTTAGATTCTCAGTATATGTTATCCAGTGCAGAGTGAAATCTATATTGGGACAAAGTGTTTTATACTTTTTTTTTAATTAACATTAACAAGAAGGCTATTCCATGAAGGCTGCTGATGTCATGAATGACTGCTTGCTCTGAATGTGCTAAGGTTTGTGGAATATAAGTTTTTCCCCAGATCTGAGGTTTAGAATAGACTTATGTGAAAAAATTAGTTGTGAATGTTTATCTTAAAAATCATAAAATGTTCACACATGTAGCATACTGGAATTGTAGATTGTACTTTTACTAATGGTGGAGCCTCCCTGAAGAATGCTTCACTAAAAATATATTAAGGTATTTTAAGTACCTTCAGGCTTAGAAACCTAAATGCCAGCTTTTCATTATGTCCTAAATGATTTCCAGCTAATGCAATATGTTTAAAAATAAGTGCTATTTTAGAAATTTGAGTCAATTATTTCTATATATGACATATAATCGCCATGAGATTATAGTGCTACTTGTAGCAGATGACTCTGTAGTTACTTAAATATTTTGTCTTTTGTCATTGAAGAGTGTTATTCCTTTAATACAGAATTAGTTTTATTTGGAGTTATTAAATAATTCTCAAATTATTATATTCAGAAAATTTTCTCCTTCAACTCCTCTGGCGCGCACTAGAACCATCAAAGACTTTTTAATACTTGATTTCAAACCAGTGACAAAAGAGTCATGTGAAAAGACATCTGATGTCCCAACTACCATGAGACAGGATTGGAAAGTTAGGGAGTCTCTGTTAGAGAGTTATATCAGGCTTGCATTACAAGATTAGTTCTTATCTTTCCAACATTCACAGCTGTGCTTTGTTTATGTTGATTTTACATATAAATCCGTGTGCAACCTTCCTAGAACTTACAGAAATATTTATTGCCTGTGTGACTATGTAAACCTTTTTGAATTGTTCTGTATGTAAAACACAGCTTATCTAATTTAGTCAGTAAAAGCTGCAAAGCTTTGGCAACAGTTTTATGATAACACTTATTTTCTGCAGGAGAAGAACTTTTTTTTAAGTTTTACCGTATAAATTACTATATAATTTGGAGCTTCATGCACAAAACTACTGCTTTCTCAGCTTCCTTCTGATTTCTCATATAAAAACTATTTGTAATAAAACTAGTTTTATATGAAAATAATGTAGCAGTGTATTGGCTAGTGGATATATCAGGTATCCTTGCAGTATAACCAGAAATGCTTAGAGGTTTTCTCATATATATGCTGCACAAGAGTTCCACTACAGGCAGGGAAAAGGCTCAGCTTTGCACCACATGACAACCATCAAGCCTGTGATTGGTTTCACTATGAGTCAGCAAAACTTGTCCTTCATCATATGATGAAGATATTTGATGTCATGTCATCACACACCATCATGTCTCATAGTGTCTCAACTCCGTTGTCGAGAAAATATTAAAAACTAGGAAATTATAATATAATGGCCTCTTTAAAGTATTCCTAATTACTTTTGGCATCTAAAAATCAACTCTGCTTTTTTTGGAGAACTGGATTGATAATTTATTTTATTTATTGTTTGTTATTATGCCAGTGCAGGCTATTAGTACACTTGTGTATAATCTGAAGTGTATTATAATACTGTGTATAGCAAACTCCCTCATTTATAATTTAAATTAATATTTAATGAGCCTATTCATAAAAAGCAGAAAACACTAATACCTTATCAGATATTCAGAGAATTGTGGAATACTCTGATTGGAAGGGACCCAAAAGGATCACCAAAGTCCAACTCCTTGCCTTGGATAGGACACCAGAATCACATCATGTGCCTGAGAGCACTGATGAAACATTTCTTGAACTCTCTCAGGCTGGTGCTGTGACCGCTTCCCTGGGGAGCCTATTCCAGTGCCCAAATACCGTCTGGGTGAAGAACATTTCCCTAATATCCAAAGGTAAACGTCCCCTGACACAGTTTCAGGCTACTCCCTTGGGTCCTGTCACTGGGCACCAGAGAGAAGAGATCAGTGCCTGCCCCTCCTCTTCCCCTTGTGAGGAAGCTGTAACTGCAGTGAGCTCTCCCCTCAGTCTGCTTTTCTCCAGGCTGAGCAGACCAAGTGACCTCAGCCATTCCCCTTACAGTTGTCCCTCCAGATCTTTCACCATGTTTGTTGCCTTCCTTAGGATACTCTCTAACACTTTATATCTTTCTTACACTGTGGCTCTCAGAACTGCCCCCAGCACTGGAGGTGAGGCCACCCCAGCTCAGAGCAGAGGGGACAATCCCCTCCCTTGCCTGGCTGTGATGCTGTGCCTGATGCCCCCCAGGACACAGTTTTGGCCCTCCTGGCTGCCAGGGCACTGCTGCCTCTGTTCAGCTTGCCACAGACCAGGAACCCAGGTCACTTTCTGTGGTTCTGCTCTCCAACCTCTCATCCCCCAGGCTACATCCATAGCCAGGGCTGCCCTGTTCCAGCTCAGAATTCAGCACCTGCACTTGTTAAACTTCATACACCTGACTATTATTCAGCCCCGTATATAAGCTCTGCTCCTCACTCTGTAACGGGATTTGAGGAAAAAAGTAAACCATATTTTGGGTTTTTAAATCAGACTATTCAATAATTTGATCTGATGCTTTTGAGGCACAGTTTTTATACTACTCCTATAACAGTTTTCTTTCATATATAAGTAGTTATTTCAGTTAGCAAAATACTGCACATGGTACTCTGGAAGAATTTTGTTTTCAGTGGACAAGATATTAGGAAGGGATAGTACTTATCTTACTTCTGTAATTAATGTGCAGTATCTCACAAATAGAAGTTTCCCAGCCTTAAGATTTCACATATTAAGAAAATAAAGCTACCTATGTGGCTTCTTGTATAGGTGCTGTGAGTACTTATTTTTTTCTGAAGTACTTAGACTCAATTATTTGTATGCTGGAAATACATGGAGTGAGACAGCTTGGTGATACAAGCCCTTCAATTTAATTGAACCCTTGGCTTGTGCTATATATTTACTGAAATAACTGCTAACAAACTTTTTTAAAAAATCTCATTGTGCTTTGCTGGCTGTCAGGTTCTGTTACCTGATTTTCTGCTTCTATTTTATTTCTGACAAATTCAGATGGAATTTCACATTTTTCTTCAATTCTCTTTACATTAATTTAGAAAAAATTAGAATCACAGTATTGAGGTAGAATCCTCAATCTGAAGACCTTGGTAAAGAAGGAGAGGGTAAAAAGTTCCAGTGTGGCAAATGACTTGATAAAGGAGATAGATATGTAGCTTTTGAGATAAAAAAAAGGTGCTGCTCTTTTGCAAATACATCATATTCACCTATTTGAATTTCCCATGCAAAATAAGAGATAAAAGAGATGAGAGAGGTGGAAACAAAGACCCTGCTAAGCATTAGGGGGCTGTATAATAAGGTAGAAGAGGGCACAGTGGCAGAGAAGTAGAGAAAACTGGAACATTTTTTCCCTTTTGATATTTGGGCTGGAGAAGGGGGCAGAAAAGGGGGGGTGAAAATCACCATTACAGACATTCTTTCTCAGTGGTGACCATGACACAGGCTGTTTTGGCTTAGATATATGGTTTATGCTGTGGAGATCTTTTGTTGGTGTCTGCCTCTCAAACAGATGCTCTCAGACTCCTGTAGACAAGCTGATACCAACTTGTGGGAGACGAGTCTCTACCCTGCTACATTTCTACATTTTGCTGATCCTGAGAACCTGTGATCAAACACATGCCTTTAACATATGTGAAGTGAGGTCTGGATGGAATATATGTGATGGCATACCTTGAGGAACAGACCTAATATAGAGGTATTTGTGTTTTGATCACAAATAAGAAACAGATTAATTGAATTGATGGAGCCCTGTAAGAACCTTCCTGGTATAGAATCTAGTTACATTTTTTTTCAGTAGAGACTCTGTTTAGTAACAGACCAACATTTTTTCATGCTTAAAAAAGTGTTAATAGCTCTATTGTATATTAAATATTGCACATTTGTTTATATGCTGCACTGTGTCTGGCTGGAATATTTGACAACTATCAAACCACAAAACTGTCACTGATTTAAAGTTTAGATTGGCTTCTTTCCTTGTATTCTTTTTTAAAAAATGGTTTATGGTTGTGGGTTTTTTTAGCTGGGTATGAAATTTTCATGCAAGATGTGTCTGCATCAAGAAAGGGAGTTTGCATCTTAAAAACAGTATCTGGGCATTTGGCATGCCCATACATATCAGAAGTAGCCAGAACTCTTCTTCAACTGAAATAGACACTTTGGATATGGAATGGAGAAGGCAGATAGAATACACAAACAGAGAGATACAACTGTGGGGAACACATTTAATTCACTAGATTTTGCTGATTCTGTATGGGAATTCTTTCAGGTGGGGTCCAGTGAATCTTCAGAGACACCTTTTGAATTCCCATTAAAATAAAGACCAGTAAAAAATTATTAGTATAGACTTAAAGTTGATGTTCTGGGAACTTCGCAGCTAGTGATGCAATCTTTTGAAAGAGATAAAAATGACTGAAGTCTGTAGTGATGCATAAAACTTTATCTAGAAATAGAAGGATCCTCCAGGAGTGTTATTGTTCACATAAGCATATTTTCCTTTAGTGGATATGGGTCAAAATACAACAAGAAAATGGTAATGTAGGAGCCTCAGGTGTCTTTGAACCCCGTACTAATGAATACAGATTAGATACAGAAGATACAGAAGCAAGATTGTAGAATTGAGGCTTTTGCTAACTTTGGGTGCAGTAGATTGTAGGTTTCCTATTATTCTAGCCAGGTTTAGTTTGAACTAAAAATACCTGCTCTGTTAAAAATGGAGGAGAGAGTGTGAGACACTTGGATGTGGCAGAGAGCCTTTTAAAACTCTGATGACTGTACAAAACACTTGATAGTTAACATCTTATTCTCACACCTGCCTTGCTCCTAGTATATAACTCTTCTCAAACCTCAGCATATAACCTTTTTAGGAGACTAAAACAATTGTTCTGAAAAGAGGTCTGAAATATTTGTATGTGGAAAAATGTTACTTGAAATAGCTTTTTCATTCTTGTTATAATTGAAATAATGTCAGCATTCTCATCGGAACATTTTAAGGATAATGAGCGGTGCTTTTGCCATGCAATTGCCTTTTCTGCAGTGTGAGAGTATGTAATTTGTTTACAGTACATGTAAAAATACTATGTTATCTGACTACATTAGTAAACAATAGATAGCCATAAAGTACGAAATCTTCCTCACTGTAAAATGTGGTTCCATAGGTAACAGTATTTGGAAAGCATTTAATAATGATTATCAGATAAAGATTTAAGTCCCCTTTTTTGAGTTCTCCTATAGAACTCCAGAGAAGTAATTTTTGAGGATGATCAGTATCTTCAGAATCTTTTTGGAACAAAAGTGCAGAAACATGTTTCTAATATATTTCATTCACTTAATAGTCAAAAGGGTCTGTATTCTAATTAGGGGTTTCATGATTTTAACATTCAGCCTGATATATTTATTATGCATTTTTCTGCTGTGTTTATGATTCAATTATTTGGTTCTTATCTCTGTGAAGGAAATGTTACTCCTAGCAATTAACTCAGGCTTATCCTCAGGGTTTTATCATAGCAACCACACTCGAGAGATGTCATGCTGCTGAAGGTGACTGAAGATACTATGTAGCCTACTTTCCGTTGCATTGGTAGCTTTTTCTCACTTGAAATGTACCAGCTGATAGCAGGAACAGTCAGCATTCAGCAAAAATCTGATAAGTGAAAAGGCTCTTTGTTATTGTATGCTCAGTGAAAGCACGCTTAAGCTCTGTAGGCTTGCATGGTACAACCTGCCTTTCTTAGGCAGCCTGATGGAAGGTGTGTACCTGAGGGCTACACTGCCCTAAGCATGCCTGTAACTTTCTTAATACAATTAATTAGCTTGCTGCTATCATTTAAAGAGAACATATCTTTGCATGCTCATTTACTTACTAAGCAGTCAAGGAAAGGTGGAAGTTTTTCTGTACTTGTTATCCTACTGTTCTCTATTTCTGCCTAAAAATCTTGTTGGAGGAGAAAGAGATGTTCCAAAAGATCTCCAAGAGACAGCCAGTTTTAACCACCATGCATACAGATATACATGATAAAATCTGATTAGAATTTAGATGATGACAAATAGGTTCAATTCCAAACTTTTATTGTGGCTCTATGACAGTTTCTCGCAGATGTTGAAAAATATTTTGTAAGGCAGAGTGTATTATTGACTACAGAGAATGAAGGATAATAGAAGGGTAATGGGGCTTGCTGACATATCAAATAATTTCTATCTGATTAATATCACAGTAATAACTTCTGTGCTGTTGCATAATTTTGGAGTGTGTATGGGATTTGGGTTTTTTGTGGTTTTGGTTTTCTTTTTTAGCATTTTAATACACTTTCATTGTTGTGTCACAGTTTTAATTTTGGTTGCCAATAATGTATTCATGTTAGATTGAAATATCAATGTTAACCAACTAACAGGACATTCTGAACCTGTTCAAGATCAATTCAGAGCCCCCTGGGTCCCAAAATAAATTGAAGTAAAATATTTAACTGATCTCATCCTCAGATCAAAAAGCACTTCAAAAATTTCACTATGTGAACAGAACTTTACACAAAACCTTAAGTGTTTTCTGTCCAGATTTCCCACCCATTCCCCAAGTAACATGAGTAGAAATTATCATGGCTCTCACTTTTCCCACTAATAGGCTAGAGGCAGGAAATTAAGATCCAGGTTCAGATTTTCAGGAACTTTATGTAAGAGATCCAAGTTAAGTGGACCTCAAAAAGAGTGTTCGGGCAAAAATCTGTCTTTGCTTCCTAATATTTGTATCTGACACCACAGTGTGCCCCATCAAGCCTTCATTTTTGACACTTGAATGAATGAAATCAAGTCCAATAAAGAGTTTGTTTATGTAATATCTGAATTTTCAAAAGATGGATATGACTGTTCGATGAGTGATAGTTGTCTAAAAGTTTCTCATGACTTCCAGGTCAAACCACATATAATTTTTAGACAAAAGCTACCAAGATGACAGTGTCAGAAAACATGTCAGTAGTAACTGCTGGAATATCTCTTTATTATCTTACTTAAGAACTCAAATTTCTGTGCCTTACTACCAATGAAAAAAAGTAGTATACTAATTTCATTTTGAGATAGTGGGGGATTTTACATTTATGAATAAATTGGCCTATATTGTTTATTTAATCTTAAATGAGCATCTAAAACCCTCAAAAAAACTCCATGATTGCAAAAATGTGGTGGTGGTAAAGTCTAGGCTAGGATGGGAATGGTAGAACTTATACCAGAATGTGGATGTACAGATCCTATTAAAAAAAAAAAAAAAACCACAAAAAAAGGAACAAATCTGATTAACTTTAAAGACCTATGCTTTCAACTTCATCCTAATGATTACTGAACTTTTACAGAAATTGCAGGCATTCTTTTCTACTGTGTTCTGTGATACAGCTTATAGTAATCTTCATCATCCTGTTTTCTTTATGGATCCAAGGTGATAATTAGAGATTATGTTTATAAGGAGACAATAAAAACTTTGTAGCAGAGACAGAATATTTATTAATCCAGGATAAGCTACAAAGGAAACAAGTACTAGATTTTACAGGAGGTGATGCCAGGTGCATTAGTCTGAAGAAATTTTTCTCTATGCTAATGTTTCATAACTGTGTCTTCATTATTTAAGACCTGCACTAATTGCTCTAGTCATTTATTTCCAAGGTTTTCGTCTTGTCTGGACACTACTATGCAAAATCTCATCCATTCTCTAACTTCAGACACATGCTTTGTCACTGAATTAATTTTTAATCTGATCTCTTAAAATTATTCTATCAAAATCTGAACATGTAATTATCTTTCTATATTTTGTTTTAAAGTCTCTGTTTTTCTTGTGTAAGTCACGATGAAGAGAAGGTCTAGCAGATGCACTCTAAATCTCTGTCTATCTCACTGATACTTCTGTTTGAAGTGTGAGTGGAATTGATGTAATTTAGATCATTGATTGACCCAGTGGTAATAAAAATAGAATGAGAGGTTTTGCTGGATGTACTTTGCAGGTTTAGATTAACACAAAGTTATAAGTTTTGTGTGAAGAAAAATATGGTTCTAGATTTGGGGGAAAAAAAAAAAGAAATAAAGTCACAGAATACTTGAATATTCATATCTCTTGTAATTTTCTTTCCCCAGATGAGTTTTGTAGACATGAAAATTTTGAAATAATGGATGTCAGACAGTAATTTCTGTGGCAGAAACTCACAGTGGGAATATAACAGTTTCCCTGTAAGACAGTTTGAAGTGGTGATAGATTTTGTAACTTTGTAATTTCTTTTTTCTTCATATGTCAAGAGAGAGATGAATCCAACTTAGCATATGTGCAAGCATAAAATCGGTCTCAGTATTCATGATAAGAAAATCTAATTCAGCTCTTAGTGATAACTAAGGTTTCGTGGAAGCAGGCAGTATGAATTTTGAAAGTCCAAGCACACAATAACTTGTAAACTTGAGGAAGAAAATTTGTTATTCTGCAAGAGTGTATGCATTTGAAACAGGATATCAGAAATACAAAAATTTTTTATTTGCTTGCTTATATCTGTGTGCTGTATTTGCATTGGTAATCAGTTGAACCAGATGTTTATGGTGATGAAGCATAAAAAAACCTACAAGTGTTCTATACATCTTGGGACATATGCCAACCTAACATACTGTGAAGACTTTACCTTTTTCTGCTGTATGAAGTGCTCAGTGAGCAGTGCACTTGTTTTTGAAGTTACAAAGTTCAAGCATTTTTAGGTTCTTGCATATAATTTCCTTGCACAAGCAGCACTAAAATCTTTGCTGAATGTTTTCCTTTTATTCTTAAAACAAGGTGTAAGTGGAGAAGAAAGGATAAGGTGGGGGGGATTGCTAGATAGACAAAACCACGCAGAGATACAAACGTAGTAGACACGGGAAAATGGATACAATAGCAAAGACCTGGGTTCTTCAGCTGTTAATTGATGGCCCATTAAGAACACACAAGCAGCATTTAGAGAAGATACATCTGGACTTTGTAACTGATAAGACAGCAAATATGAAGGTTTTTAAAATATTTGAAGGTAATCTATAAGTCTGCAAAATTTAGGAAGAGCTGTTTAGTGGAAGGGGAGTGGGGAAGAGTAAAGTGAAGCTAGGGGATTGACAGGTGGAGCTATAAAAGCGCTGGTTTTGCATAGCAGTGTCCAGTCAGTGTGCTTGCCTGGCAGCCCTTTGCCTGATCACTGCAGTTTATCTTCCTAGTTAATACTCACTATTTTCCCTGTGCATGAGTGCTGTAAGGAGTGATGCTAGCAACTGGGGAACCTGGAATTTGGAGCCAGCAACTGGAATCAGACCTCAAATGAAGCTCTGCTTGCATGTGGTTCCAGCAGCTGGAGCAAGTAAGAACATCTTCATCAGTGGCTCTGGGCTCTGTGGATCTTAGAAGGATTGACAGTTACTGAGTGAAGTGGGGTGAGTGAATTTGAGGCAGGAGCTGGAATCAGACTTTGGGTGAAGGAACACACATTTTCTTACTCGCATCCAAAGGAAGTGGGAGTTTCAGCATCAACTGCTGCTGAAGGACCTTGGGCCATCGGTCCTAGGTGCAAGCTGTAGGGGTCTGGGTGAAATGAAGTGAGGGCCTTAGTGTGAATAGCTGGAATGGGAACTACAGTTCATTGGGTCCATGTGCCTGAGTGCCAACTGCTGGGGGTGACACTGGAGTCAACATTTCCCCTCACCTGGAGCGCGAGGGCCATGTGTGTGTAATTTGCAAAGCAAATGTCAAGGTGGCAAGTAAGAGGCCCTAGTATTAGGCAGAGGGCCTAAGCAGATAATTGAGGAAACTGCAAATTTTTGTTTGCTTGTGAGTCTAGAGAGCTTCACTAACAAACTTCAATCCTGATAATAAATTGTTTTTTTCCTATTTTGGGATAGTCAAACACTGGAACAGGTAGTCCAGGAAGGCTCAGAAGTCTCTGTCTCAGGACATATTTATAACCTAACTGGATATGGTTCTGAGCACCTCATTGATGTTGAGGCTACTTTGAGCATAGGGGTAGAACTAGACAGTCTCTAAAGGTCACTTCCAACTTGAGATAGAAACAGAATTTCTGAGGTTAGAAAAAACCTCTAAGATCACTGAGTTCCACATTGTTCATCACTGAGCACCGCATTGTTCACCACTAAATCATGTCCCCAAGTGCCAAATCGAACCTAGAGATGGCAATTCCACCACTTCCCTGGGCAGCATATTCCAATGCCTGACCACTCTTTCAGTGAAGATTTTCTTAAGATCCAATCTCAACTTCTATTGCAACTTCAGAATTTCCTTTCATACCTTTCAACCTTCATCTCAACCTTTCCCTTGTTATCTGTGAGAAGATGCTGACACACACCAGGCTGTAATCTCCTTTCAGGTAGTTGTAGAAAGTGATAAAGTCCCTGATGTGCTACCCCCAGGCTTATCTCTAGCAAGCCTAATTTTATCCCTTTCCCCCTTCAAATCTAATTTAAGGCTCTTTCGTTGAGCCCCGCTAAAGCCTATGTGAAGGTCCTTTTTCTGCTTTGGGACAGGTGTGCCCCATCTGTTGTCAACAGGCTTGATGTTTTGTAAACTGATCTGTGATGAAAAACCACAAAATCCTGCTGGTAACACCAGGCTCAGAGCAGTTATTCGTCTGTGTGATTTTCCTACTCCCACTTTCCCCTGCAACTGCCAGAAGAGAGAACACCACTGGTGCTCTAGATCCCTCAATGAGTTACCCCAAAGCAGTGAGATCCCTCTTGACATTCCTCAAGCTTCTTGGGACTTCATTGCTGCCCCCCTGAAAAACCAGTAATGGATGATAATTAGAGGGCTGTACCAGACTGGAAAGTTTCTTGGTTACATCTCTATCCTGGACCCCAAGGAGGCAGCAGACTTCTCTATGGCTTGGGTCCAGTCAGCATATTGATCGCTCTGTTTGTCTCAGAAGGGAATCATGGATGACTTTTTTGTCATAACTGAGGCAGTCATGGTGTGTCAGGTAGACTAATTCACCCTGGACTATTCCCCAACCTGTCCATCTTGCCGTGTGCCTGACCCTCACTCCCAGAGCCTCATTCCTATTGTACAAGGGCACTTGGGAAGGTGAGGTAGGCTGGGAGGGGATTCACCAATTGCCTTGAGCAGAGACCTGGCTCCATCCTCCTCATTTCTTAGGTCCCCTCCTGCTGCCTGGTGACAAAACAGTTGCATATTCTTTGCTTCTTGTGATGTGGCTGGCTGGTGAAGATTATTTGGTGTGAATTTGTAAAGTGCAAAGTATGTAAGTGATTATTAAGCATTTAAATTTTATGAACTTATCTGTTGAAAACATATCAAGGTTTGGCTCTCTAATTTGCTTGTGAATGTGTCGGCTGATTTTTGGTAGAGCAGGTGTTACAGAATTCTTAAGTGAACCTTATGAAGTAAGCAAGCGCTGCTAATGTTATCTGGGACAAGAGCAGTGGGGAATACAGCGTGCGGAATACAACTTTTCTACAGAAATAAACTTAATTGCAAAATTAAGTGCACTTTCCTTAGGCACCATCTAATTTATTAAAAAAGTGCAAAGCAAATGAATATATCTTTATTATTCTTTGTAACATCAATAGGAATATACTGAGAAATATTCTTCCTACGTTTATAGAAACCTTTCTATTTCCAGTAATTGTGCTTGCCCTCAATTATTGATCCAAGGTAATGACATCAGTGGCTGACCATGTAGTTTACTCACATATTCCCACTCAGTTTGCTAGAGTGACTGATCTGTCATGTTTTTAGGACATTTCTACTGCTTGCAGATTTGTAGGTATCTCCTACAGGAGTAGCAATAATTGTAAGACTTAAACCACTATGCAGGGAAAACTGCCATGCAGCTGCTGGTTGGTGATTTGAATATTTTATTTTGGAGGGTACAGTTGATGAATATGATTCATTTATGCACTTTCAATCTCCTGTCCCAGTCAGTTCTTGTCTAAACCTTGAGTATTTCACTTTCTATAGCCCAGCTTTTTTAATATGTGTGAATGCTTGACATGGAATGGACGGCAGTTGAATGTACTTAAATTTTCCCATTTTATTTCTGCGCTAGCTCTCCTACTTTATTCAGTCTTCTTTTTTTCATGTATTTTGTATAAAGACTGCTAAAGTATCTGCTGTGTTTTTCAAATCCTGTTTGAAAGATTTCTGTTGTAATTTTCCCTGCATCTGATGCATTTTCTCTTTTCAGCTGTAACAGATGTGGATGATTACCGAGTATTAGTGAAGTTTTTGTTTAAAACAATTTCCAAAAATAGAGAGTTCCAATAGCAGAGAGTTCACTTCTGAAATAAATTTCAGAAGTCATAATTCAGGATTGTAATGGATAGTTAAGGTCAAATATACATGACAGTAATTTATGGTTTTCAGAACTTTTTGTTGAAATATGAATGTAATTCATCTTAGCAGACTTCTTTAAAAAGTTTTACTGGTAGAAAAAACCCAACAAATTAACAGATGTGTGCATATACGTAGTGCAGTATCAGCATAATGGAGTATGGATTAAGAAATGGAAGATAGAGCTGGATTGAAAAGGTACTATATCCTCATATTAAGCATATTTTAAAATAATTTGTTGGCACCATAGCTCTATAAATGATAAAGTTTCTTTAATTCTGTGGTTTAACATTGGGGAAGTAATTGTGGCTGATACTGAGTCTTGTTTGTATAAATATATATATATATATATGTATATATGTATATATCCACATAAAGGAATTTGCCATTGAAATGTATCAATTTTCTAGTAAATTTTAAAAACTATGCCCAGAATTCTTTTTGTCTAGGTAATATATACCACCATATATGTGATGTCACATTGTTCTAAAATTCTCTCAATAAGGATATTATCCGAGAAGTTGAATTAATAGTCTGAGGAAGAGCACTGCATGTAAAAGTCCTTCAATGTCCTCTACACCCCTTAATATGTCTGTATATTGAGTGAATGCTCAAATATACATTATTATATCTGTATATTTGCTAGTACAGGATAACTACAGGTATTGTACTTCCTTTAGCATCCTTTCTCTGTATAATTTGTGATCCCCCATGTACACATATAAATTTGAACCTGTTTCGTACCTTTCCCATTCTTACCAATCCTTTTTTGCCTGGCAGCTCATCAGCTTTATGTTCACAGCCATATTTATGTCTTGTTTATAGAAGATTTGGAGAAGAAGCTTCAGCCTTAATCTAAGCCTCTGTTTCCTTGATTAAAATCTCTTTAAAACCCATCATTATCTTCCCCAAGACAAAAAATAGTTACAAAGAATCATTTCATAATTCTAGACCCTGTGGTATCTTGCATTTCTGCTTCAGACCTATCTTACATCATACTGATGTCATATCATCTTTGGGTAATTGACAAAAAAATTATTTATACGGCAACATTCCAGCTCTCATGCATGGGTTTTTTTTCCCCCTTCCTCCTAAAATCTGGATGTAAGCATGTTAATACTTTTTGGCTATTCACAGGCTCACTCTGGTTCAGAGACCTCACGCAAAGTCCTGGGTCTTGCAAACTCTCTGTGTTTAAATGCTACTGTCTGTTTATCTGTGATTCTGCTGCCTACACTTGACAAGCATGACTTAAATTCAGGTCACTGTGACATTGAAAATCTCCTCTGAGAATACTATTAAAAAAAAATAGTATCTGTAAAGCTTTCTTCTATCTTCATTTAGAAAGCAGCTAGCCTAGAACTTCATATAGTGACTGAGCAAATTCTGCTTTGTTTAATTGTTTTTAGGACTTTTCCAATTTGTTTTGAGTTCCTAAAATTTAAAGAAGACAATTTTTTGTCTCATTGTGTGGCCCTTATTTTCAAAGCTGTATGCTAAGTATCCCTTTTGTCAACAGTTGATATAGACCATGTTTAAAATCCTGAATGGTATTGGTTTCTGTAAAACAATCCATATGATTTTTGACTTAAAGTCAGCATTTAAGTTTCCTGGTAAAAACTGTTAATCCAAAAGGGAAACTTTACATCTTTAACAAAGTTTGATGTTAAATAAATGTCTGAAATATTTATGGTTGATAGTTCAGAGAGACTAGTCATATACAGAATACATGATTTAAAGAATATGCTAAGAAAGTGCATGCCCATTCTCATTTTGAAATAGATATGATCTAAATGTTTGTTGCTGCTGGTATCTTTACTAATCTGGTAGTGGTCATGCACTAAGATTCCAAAAGGCTGACGGCTTCTATTTGGATTCCTTCTTGCTGTCAGGTGTCAAGTTTTTTAAATTAGTTCATCTGTAATTGAGACAAGACACTGGCTATTCCATTAATATTTATGGTTATCTTTCAAACGGTAAAAATTTCTAAGCTAAACCCTACAGATTGAGTTTATCATGCCAAAATTTCTTACATTTGTGAACTTCACTTATGAGTTAATTTCTGCAATGAAATTTATTGTAAATTTGTCAGAATGAGTGTCCTATGTTATATCTTCCCATTACTAACTGCTTCACTTGCACTAGATGTAAAAGAAATGGGCAAAATAAACAAAATATATGAAACTATGTATATACACAACAATGTAGCTTACATTCATTTCTCTCTCCAAAAGATGTTATAGTTCATCAAAATGAACTATAACATCTTCGTTTCCTAACATATCTAGTGTATTTCCTCATTTGCTTATATAACCTTTACCAGAGGTTATGAATGTGAAGAGTTGCGAAGCACGCCAATTCTGACACCACAACTCATAGAATCATAGAATGGTTTGGGTCAGAAGGAACTTTAAAGATCGTCTAGTCTAGCCCCTGCCATGGGCAGAGACATTTTTCACTGGATCAGGTTGCTCAGAGACCTGTTCCAATGATGGGATATCTACAGCTTTCCTGGACAACATGTTCTGGTGTCTTATCACCCGCATTCTAAAATAGTTCTTTCTTGAGTCCAACCTGAATCTACACTCCTTTAGTTTAAACCTGTTGTCCCTTATCCTGTCCTTACAAGCCCTGGTAAAAAGTCTCTCTTCATCTTTCTTATAAGTCCCCTTAAGTATTGAAGCACTTCATTGAGATCTCCTTGAAGCCTTCTCTTCTCCAGGATGAACAACCCCAGCTCTCTCAGCCTTTTAGATGAGACTATTGTTCCCACCCTCTCAGCCTTTCTTGACAAGAGAGCTGCTCCAAACCTCTGACTGTTTCACAGCCCTCCTTGGGACCTGGTCTAACATGTCCATCCAGTAATAATGATAAGGTACTTATGCAGGGTACACCTTTCTTGAATAATTCCACTTCCTTGATCAGCATGGTGTATATTTTCATGCTTTTAGTCAATCTACCATTCTGTTAATTGACATGTATGCTTAATGTCACTTCCTTTCTATTGTGGTTTAACCCCAGCCAGCACCCAAGCCCCGTGCAGTCACTTGCTCTCTCCCACACCAGTGAAATCAGGGAGAGAATCAGAAGGGTAAAAGTCAGAAAACTCCTGGATTGAGACAAAGACAGTTTAATAGGGAAAGCAAAAGCTGTGCACACCAGCACAGCAAAACAAGGAATGAATTCAGTGCTTCCCATGGACAGACACGTGTTCAGCCATCCACAGGAGAGCAGGGCCCCGTCACCTGTAATGGTCAATGGGAAGACAAACACCATCACTCCAAATGTCCCCCCTTCTTTCTTCTTCCCCCAACTTTATATACTGAGAATGATGTCACATGGTCTGGAATGTCCCTTTGGTCAGCTGGGGTCGCCTGCCCTGGCTGTGTCACCTCCCAGCCTCCCATGCACCCCCAGCTTCCCCACCAGCATGGCCACATGAAAAGCAGAAAAGGCTCTGGCACTTTGCAAGCCCAGCTCAGCAATAACAAAAACATCTCTGTATTATTAATACTGGGTTCAGCACAAATCCAAAACATGGTCCTCTACTAGCCACTGTGAAGAAAATTAACTCTATCCCTGCTGAATCCAGAACACTTTCTTAAAGAATGACAGGGCTCTGCCTGATGGGAGAGGACATATTTAATTTGCCTGAGATGCACCTACCTGGTGTGCACAGCTAGGTTACCCCAGCTCTATTAATGAGTCTTCTCTTTCTTTAAATTACAGTTTAAAATCAAAGGAGTAATTTTAAAAGAATATTTAGTACTCGGCTTTAATGATACATGATAGATAAATATTTTGGATATTAAGCTTGGTCTTGGTATTTGGTGTGGATGTCCCTTTGTGGTCACTCTCTCATGCTATCTCATTTCCACAAAGAGCTACATAAAGGGAAAGGTGGAGAAAGCTGTGATACAAAGGGCAGCAAACTATCTAAATTCTTCAATGGCAACTATACCACCTGGATTTGGATTAAAAATAAAAAAGAAGTAAAAGGGTCAATATTATGCTACTTGATTTTCTGAAGCAATTTTTTATTCAAAAAAGGGTGCTTTTTTTTGTTTTTGTTTGGGTTTTTTGGTGGAGTTTTGTGTGTGTGTGTGTGTGTGTGTTTTATTTCTGTATATTTGCTTATTCTGCCTTGCTGATGCCTTGATATAAGATAGGGGAGTATGTTCCAGAGTTATGATTAGGCTTTTGTCCAACCACTGTTGAAGGTGTAGACTGACAACGGAAACCCCAACTCTATTTTTAAAATCTTCTGAGAACTGTTAGAAGGTGCTGTGTGAATTTCCATTAAAGAACTCTGCTGTCATCATAAGGATCCATTTGCAGTGAACAGGCTGTAGTTACTGGGAGAAATTTGTATGCTTACCGGGGGAAGACAGGCCTCAGACAGGCCCCACCCTTGGTACATTTCTGCAAAGAAATAGAGGCTTTTAATTTATAAAAATATGTTAAAAACAACCAATAGCCAGTACTGGAAGTAAAACTAAATCTCCAAAGAATCCACCTCTCCCTGACCACCACTGATTTAAGATCTGCTCTGGATATGGGTTTGCTTCATTTGGTTGTGGGTTTTGTGGTGATTTACAATACGAGGTGCCTAAGCACACCTCTTTTTTAGATGTTAACACATAAGCTTACCAGAAGATTTATTTATAGACATTTAAGCAAAGGAAAACCCAAGATGATATATTCATGTGACCTCTTCCTGATTCAATTACATGACTGTGATGTCTGTATTTTGGGACTGAAGTATTCATGCAGTATGCACTTCTGTGTGGAGGTCCTAATGAATTTTATCATATTGCAGCAGACCCGTATAAGCTTTTCTAATGACAGAAGTGAAAAACATAATTTGAAACTTTTATGAACCTTTTTTTTGTCCAGAAGCTGACTCTGATATTAAACCTTGCTTTAGGTTATCCTTGGATACATTCTCTAGTAAACATTATTCCTAGTATAAATGTATGGAGCAAGTATGTTAGTATTTATTGAAAAATTTTATCTTCACTATTATAAGTGGACAGTGGGGGAAAATAAGTGCTTTCAAGAGATATAGAGAAGATTCATGTCTCTGGCAGACTGGCAAAATGTAACTGCTGTGAGACAAAATTGGTAGTTCTATAAACAGGAAACATTAGCTTTGCTGGCATGTATGCAAGAGAAAAACCCATGAAAATGGTTTAATGACTGGAAATGTACTTTGGGTCTTTTTTTTAAAAAAAGGTAATAATTAAATTTGTCTGGATAACTTATCTTTCTTAATAATTTACAGTTTTCTTTAAGATTTTTCCCATTATTATAATTTGTGATTTATGAATTTTTGATGAGCAGGCACAGGTTTTTTTCTTCTGCTGCCTGATAATAGGATTGAAACTCTTAAACATGTAAATATGAATAGAATATGGCAATGTGAGTACATGTTACACAGCTTTTTAAGCTGAATAGAAGCATAAACTTACCTATAAGAGCATTTGAATTAGGACAAAGAAGTATGTCCAAACATAAGTTTGAAAATAATTATTTAATTTCCAGAGCTTTTAAATGTTCACACAGCTTCAACATGGGTCATATACATTGCAGCATATTGCCTCTTTGTTCTGTTTGTTTATAATTTTATAAGGAAGCATGGGATTAGAGTTCATATTACTCAAATTAACTTAAAAAGAGGAATTTGAGTTGTTGAAGAACATGGTGACTTGTTATTGTTTTGATCACAAGAAGAAAAGAGAACAAAAGAATACACAACAAAACTGTCCTGGAAGACACAATACACTTTATTTCCCTATGTACATTCTTAGTTTATGTCCAAAGTGGAGGCTCACAAGTTGTCCTCCCTCTCAGTCTGCAGGCTGAGGGTGATGGCTCCTTGGCTCCTGCTCTTTCAAATCACCATGTCCGTATCACACCTTTCCTCACGTGCTTGGTGAGGCTAAGCTGCCTCTAACAGCCACCCGCTATTCAGGGGACCTCAGGATTCCGCAGACATCCATGATATTGTCTGGGGACTGCTGATCAATGCGGAGCCTTCAGTAAAGACCTGATAGGTTGCATTTATAATGTAACCTAGGTAAGTGTGTAAATCTAGTAGGGTGCAGTTAATTTTTGTTGGTTTCTTTGTTTCCATGTGTTTTGGGTTTGGGTCAGTTTTGAGACTTACAGGCATTTTTTTGAGGTTTTACTTGGTTTCCTCTTTCTTCTTTCTCATGACTAGTCAAAAAAAGAAAGTTGTTTTTTATCTTGACAGAGAGTAGGCAAAATGAAAAATCCATGTCATACACTAGCTTTGTAACTGTAATAAAAATTATTTTTCAAGTGAGAAATGTCTTCCAACAAAAACAAAGTCCAAAATATTCAAAACTTCAATTAGTCAAATCTGTACTGCATGCTATACATGAGTGTGGATGCTGAGGGAAATGGATAGTTTCCTAGGTATGATTCTGGGAAAAGCTGTGACAAACTCAGAGAAAAGAATTATAAACAATTATCTTAAGTTGCTGCACCTGGTGTTTGTGAACATGTGAAATGTGTTATGGAAATACGTTTACCAAAGGGTGGATTCTTAATTAACCACTCATGTGAAATGTATTGATTAAACGAATCAGGTCCACCTGTGTCAGACTAAGCTATAAAAGACATCTCAATAAACATTGAGACCTTTTACCATTTTGCCTTCTGATACAATTCTGTGTCATCTCTGACTCACCAGTGACACAGGAGTGTCAGTCACTGTCTAAGAATGAACAATTATTTTCTTTATTTAGAATGGAATTGCTTTAGCAAACAAAGGTTAATAGTATTAATCTTAATCTACACTATTAATAAAGATTAATAGTGGAGCTTTTGGAAATTTCCTCCAAGGAATTTTTTTGTTGAGGGTTACAACTCAGTTATTTGGCAGAGGAAAATGATCTGACCATGAAGCATGACTTCTGATGTAGTTATGTACTTTGCTCTGAATCTGATGTCTGCGTACACATGTGATACACAATTGTTCTTAATTGAAGGAAAATTACTTTATTTTTGCAGTACAGGAACCTAAACAAACTGGAATGTTCTAGCTAGATGGCAAATGAATACATTAAGTTATTTTTTTGGATCATAGCCTCAAACCCAAAACAACCCAAGTGAGATTTAATCAAAGAAGCTTTTAATTTTTATGAACTTAATTAGGAAGTCTAAATATTTAAGACTGTGTTGCCTTGGTAAATAATAAATTCAGCAGCCAGAATTTTTCCACATTCTTTATCTGAATAGAAGTGCAGTAGCAGAAATACTGCATGCCAGAATGATTTTCTGTATCAGTTTTATGAAATTAATTTTTCGCAGTGTAAAAGGGAGAAAAAATACACATTTGCCAATTGTTACAATAACAATAACTGAAGAATAAATCCCAAAAATAGTGTGTGAATTTATAGGTTTTAAAAGTTTCGTTCTTTTCAAATATGGAAGTAGTGGAATTCTTTAATGTGGTGTTTTATGAAGCTTCTGTTTTAGGATTAGTGGAATAATTGACTATATCTCCTAAGAAGATGGAAACTAGGTAAATTATCGATGCTTTTTTAATGGATCATTTAAGTGGGTTTATACAAGAGAAACACATCGTTAACTCACTTTATTTTTATACTAGTATTTAAAAGTCTTGGTATGCTTCACCAGCTTGCTAATTTGAGCCACCTTTCTTCAATTACCTTCTTTAATGAGCAAACCAAGGAAGGGGTGTGCCAGATGTTTCATTTACATCATCAGCCATATACCAGGTGTAAAATTTGACTATAGCACAGAGACTGATCACTCTACCAAAAAAAATTAGATCAAGTGAAAAAGCACTTTGATTTACTTACTTCTGTATTTTCACTGCTGTCTGATGATTTAGACCTGCTTCCCACAAATCACTGTCTAGACAATTAATGTCTAACCTACAGCTTTTATTAAAGCTGCTGTATTACCCATGATGTAAGTGGATATTGACTATATAATCCTCCTTTTTTTTGGTAAAAACTGGTAATGGTGCATTATTTTTTTTGAGAATAAGACTTAAACTGCTTGTATAATTATTATGGACATAAATAATACGATTTAAAAATAATTATTTCCTCTAAATGAAATGTATATATGAATATGTATATGCTGAGCATGATGTCATATGGTCTGGAATGCCCCTTTGGTCAGTTTGTCACTTTTAAACAATTCTGTATCACTTTGCATTTAAGTTAGTTATTCCTGTGAAAGTACCTACCTGAATGTTTATTGTAGCTGTGAGTAAATTATAGGCAAAATATGTAATTTTTTTGAGAAAACTCTCTCTTCTTGTAGTATAATGACAAAGTTGATTAATTATTTAGAACTGATTAATTTTCAATGCCATGTCAATTTTATTTTATCAATTGATTTTCAGCACTGAATATTATAGAGATTAGGTAGATGTTGACTCAGTAGGTAATAAACTAAATGTATGGTATCATTTTCCAGCAATATTTGCTTGTATGTAGTTACTGTATTCATGGTTCTGTGCTTGATAATATAAGATATATTGAATTTTTGAATACAACCCCTATTCAGATTTATGTGTACTATATAAATCACTACAACTCTAAGTTATGGAATATATATGCAACACAAATGAAGAAGGAGTTTCACTAACTGTTGGAATTTCCTTATTCTCAAAATCTGTGTTGAAAAACTAGTGAACAGAGCAGGAGCAAGGTCATGTCAATAGTACATTAATTCACCTTGATCACTGAATTCCTCTGCCGCAAGTCAAGTAATTGAGTCATAAAAATCAATTTTCCTTATGTTTTGCCTTACTATTTTATCACAGAAATCTCAGTTTAAGTTCACCATCACTTTATATTATAAAATCTGAGGATGAAAACAGCCTGAACATCAAGACAAAATAGTGTTTGGTAATGAACTACTGGACTGTGGTCCTTTAAAAATTCATTTGTAAAGTTATATAGTATACTGCTTAATTCTGTATTGCTGAAGACTAGGAATAAAAGTTTTCTGTTAAAAAAAATTAAATATTTAATGTATTCACAAAAGACATACTTTTGTGTAGAGTCAATTTCTATTTTTGTAACTTGCTCATTCTTACAATTAGAATACATTGAATTTGTAACTGTTTTAGAAATACCTTTGTTTCTCAGTTTATATTGACATTATTATAAAGTCAAATTTGGAATACAGCTTCAGCTCTAGCCAAAACAAATAGAAATTTATTTTTGCAGTGCACAAAATTATGTGGTTACCTATTTTCAAAAAGAACCCCAAATCCCCCAAACTGTCTTTTTCCTTTTTCCAAAAGTTATGCACGTGAATACACGAATGGACAATGGATGGTATTATGGCACATTAGCTACATGACACTAGGTAAATTCTGCAGTATTTCAGACCATGTGAAATATATTTTAGCAATTTCAACATGTTTTAATGTATAAACCTTCTTTGATTTGGGATGGGGTTACTTTGTGTGTGTCCTTTTGCTAAAGGGCTGAGAGATGAATCTTAACCAGATAAAAGATTTCTGGACTGAAGGGGAGAACTTCCATTTCCTCTTCATTCAGAATAAAAAAGTTAAGAATTGCTATGCATCTGTGTTTGTGAATAGGTGAAATGATGGTAGTCTAGAATGTATCTCATGGTTAGCTTGATGATGCCACTGGTGGGAACCAGTTATTACTAAATTATGCTTAGAATGTGACTAGTTTTTGAGGAAGAATAGCAAAAGCAGTTTCTTGTGCAAATGCCAATCTGTAGTGGACCATTGTATATGGGTGTCCTTTCCTCCCTGGGATTCTGTGAACTCTAAGCCTGTTTTATTAAAAATCAACCAACCAACCAACCAAGCAAACAAACCAAACAACAAAACCCCCACAAAAATCCCAAACACCACCCACCGCCAGAAAGAAATGGACTAGAAAATGGAAATGTCAGAGCTGCTAGATGAAAAAAATTGCATTTTAAACACTTACTGAATCAAAACAATTTAAATTTGTTGAATTCATGGTTCAAAAACTAGGCACTGAGAACAAGGTACTGCTGAGACATGGTCTGTATTTTCATGATAGCCTAGCAACTCCATAAAACTCATTTCTATTAGCATCTTCAGGCCAGAAAAGCAATTATAGACCTCAGCCAGAATGATGTTTTTTTCAGTGAGAATATGTTAATACTGAATCATTTTAACAGGGAATAATTGTCTCATTTGCAGATTGTATTGGCTTTGCTAATTTTTTATGCTCAGTCATCAATGAATGTTTTTTAAAACTTTTCTGCAAAGCATTCTGAAATACCATATAATATTCTTGCCACTTTAAAAAAACTATTGAAGTTTTTTATTCTACATAGCAAAGACCCAGCTTGTTAAGTGTTGTAGCACAAAGCAAAAGGCACATTGGCCATTTAGGGGAATAAGATAAAACATCAGTGTGAAATGCTGCATAAATTTCTTAAGACATTCTGTGCTTTTATTTTGAGATTACTGCACTTAATAATTGATAAAGTTTTCCTGATGCCAGTGTAAATTCTAAGTGCTTATTTTTCTGAATTCTAGAATATTAAAATATTAATTTCATTATATTAGGAACTCTTGCCCTTTTATGCATATGGATTTAAAAAGAAAATAGTTAATTTATTTGATTCCTGCTCATTTTAAGTAAGTTTTATGTATGTTCATAGAATCATACAACAGTTTGGATTGGAAGAGATGTTCAAGATCATCCAGTTCCACCCCAGTGCTATGGGTGGGGAAACCTTCCACTAGACCAGACTAATCAGAGCCCCATCCAACCTGGCATTCAACACATCCAGGGATGGGGCATCCACAATTTCTCTGGGCAACCTATGCCAGTGTATATTTACTGTAAACCTACACCCTTTCAATTTGAAGCTGTTACCCCTTGTCCTTTAAAAGATAGGATGTGCCCTTGTAAAAAGTCTGAAGACATAATTTTATTATATAGGGAACTATGAATTACAATATAGGCTACTAATGTATGCTATGCCTCTGTGGAGTGATGAATACTTTAGTGTAGTAGGGAAAATAAATACAATTTGAGTGATATAGACGTAATTTCATGTAATGATAAATGTGTGCTAAGTTGCAAATCTCAATTTTATTCGAAATTTTGGTATCCATAAATTCATGTTTTAGTATTTTAATATTTTTAGCTCTAAAATATGTATTTTCAAATATTGATACAGGAACTAGATGATGAAAAATGTTTTAAACATCTTTATTTTTATCTTACATAGAAATGGAAGCAGAAGCAACAGGAGGAAAGATAGTTTGTTAGCATCAATTAGTTCTGTCTAACTGCTACATTTTTTAGAATTGTTTGCAAATATGTTTCAAATTCTTTTTCTGTATTGTTGAAACCACTATTGCTTGTCATGCCAAGCTAGATAAGAAAAATACTGTCTATAACTGCTGGTTTATCTGAAATGTAATAGTTGCTTATTTCAGTAAGAAGTGGTAAGCAGGCAGTGAAGGGTTGCCTAAAAAAGCCTTGTAACTTGCACTCACCTGTGAAATCACACAAGTGAAAAGCATGCTTTTGATTTCCCTCTTTAAAGGGAAGGTGTGTCACTTAGTTCCTTTGGTGGAAACTGCTTTCCTTCTCCCAGCTTTTATTTCAAGTGCCCAAAGCGGTGGCAGTGCCATAGCAGTGCAGTTGCATAAGGGCAGTGTAAATAGCAGTGCTGCTTTTAGAACATAATTGTCCAAGTGATCTCAGCGCTCAGCACAGGCGGCTGTTGTGTATCTGCTTTGATAATAATAAGTGACACCAGTAGGACTTTGTAGCTGGAGGGAACAGTGACATATCATATCACTCCTGTTTTATCAGCTTCTGCCCCCTTAAAAACTTGTCAGGCAGTGTCTTTTGGCAAACAGTGACATACATGCCTGTAACAAAAATAAGTGCTTCTACATGCTACTCCCTCAGAGGTTTTTTCTTAGTTAGTGGACAAGTTTTGGAAAATAAAATGATTTTTAATTCTGTATATAGCTTTGACACAGTCAAACACTAAAATTAATATCTTTGGTTCACTTATATCAGCTTTAGCCTCACACGTTAAGAGGTGAAAAAGGGCTTGGCACTTTATGAGTTTGGCATTGTATTATGCAGGAATTTGTAAAAGTGCTTTTCTAGAGTGTTCTTATTCTTGGGATATGCCTTTTGAGGATCAACCTCTTATGACTGAACTTTCACTTGAAAAATGCCTCTTGGCTCTTTGGTTGTACACAGAGATTTCTATATTACATGAGAACTTAAAAGTTAAGATTCTGCATTCTGAGGAATAGTGTTGATAGTTTACTGTGCTAACAAATAGCACTGCGGTTTGCAAAATTGCAGTAAAGGTTTTTTACTGTAAGCATTAAAATATTTAGCTGAGTAAAACTGAGTAACAGTGCACTTACAATTTGTTTTATATTGCTAAAGAAACAAAAGGAGACAACAGATGCAAAAGCCTTGGAGACAGTGTGCAGTCTTCGTCTCTTTGATGAAGTCTTGAATGTAAATCTCTACAGAAATCTTTACATGTTTGTAGATCTGTTATAGATATACATCAAAAGAATCTCTGCATATGTACATTATATGATTTAGAAGAATATTGCATTAATTTTCAAGAGATGTTGCAGGATTTCTTAACATTATAGTGCACATATAACTTCAAAATAATTTTTTTTACTTGTTCTTTGTATTGTGACAGGATGATGAAGTAGTACTTCAGTGTGTTGCCAGTATTCACAAAGAACAAAGGAAGTTTTGCTTGGCAGCTGAGGGACTTGGGAATCGCCTGTGCTTTTTGGAGCCAACATCAGAAGCTAAAGTAAGAAGCTGATACTCTCAACTGGTGCAACTGATCAGTGAATGTTAACCTACTTACTCACAAGCAAATTTAATTATGGTTTCTTAAATATGATGCTAGAGGGACCTTATGTATGCTTTTCTTCCCAGCTGCATCTTAGAATTGTTTGCAAAAATTTCCTAGAGATTCCAAATAAATTTTGAGGCATACCTGAGAACAGTGAAAAGCTGCTATTCTTCAACTAAGAAACTTCCTGTAACTGAAATACTACCTATTTTCAAGATTAGGTCTCCAGACTGTTATTAATATTTAAGTTCTCCCATATTTCTGTAACTGCTTTAGGTTCAAATATATTGATACACTGGATTGATAATTTTAGAAGCATTGTCACCTGTCAGTTACTGGTGTTAAGTGTTACTCCTGACTCCATTATCAATCAGGAAGTTGAATGTACAGGGACAAGAATGATTAGTGAAAGAGACTTTTAGAAGATTAAAAATGGAAAATTGAAAAATGAAGCCAGAGAGATGTGAAGAAACAAAACCCAAACAAATCCCTCCAGGATAATTATCAGAACTAGAGAGGGGAAAGGAGAGAAAAGATGAAACTGTAAACCTCTACTAAAGCATAATGTTAGGAATAAACCAAACAGAGGAAGACCTCATCTTTCTCTTTGGTTCTCTCTGCATCTTTTTCCTTAATTGTTTTTATTTCTTCACTTTTCATCACCTTAAAATGCAGCATCATCAAGACTTTTATTCTCTCTTGTCACTCTGATTATAAAAAGAAGTGCATATCCACTTTAAAGCTCATCTTCAGCCATGATCTTTATCATGAATCACAGAACATGGAGTTGCTAAGGTTGGGAAGGGTCTCTGAAGGTCACCTAGAGCAAAATCTACCTAGAATAGCTTCAGACAGAACAGATTGCTTAGGACACTTGGATCAGAGTTTGAGTATCTCCAAGGGTGGAGACTTTACAACCTCTCTGGGCAACCTGTTTTACTGTTTACCATGCTTACAGTAAGAGTAGGGGGGTTTTGTCATATTTAAAATTATTTCCCGTATTCCACTTTGTCTCAATTTACTCTTGTCCTTTCACTGGGTTCTGCTGTGTAGTCTCTGGATCTGTCTTTGTGCTTTCTGCCATATATTTATGTACATTGTTGGTTCCCCTTGAGACTTTTTTCTCTTGAACATATCTTTCTTTGGACATATCAGTGCTAAGAAATTGGAAAAAAAAAAGAGTCTGTTGTGAAGTTTCATATTTTATAAAGAGCAGACATATGGATTCAAAAATTAGGATTTCCTTAAAGAGTTCATATTATTATGTCATAAGATTCTTGAGAATCTCAGCCATTTAGTTACTGCTGTAAATATCTTCTATCAACCTCATACATGATATAAGATCTTATACCTTCTCTTCTGTTTTGTCAGCGGCATTACAGAACAAATACAATATCCGTGTTGTCATTCTAAAAGGCAGGAAACAATAATTCATAGGGGAAAAGTTTTTGCATTTGAACCTGAAGAAGCTTCATTTTACCGTGAGGAATACAGCTCAAGGAAAGTAAAATTGCTGTGTTGTCAATTCATGAAGAATGGATTTATATTGTTTTCATACAGGACAGTAGCATTTACCTCAAAAACAAATGAATAGGCATTAAGTATAGATTCAAAAATTAAAATAAGCACATGTTCCAAAACACTTTTCATCCTGTTTCACCTGTTCTGCTGATCTGTTCTTGCACTGTTCATTTTATTTTTACAGTATGTCCCTCCAGACCTTTGTGTCTGTAATTTCGTCCTTGAGCAGTCACTGTCTGTCAGAGCCCTTCAGGAAATGCTGGCCAGCACAGGGGAAAATGCTAGTGAAGGGGTAAGTAAATTGACCTCAAAGAACATTAAATCTGAATACAGATTTTCCTCACTTCTTTCCTTGTCCAGGATTTTCTAGAAGAGGTTCCTGATGTCATAGTATTCTTGGAACATTATTGCTCCAGTTGTGTAATCACATTAATTTCTCTTTGGCAGTGAGGAGCTGGTGCAACTCTTTTGAATAATTGTGATCCACAAATCCAGAAACATCATCAATTTGATTACTTTGACCCTAATTCTCCAATTTCAGCTGAATCAAACTGAATTGAACTTTCATTCTGTTATAAAGAGAGCATGATAAAACTACAGCTTTACTTATTTTACAACCTAATGGCTTATTCTGTGCTTCAGATCTTTAACTGGGACATATCATTGCACAGATGTGAAAGATGGAGTTATATCATCTTTGATGTTGCATTGTCAGCCTTACATACATGGTTTTCAGACTTCAATAATGCTGATATTTTGTTTTCCACTGCCCAAAAAAGTTGTATTTTTTATTTTTGCAATTACATTGCATTCTATAAAATAAGTTTTGATGAAAATAAAAACATATGCTTAGGAAATCAAAATATCAATTTAAACTTTTCTAGAATTTCTAAGAAATGACATAATTTTTAATATTTTCAAAATATTCACCCCAAACTACATCTGAAAGATTTAATCTGAGATTAATAATGATATATGAATATCTTATTTGGGATTGGAAGTAGAAGACATATGATATCTGATAAAAATGATCACACCGTTGCTTAAGGAGGAGTAGGCAACAAAAAATAACGTAATCTGTTGTGCTTTATTTATTTTGAAATTATCTTGTCCTTCATTTATTTTAAATTCAGGCACAATCCATTGGGGAAACTGTAATAGGAACACAGCAGTTCATACTAAAAGCAAGGCTGAAATAAAAAATTATTTGCTTTTCATACTAAATTTAGTTTGAACAAGAGTTTCCTATTTTTCTAGAAAAAGACTGTAGATTATTCAATTTGGAGTTTTTGTTGTTTTGGTTTGGTTGTGTTGTTTTCTTCTTTTGTTTTTTTATAATAAGCCAAACTTACAAGTGATTCATTTAAAAACTTTTGCTAATAAAATAACAGAAGGGTTTCATTGCTTGTTCTCAGTATTCATGTACTTGTTGCAAACTGAATACATGTAATTTTCTTTTGACAACCTGTTTGTAATTGCAATTGACTTTGCTGTGAAGTTTTTCCTTTTTCATTTAAAAAAAAGTTTAATGTATAAAAGAGGTATTATAGTCACTCCTACATGTTTTTCCAGTTTTCTTCACCAAGCAGTGACACGTTTCTGCAGGATTATAAGAATTTTTTATGAACGTTTTTTTTTTTAAAAAACTTGGCAATAGTTTAACTTATGTGTTGTTCACAGCATGTAAAACCATTTGCCTACACATGTATAACCATTATTTGAGCTCTTGGAATATCCTTTAATTATCTTTGTCCCTTTCAAATGAATCCAAGGGCAAGATCTGACCTTAAATGGCACCCAAAAGGAACTAAAAAGAAATTTGCTCTGAAGGAAGCAAATGGAAAATCCAGTTTTGCTTCTGCCTGTCTTGTCATATTTTTACATATTCATAATTAATAACTGCACTTGGTTGAAACTGTGGATACAGTTGCTTTAATGAATCTGAATTATGTTAAAGATTAACATTAGCAAGTAGATATTCTCAGTATATGCTTAAACTGTTCTGGGCAGTAAATATGTTATTTTCTCTTTCAGATTTCAGTTTCTGTGTGTGTGTATATATATATATATATGTATTTATGTTGTTATTTTTTTTAATGCCTGCATGAAGTTTATAAGAAAGGTAAGTGGTATCTTATTTAACTTATGTTTTTGCAAATGCTGTGTTTTAATAAATCATAATAAAAATCAGGTAACAATAAAAGTCTTTGTCAAAGAACAACATTTTTTTCCTTTGGCAGATATTTGTCTATTGCTGTATCGACTTTGTTATTATTATTTTTTTCCTGGTGTGTTCATTTCATAATTTGTTGGAATATTTGCACTCGTTCCTTGAATTGCCACAGCTCTTCATGTTGTTGTGTAGTTCTGATCATGGTGCACTCAGAGCAGTGGAGTTCTGACCTTCTCCATCCTGTTCTGCAGGCAGCCCAAGGGGGTGGGCACCGGACCCTGCTGTACGGCCACGCCATACTGCTTCGACATTCCTTCAGTGAAATGGTAAGTGAGGGAGCACCTGCCAGAATGAGCAGCATGAATAAGAAATGTCTTTTCACCAAAATAAAAAAACCCTAAAAATTTGGAATAATGCTCTTTCCAAGCTATCTTCTGTGCTAGATGAGAAAGAATTTAATGACTTGGGGTGTCTCAACACAATAGAATTGTTTAAATTCAGATTCTTGATCTAACTCAGAATTGTAGTTGAAAAGCTCCTAAAATCTATTATTTCTGTGTCTTTAAGGAATCTTTAACTTCCATTAGCAAGAATTTCTACAGCAAATGAATTTGTTCTATGTTATTTTCTTCCCCATCATATTTTATAAGGTATTCCATTTGACATCCCATAGTTTCCATGGATTATGTCCATGAAGATGCTGTCTTCAGGCTGCCTTGTATAAATTTCATCATACTATATTCTACAACTGAAAAATTTCAGCTGTTTTGAATCTTTGACCTACTAGGACCCATGTAAATACACCCAATACAAGGCAGAAAAAATGAGAAGTCAGGAAAACACTTTCCCTCCTTTTTTCTGTACTAGAAAATGCTACATTAATCTTGAAATGCTACATTAATCTTCTATGTGGCTTATGTTTATGAACCTTGAAAATTGTAGCTGCCTTGATACCAGAGCTGCAAGTATAATTACTACCTTTGGTATGTTTTTAATGTTTTCATGAATAAAACTTATTATGATAGGGTTGTAATTAGATGCTTGCCTGTTCCTATCTGATGAGCTGTATGAAACTTCAGAAGGTAGAAGCTAAATTGCACAACTGAAGTGGAAATGTACTGCAGTGGAAAAGGATTTTGATGTTTAAAGTTCAGGAAGAGCTTCTGTATGAATAACAACATAATCTTTAACTCATTAAAAAATCACTTATGATAGTAAGACGAAGTAATGTGAATGTATTCATTTGGCATGTGTGTTAGTGGGTACTGTTGGATTTTTGTTTTCAATAATGTCACTGTTTTGCAGTATTTGACATGTTTAACATCATCAAGATCCCAGACAGATAAACTTGCATTTGATGTGGGATTACGAGAAAATGCAGCAGGTATGGCAAGTTATTTTTGAAGGAGAATGAGTTACCCATTTCTGGTTTTAGAAGAGACATTGTGTTTAATGCAACTGTAAGCTTATGAATGGGATCTTTCTGTGTTCATCAGAAAAAAGATGACTGAAAGAAATGACTGTTGGTATTAATGTGAGAGAGTCTTCCAATTAAACTGACTTAAGACAGCTGCAATAAAATGCATGATAATAGTCAAAGTAAAACATTTCTGTTGAACAAAACAAATTTGATGCTTTTGTTTAGATTTTTTTTTTGTTTTGACACTTATAGTACAGAAAAGCCATATACTGGTGCATTCACAATTTACATTGTAACCAGGTAAGAAAAGAAATTCACAACTTGTAGTGCAGGAAATCAGAAAATATGTAGTGAACACACTGCTAAAAGAGCTGGATAGATACATTTGTAATGTGGACAAATCAATAATGGGACAAAGTGAAGGAGATAGAACAAACATGACATTATGAGAAAGATTTAAAATCTAATTAGTGTATTTCTGGGGGTACTGCCATTACCATTACAGCTGATGGAAATATAGTGAAAAAAAAATTGTGCTTCCATGAAAACATATAAAAATTATGAGTTGCCGCTGGAGCAATATTAAATAAATTTAAAGGTAACTTAGCCACAAAGAGCCAGAAATAGACTTTAATGCTGCTGTGTACATAGTGCTCATGGTTACTGAAAGTGATGAGTACTCCTCAGAAAGTAACAGGTGACTCTGTAATAATCAGGTCCAGACATATGTCCTGAAGGGAAAATTACTAAGTATAGTACTAAAAGTACTAAGTATACTAAGTGTACTTAGTGTACACTTAGTATACACTAAGTGTATACTTAGTGTATACACACTTCATTCATGTTAAGTTCAAATAAAGAAATACTGTTTGTGTTAATATAAATCTGGGCTTTCTATTGTTTTTTTGTTATTTTGAAAAGAAATTAAAATCAAATAGACTAATTGATGATGGAGAGGCACTGGCAGTGTAGATGTTAAAACCTTTATAAAGCATAATCTTTGAATCTGTTCAGGTGGCTCTCTATAAAAGTTTGTCTTTTGAATGAGTGAAGTTTGTCTGTGTGTGTGTTTCTCTGTGTGTGTGTAACCTGGAATCTTACATTTCATGTGTAGGAAACGTTCTATGGTTGTCACCCTTGCGCTTGGCTACTTCGTAATTCTATCATCTGTAGGGCTAGTGGAACTGCTTCTAGGTTTGTTATGCTATGTGATACAGAAGGTTGGGTATTAAATATGACAATTAAACAAAAGAAGTGACAAAAGGTGATAAATAAGACCAAGGTAGGTGTCAGCAATTTCCTGGCAAGGAGAGTCTCCAAGGGAGAGCAGTTCTGAGTAGTGTTTTGTAAACAATCCCTTTAAAAGTACTTGGAAAGGGAAATATCATATATGGCAAAGATTGTATGACAAAAAGTTTCAAGCAAAAAGAAAACACCAAAAATGATTGAAAATAGAAATGATGTGGTTTTATAAGGTGAATTTTCTTACAAGACAATTTTTATAATTATATTTTAGTGCTGTATAAAGATATCCTTAGATTTCTTGTGAGTTGTCTGTTTTGTAGAACCATGATTAGTGCCTCTGTCATTTAGGTGAGGCATGCTGGTGGACAATACACCCTGCTTCTAAGCAAAGGTCAGAAGGAGAAAAAGTTCGAATAGGTGATGACCTTATCCTGGTCAGCGTGTCCTCTGAAAGATACCTGGTGAGTTTGTTTCTTTAGATAGTGGTCAAATGGTGGGAAAATACAAAGTTCTGTGGGGATATCAGGAGATTGGTTGGGATTCTCATGAATTATTTTTTTCTAATCTAGGCTGTAATGTCTCGTTGTAATGCATTTTTATTTTTCCACACTGAAAGGGTGCTCTGTGCATGGAGCTTCCACGCTTTTTCCTCAGATTTTAGAATAATACCAATTTTAGAAGAAATTTGTATATTTATGATACCTTCTCTTCTGTTTATAAATTAACATACTAAATATTTTAAGTGCATAATTTTCATTGTTTCCTGTTACCATTGTCTTGTTTCAGCATCTCTCTGTGTCAAATGGAAATATTCAGGTGGATGCCTCCTTTATGCAGACACTATGGAATGTACATCCTATATGTTCAGGAAGCAATATTACAGAAGGTTTGCCATTTTATTTATTTAGACATGTATGTAAATTAGACTAATTTGTATGCTTTTGATAAAGAGGAAAATTAAAAAAACAAATTCCCCTCAGAATGTCAACCAAAAAGTTTAAAGAAAATAAAGAAAAGCTAAATGAGCGCTGTAAGTTTAGAATAACAAACCTTTAAAAGCTGCATGAGCAATGAAGGCTTAGTTTAATTTGGGGAAGGAGGAGCTGCAGAATAACTAAAGCCAGAAAACTTAGGTTTTTGCATACAATTTTCCTAAATACTGTTCTCTCACTACAGACAAAACGGAAGATAAAGGTACAGACAAAATGAAAAGCAGTTTTATCAAAGTTCCTATTTCAGTCTCTTAGTTCTGCTTTTTACAGACATTTCCCCAATATCCTTTCTGGATGTCACAGCCATGCATCCTTATTGTATTATCTTATTCAGCCTAAATCCTACACCACAGGGTCAGGAATTCTTTTGGGAAATTTTATGGCACTTCATAGTCATGTTTGAGTCATTGACCATGTTTGTCATGGTCACCTTATTCTGAGAAATGTCTTCTGTACTGAAAGTCTGGTCCACTCAGTGTCTCCCCTTATTTCGATGCCATAGTTTGTCATTAACACTGTTGTAGCAAACACTGTGCTTCATCTTTGCTGTTCTCTATTCAAAGTATCAGCACTCAACATTCACAAACAACTTAAATGTCTTGAAGTAAGGATCATTTTGCGTCACTTGTCTGTAAAACTTAGCATTTATGATATACTAGTATACAGTAACATAGGACATAAACTGAGCTTTGAGGGAACTGAGAGAGATATCTCATTTCCCTGGGATCAGCTATAGTAAATCTTGGTAGAAGATGACTTACCCTGGTGTTAGACTTAATTTAGTAGTCTTATTTGATCTATGGTTGGGTTTTTCTAACCCCAAGTGGTTTAAATCAGCATATCACAGTATTTCTGTGCACTGGCCCATAAGAAACCTGTCTCAGAGTGTTAGGTTTTAATTTTAAAATCATATGGGATATGGATTATGCTTGTGATACTTTCTGATTGCTTTAGCATGCTGGAGGTGGATATTTAAAAATGGCTGTCTGGAGGGCTCTCCTTGTGGGTCAGAAATAGAATAGGGATCAACCCTGGAAAAGTCTGTGTGTTTTTTTGGCCTTCACAGGTAAAACTAAAAGAAGCAAGGAGAAAAACAATCCAGCAGCAAAGTTTAAAATTTGTAATGTATGAAAAACATAATGAGCTACACAGAGAGATAATGGAAGACTAGTGGTATAGTTTAGATTTCTGTACCTGAAGAGATTTGGGAGCTAAACTTCCTAGAAGCTTACAGAATTAGAATAATTGAGGTTGCAGAAGATCTGGTCCAATCCACTGTACAGTTGATCCACTAGAACATGTTGCCTAGGAATATATCTAGACAGGTTTAAACCCTCTTCAGGGATGGAAACTTCACAACATGCCTGGGCAACCTGTGCCAGTGCTCAGGCACATTCCCAATGAAGAAGTGTTTCCTGATATTCAAACAGACCCTGCCATGTTTCACTGTGGGCCCATTGCCTCTGGTTCCACCACTGGGCATAGCAGGAAAAACTTTGATCCCACAGTCTTTACATTGATATGATCCCTCCAGACTTCTCTCTTCTCTTCTCTTCTCTTCTCTTCTCTTCTCTTCTCTTCTCTTCTCTTCTCTTCTCTCTTCTCTCTTCTCTTTTCTCTTCTCTCTTCTCTTCTCTTCTCTTCTCTTCTCTTCTCTTCTCTTCTCTTCTCTTCTCTTCTCTTCTCTTCTCTTCTCTTCTCTTCTCTCTTCTCTCTTCTCTTTTCTCTTCTCTCTTCTCTTCTCTTCTCTTCTCTTCTCTTCTCTTCTCTTCTCTTCTCTTCTCTTCTCTTCTCTTCTCTTCTCTTCTCTTCTCTCTTCTCTCTTCTCTTTTCTCTTCTCTCTTCTCTTCTTCTGCCCTGCCCTGCCCTGCCCTGCCCTCTCCCTCAGCCTTTCCTCAAGTGTGATGTGCACCAGCTTCTTAATCATCTTAGTGGCCTTTTGCTGTATTTGGAACTCTTACACTGAGTAGCCCAAAATTATTTGCATAATCCAACATACTGTCATTAAAAAAAAAAGTTTGTGTGGAGTTAGAAGTAGATTTTTCTGTGTGTCAATCATATTTTCCTCAACTACTTAGGCTTTGGTTTTGTATACATTCTCAGAATGGTTTATGTGAGAGATGGTCATATGTCAAAAGACACAGCAGTCTACCTCAAGTGGAACGAAGAGAGAGAGGGTGGGATTTCCTGAGTCTAAAACTGGATTAGGAATTAGACAGTGCTGTTTCTGTGACATTTGTAAATCCATCAAGAAAGCATAAATAACAGAAAAGAACATTTCCCCCTATTATTTCTTTGCTTTGACTTTCATATTAATTGGCAAGATGGCAATTGTCAGTTACAGTTTTCCTCATTTACAAATTTATGTTGAATCAGCTGGACAGTATGAAAGCTTCCTTCTACCCTTCCTCCTTAATGTGTGCTCCTTTAAAAGGCAGTACCTTCACTTACAAGGTCAGAATGGTTTGGACTAGGATCTGATGAGTCATTCTCCTACACCTTCTGTGTCTTCTCATTTTTAATGTGAGGCAGAGTGCCTGGTTTTGACCTGTACTCTTTGTGTTAAATGGGTTGGAAAGTGAGCTTCCATTAGACTTAATCTTCAGATCTGCAAAGTGTTTTTCTGTCCTCTGTTTCCTGCTGCTGCTGTGCACCTTTGATTTTGACAAAAATGATAAATTTCAGGAAAAAATGATGAAAGCATGAAGCTGCTTTGTATTGAAATATTTTAAACTGTATTGAGGGGGAGGAAACTATGGTATTATCTATTTGATTTGGCTTTTACCTAAAGCATTCAGTTTTCAAAGCCATAATTGTTTCTGTGGTTTTAAAGAAGTTTTTAACTTCCTTTTCTGTCTCAGAATCCTAATTTGAGTTTTAAATGTTAAAAGTTTGCTTTTTTTTTGTTTTCATGTTCAGAAGAAATATTTTTTTAAAAGGTACTAAAAATAGTATGTTAACACAATAATTTTTTTCTTGTTTGGATTTAGTTATGAGTGAAAATTTGAAAAATAGATCTTATGTGGGTCTTGAATTTTTTAAACTTTCATGGTGGTGCTCATTCATTCATAGTCAATGTTTTAGCTTGTAAATGAGCATCTTTTTCAGGATATCTTCTTGGTGGGCATGTAGTACGTTTTTTCCATGGCCATGATGAGTGCTTGACAATTCCATCTACAGACCAGAATGATTCACAGCACAAGTAAGTGGTGGTGCATTTTTTTAATATTTCTTTCTTTCAGAAAGGAAACAGGATGTCAGTTGAATTTGAGGTTAGGTAGATTTAACACTCTTTACAGCGGTCTTTAATTAGGCAGTGACATTGTACAAGAAATTGAGACCTACTAAACTGAAAATCAGTCATGAGTTCTTTCATTGTTGAAATTTAAGTAGTTGATTCTCACTGAGATTTCATCCTGTTATGTTGCTTGTCTCTAGTTCATACTGCTACAAGTAGAGGTAAGAAAGTGTTAGCAGGAAGATGGTAATGTGAAAAAGAATCCATGAAAAATCTCTGTAAGTTTGGCCTCTGCAATGACTTTCATATTTTATATATTTTGCACTTTTTTTTGCAAATTTTAAGCTTTCTCAATTTTGATTAACATATTAAAAAAATTACATCATGCTAGCTAGACTAAACTACTATTTTGTTAAACTTATATCTACAGATGTAATCTATTATGTTGATTCATTATTTGAATTTTTCTGCATTTTAAAAATTTTTGGTTAATCAGAAGCAAAGTGAACTAATAATTTTGCTGCATAAACCTGCTAGCTTTTAAATCATCTTAAACAAATAAGACCTTTCTTCCTATTGTGGCAAATAAGTTATGTTTTAGGTAATATGATACCACAAGTAACATTGAATTATGTCAGGTAAACTTGTCAGCTCTAAATTTGCCATTTTTACATTTCTGAGGAGTAAAAATGTCTCCAAGTCCTAAAGAGAACCCAAACTAAAAACCAGAAAAATTCACTGTGTGAATTTTTTCTGGCTGTTTTCTTCATATGTGTAAAGAAAGAAAAAATGTTTTGACTGTGTATGAAAATGTACACACCTAGTATAAAAACAGTGGCAGATATGTTATCTTGCATTTAGACTTAGTTTATAAAGGACCTGTTTTAAAAAGCTTAAAATAGATGCTGAGCTGTTTCAATGTGTTCAGAAATGCTGCACTTTGCTTCTTCTCTTACTTATCTAGAAGTCAGATATAGCTAATATTAGAACTAATTGTAGCATCCTATTCCCCAGTGTGATGTGATTCCTCATGTAGGGTTGATGTGTATTGTTACTGCCTTAAGATTTTCTTCCATGTATTTTATGCTAAGTAAATAAAAGGGTAAAATTAAAATGTATATTTGTCTGAATGAAATCTATATATTTACGATCCTAAAATTGGAAAAATTGTGAATGCTATATTGAACATTTTCAAATGTGTGATAGTGATAGATGACTTGAAGTTGTCCTGTCTTTTGACTTTATGGGCTGTGTAACAGATATAGGGCCAAGTTTTTATGTGTCATAGTTGTAGGAGTTATGTTTACATTATCAAAACAAAATGAAAATACCAAAAAAACCCCAAATAGTAATAAGAATGGCAGAGAGAGATGTAGAAAATGCTTGTGTTTGTTTCCATCTCTTTATTTAATCAGTTCTATGCATTTCGTTAGGAATGTTAAATAAGTTAGACACGAGTGAAGATTTCTCTTTGTAAAACAAGTCTTATTTTTGAACATTTCTGTACATAATGCTCTTTAACAATTCACATAGAGACTATTCTCTGACAAGAATCCTAAGGTCTTTTTTTACAGTCCAAATGGAAATACTTGGGGTGGACATACTGGACATCAAAAAGGGTAGTTTGGCAAGAAAAGAAAAGATGGATACATGGAATCAATTAGATGAAAAAAAATGCTGTTGTGGAAAAGCAGCAACACTTTTTTACATGCAGCTCTGTTACTGCAAGAGAAGGTCCCTAATTCTAGTCCAGCATTGCATATAGAGAAAGCTGGAAAAAGAGCTGAATGTTTTAAAGTATAGAAATCAAAAGTATAAGACATGAAGACAGACTATGACTATATCAGGTGAACTGAGCTGTCTCTGTGATACTGAACTACACCATGACAGTCCTTTGGAGATAGAATGGCTGTGTTGGGCCAAGGAGACATGAAGGAGGCCAGAGAGAGTGGAAATGAATACACAGTTTTGAGCTTAGCTAGGATTTAGAGTCTGCCAAAAGTAAAATCAGTAAGGTCAGCGGGACCAGAGACATAGAATGAAAATGGAGAGCTCCAGATATTTATTGTGCATTCAGTATAATCAGAGCATCATGTAACAGCCCAGGTTGGAAATGACCTTGAAAGATCAAATTCATAGGGACTGGAAATTAAGATGAGTTGAAAACTAGGGATTTTTTTTGTTCATTTTTATTCTAGAGTACCAATATATTTTCATGCAAGAAAAGATGTGTAGGGA
>NW_005054301.1:14422692-14434862 GCF_000277835.1 Geospiza fortis
GTAGGGAATTTTACTACCTTTACTATGATGAATATTTATTCTTACTCTTCTGGTGAGCTAACATTTTTGAAATATTTGATATCACATCTGTGCCCTTAAATGTGAATCCTAAATAAAGTAGGGGTGTAAATACAAGTCCATGATCTTATAAAGCTGTTGGATGCAAATGATTAGCCATGCTCCATTATGCTTCATGATTCGTCCAGGACTTAATTGGTTTTGCTCAGGAAAGAGACCCTTCAGTTTTCTCAGTAGAAGATAATGTGTAGAAATACTTGCTCAGATATGAAAAACAAAACTTTTGTTTCAAAAGTTGATTTTCAGGTCCATAGTCGCATAAGAACAATACTAAACAGCTTTTTAAATTTTTGCCTACTAGCTGTCAAAAATAGGAAAAGAATTTGACAAATTGAAAAGCCAGTTAAAAATCTGCATTTCAAACTGCTACTTTAATTCAGCTATATAACAGCTAGATTGTGACATCTTTATGCATGCATTTGCTGTATTCAGTCAAGTTTGCCAGAGCAGGAAGGCAAATTTTAAATTCCCTTGCTGCACATTTTTTCAGACACTTAAGTACAATAGAAGGTCCAGCTTCTGTGAATGCTAGGGTGGATTAGTCCTTCTCAGAGAAATAATATGTAAGAAAGCTTTTCATCTTTTGGTAGACATTCAGACCTTTCCTATTATCCTATTTTCCATTATATTTCCTATACTCATAAGTGTTATACTCATATATTTCATATATCATAAGTGAGAAAGTATATACAAATTCTGGTGATTACATGACAAGGCATGAATGTTTATTAAAACATTACAAACTTCCTGTTAACAGGGCTAATCTACCATAGTTTTTCTTTGTTTGTACTTGATTATTGAGTGGAATATTATTTGCTGCACTAGAACACATTACCAATCCTCAGCTAACAGTTCAAGAAAACTAAATTATAGTAAAGGCTTAAGCCTCTCACTTCCTGTTTTTTATTTCTCTGAATGCATTATTGATTTTGTGAGGATTATAATACAGAATTTTTGTTATCACCACAATTTCTGACCCTTTAATAAAAATCATAGAAATAATTTTTGGAATGAAGTCTCTGATGTTGTGTTCTCGTTGTTTTCATCTGAAAATGTATATCTTTATTTTAAAATATGGTATCTATTTAAAACCATTGGCATTGTAGATTAATATCTTGAGAACTGTAGGAATTACATATTTTTATGGCTGATAAAATGACAGGAAAAGTTCCCCAGCCACTTTCAAGGCTAGGCATTTCATCAGCTCCTGAGAGAGACTAACTTAATGGAAATAATTTACCTGGGACATTTGGTTTATTTATCATGGTTTCACTGTGGAGTAGGAATCTTCTGTGCATTCAATGACATTTATTTACTGGGGAAAAGCAGTGAGTCATGTACAGTTTCCAGAGAAGTTATAAATACTATATAAGCACAAATAAACCTAAGAAGCTGGCCTTCTGAACCTTTTCTGTAGGAAAGTATTTTATGAAACTGGAGGAGCTGGCATTCGAGCAAGATCATTGTGGAGAGTAGAACCCCTTCGAATAAGGTACCGATATTTTAAAAACTTTTTTGGTTAGCAACTTTTGTTATATTAATAGAATTTTGATTGTTGCGGACCCTGAATACAGAATATATATTTGCCACACTTTATGATATGTGTTAGTAGGCTCTTTGTCAATAATAAAAAGCAATGTGCTATGATAGAATATATGTTTTTCTGTTTCCTATATCAAAAGCAGCACTGCCTATGAGATATGTGTACTTAAAGCATTGCTTCTTTCCAAAAGTAAAGTGCATTCCTAGTTTTACTGGGAGTTTTATAAGCATGAGTGGAAATAAGAGCAATAATACCTACCCCTTCTGTATTTCTTGTTTTTTGGGGGGTTTCTTAAAGATTATCTCCTTCCTGTGTGATTATCTGTCTGTTATTTCCTGCAAGTGAAATTTCAATCTGTCTCATGAGAGTATGTAGGGCCTTTAATGGCCATCTGAACTATATGTTTGTTTTACCCTTAGTGTGTTTGTAAGTGAAATACCGTCATAACTAACACAGATGTAGGATAATTCTGTGGCATGTGAGTGCCCACTTAGGTTTAATTTGTTTGTTTAGTCAGTCAACTAAAATAAAGTAGTTAATTTACACACATAGGATTTTTTTATGGACACCATATGTAACACCCTGATAAGATGGAGAGAGGGGGTAGAAACAAGAAGATACTCCTTTCCAGGGTTCCCTTTGCAAATGAATTAACAGTTTTGCATCTGATTTAATGCAAGTATTGTAATCAGAACCAAAAAAGGAATATATATATATAGCACACTCTATTTTCTGAACATCCTTTAAAACATAAAGAAAAAATTCTAGTTCTACTTACTTCAACTATTTTTTGATGTCTCTTATGTTTAGCTGGAGTGGAAGTAACATCAGATGGGGGCAGCCTTTTCGTCTTCGACACATTACAACAGGAAAATACTTGGCTCTGAATGAGGATGAAGGAGTAGTAATATTAGACAGAGAAAAGTCAGACACAGCATCCACAGCCTTTTGTTTTAGAGCAACAAAGGTAAATAAAATCAATGCAAATGTGCAGCACTCAAACACTAAATCTGAATTGTTTCAACAACAGTATAAATTACTTGTAATTTTTAAATTGCAGTTAATGCTAGGGATTGTGCATTTAAAGTCAAATGTAAACAACCTATGTCAAGAATAACAAAAGTTTCGTGGAGGAAAAATAAGGGTGATTGACAAATAGAATAAACTAAACTGTAACCAGTTTTAAAAAAGTAGATTAAAACCAAATACAAGATATGGTGGTTTAATATGAATACTTTAATAATTATAGAATTATTTTAGTTGCATAGAATCTCACTAGAGTGTTACATGTTCCAGCTCTATCTGTCATAATTGAATTCAATTTAATTCATTTCAGTTGCTATTCTTTATGCAGTGTGCTGATAAGAAATGAACCCAATCAAATTTTTCCTAAATGTAAGGCAAATATGGCAGTGATTTCTAAACCATATGTTTTCAAATTATGCTCTTTAGTGAGCTGCTAATTGCATGTTTTTAGCTTTTTCATTGTTTCCAGCTGGAAAAAACATTACAAGGGTGAGAAAAAGAAGAATGATTATGGAGGTAGGCAAAATTAATAACTTTTTTTTTCCCCAGGATTTGAAAGGTTTTGCAATCAAAGATGATGAAAAGTTTTTATGTTCTTTCATTATTTTACTAATAAATAGTTGCCATAGCTGTTACAATGGAGTTTCTTATTAGCTAAAAAGCACTAAATTTTCCACATAATTCTGAATGCTATATGATCATTAAGAAAAAAGAAATCCCTAAGTGAAACAGAATCTTTAAAACTAGTTATAGCTAGATAAAATCTAACAGTAAGAGTCTTAACAAATGCTAGACTTTTGTTAGTATAATAAGTCAAATATTTCTTTTTAACATCTTAAAAATAGCAATGTTTATTAGTGTGACTGCATATGATATTTCATGAATTTTTATTTTGGCTAATTAAAATAATTGAAGAACTATCAGGAAATTTTATTAGATTGCTTAGATTTACTTACAACATAGTTTTTCATTTTTTATTCCATGTAAAGGCTATGCACTATAGATTGTACATACGATGTTATGTTGGAGCATTTATTACAGATGTAATTTTTTGCCATTATTGGAAAATCATTGGTAAGGATGGTATCACAGGAGTGCCACAGTTACTGGTTAAACATTGAGTTAAAATTTCTCTGATGTACTCACTGCCTAACTGGACACCAGCTGTCCTGCTGTTTTCCAATATTTTAATCTATGCCTATAAATGTATATATAAATTTACATGAGTAAATTTAAATGAGTATGTAAATTTAGCAGTTATGTATGCACATTCATAAAATTATTTATGTTATGTTGAGTAAATATGCCCTATTTTCTTACTCTTTTTGTTGAGGTGTGGCTCAAAGGCACACTAGTGAAATTAAGTGCAGTGCCCAAAATGACTAAGCTGAAGGACAGTAGTAATTGATTATGCATGCCTACTATGTTTATACATAATATGGTTCTTAATGTACATTTTTATGTTAAATCCAAGCTCAGTGTCTCATCATCCTGTCTCATTTGTGCTGTCCTATACAGAAAATAATTTTTTTACCTCATGATAGAGTATTAATTTGGTGCCAAGAATAAGAATTGTTATTTATTGTCTGGGCACACAAGACCTGCACTGTCCCATGGGTGGAGACGTTAGTGTTTCCAAAGGTGAGGGGAACAAGCAGTGGTAACTTTTTCTGAAGAAAGAAAGGTGATGTTGGGATGGGAATAAACCCCAAAGATTGACTTGGACTGTAAGAAGAAAAGGTCTCTTAAAGCAAAGTGCTGCTTGCATAGAGATGGAGGGGAAAAAGGACCATAGATGTAATAGATAGACTATATATATATGTGTATATATATATATATACATATATATGCAGGTGCTTTTATCTGAATTTCTGCATATGTGTACTTGTAAACATTTTACTGGTTCATTATCTCAATGAAGAAACCTTTTCATTTGCATGTACCTTAACATGGCATGAATGCAGGGAAATTTCAAGGTATCTGTCTAATGTCTTCATTCCAGCTGTGTACAGATTCTCAAAAATAGGGTGCTAGATACCTGTCTGTTGACAGCAGTCCATCCCTTAGACTAGTAGAACAATTCTGATTGAGGACCCTGGGCAGCCATCTAGTCCAGCCTTTTGCTTCACGTAGGGTCAACACCAGATCAGACCAGGTTGCTTACAATAAGCATTGCTGCTGAGTATCCAAAAGGAAATAAAACATTTCTTCATTGTAGTATTCTTTCCAGTTTGGAAGCCAGCAAAAGGATTCTGTAAAAAAAAGATATTATCTTTGCCAGAAAGCAGAGCTATATGGATATACAAATCCTCAAGGCTGCCCAGGAGCCTGTAACACATGACTTAAATAAAGTCTTATTTTCCAGCAGTTGTTATAGACATCCTCTTGTTGAAAAAGCACCTTCTTCCTCAATACTGTTATATTCCACTTCAGCAATCTTGTGTGTTCCTTGGTTCTTCAAACCTGTGATTGCATTCATAGTGTATTTTCTTTCACTGTTTTGTCCTTTTGATGGATAACACTGGAAATTGAAACACTAATTTTAAATTATAAAATTCAGATTAGAGTTTTTCTTAACATGTTTTTACTAAATAAAAACAGAAGGCAAGTTTTAAAAAAAGTTAAGGTATGTGCTAAAGGACATTATGGTGCTAATTTCATTGAAAATAACATATGTAATACATGCCTGTTTTGCTTCCTAATTTCTGCAAACTAATCTTACAAGCATCAGAGGTTGATGGACCACCTCCCCCTGCAAATTATATCTTTTATTGTTTTTAATATAGAACTTATATTTGACCAAGTTTTAAAATGTCAACCTTTGTATTTTAAGGCAACAGATCTCTAATGCCTTGTGACAACAGAGACAGCAGTTTCTCTACACCAGATGGAATCCTGTTTTGAAATGGGATGTTCTCATTCCAGCACAGTACTTGGCTCAGTATACAGTGCTGAGGAGAATCTTGGGTCTGCTTACAAATTTCCTTTGTAAACACAGAGAAAACACAGTGGAAATAAGAGCATATTTTAAAATAATTGATTATTTTAATTTGTGTAGCCCAGAATTAATATTTGAGATTTCATATTTTATTTTTGTGGTGGTATGTACAATTGACAATGAGCAAGTTATTGCTATAGTCTTGGTAAGTAACATCTTGACGCATTAAAAAGTCACAGATGACTCATGCAGAAGGATTTGCTATCATTTTAATATTACTGCCAACATGTAGCGGTCTTAGGGACTCAACATGGCATTAGGATGTCGTAATAGTATGGTAGTAATCATAAAGTTTAATTTTGTTTTGTAATCATAGGTATTGCAAATGCCTTTACCTACGTTTGTCTCTAAAAGTTCCAATACTTATTTTTAAGTTAATATTTCATAATGATATTTTCCCAGTAAGCACTGCATTTCAAAAGCAGTATTATACCCTTTTTTCCTACTTATTTTTTATGGGAAGAGAAAATAGAAGGTGAAATGAAAGTAATTTTTTTTTCTTGTCTACTGGAATGTACAAATGTATTAAGCAAAGTATACAGAGTATAATAACGCCAGTACCAAGCTCTTATATCTGTAGACCTTTTATCTTTTTCTTTTGTTGTATTGGAGTATCTATGGCTATACTTTTAACACAATAACAGTGTGCAATATCAAAAGATAAAATTTTAATTAGCTCATGAAAGTTAGATTTAATGAGTTCAGCAGACAGTTTTTTTGCCATTCTAAGGACAAGCCTTTAAACTGGCAAAAATGTTTCCCCTACTGTGTTTTTATTATTGTAAAATCTTTGTAAAGAAAGTTGAGTTTATTTGTTCTGTTCACATTGCCATTCCTCATATTCATTTTATCACGTAGGAATCTATGATTCTTTCTCACTTTCTAATTCTTGCCGTTCCTCTAGTATATTAAATATAATCTTTGACAGCTATGCCCTCAAATTCCTTTATTCATTCCATCTTTTTTTGTTTGGTTGGTTTGGTTTGGGGTATTTTTTATTGTTGGCATTTTTTTCCTTTGCAAACTTCCAGGCCTATCATGTCATTTTTTTTTTATTTTATTTAATTCACAGCCCGAGGGAGTTAAACTGAGAATAGGCTGTGAAGAGAGGATTTTAAAAGCCAAAGTGTTTGGCTATTTTACTCTTAAGATATGTACAAATATCTAGATAAGAGAAGGTTTTTTCCCTCTTTTCTTCGTGTAATCTTTATCTGACTGGACTTTTCAGCTGTTGTAAAATACACCGTGTCTTTGCACACCATGATCAAATTACTTGGCTGAAATCCCAGAGAAGCTGGACAGAGTGCAAGGAGCAAAACATGATGAAGAGGAATTTGTGGTGTATTTTTCAAAGTGAAAACAGCCTTCAGGCCCCTGAAATAATTCTAAATATTTATTTCTGAAATGAAAAAATTGGGTTTTTTCATTATGTTTAGTGTTGTCAAAAGGGATCAGTATCTCTCAATTTTTTCAAAAAAGTAACTTAATTAGGATTACTTCTTACCACACTACGATTTTGTTATCTGAAATGTTTGTTGATGCTTGGTTGTTGATGCAGACACAATATGTGAAGAAAAAGCTTTATTTTCAGGTTTCGATGTAAAGACAAACAATAAATTGCTGACAGTGAATTTGTTCTATGTTATTGTATTTTTCACCTAATGTCCTCACTGCAAATGTGTATTGAAATAGTTCATCTTTTTCTGTAGTGGCAGTGCAGTCCACACAAATATGATGTGGCATGTTTTCCCCGTAGTCTTGACGTTGAAATGGTAGCTCCAAGGAATATCCTGTAAATTCATTCACCTGCATCTTGGCATTATAATGTTACCTGTTTCAATTGAAATTATTGTTGAAATGTGACAGTTAAATTAGATATAAATAAAAGCAGATTAGCATAGATATAATACAACTCCTGTTTACTCCCCAGATGTTGAACATTATATAAACTGAAAGGAAATAAAAAACCTTGTCACACATATAAAAGCAGCACAATCACATGTATCCATAACTTGCTATTACAAACTTTGCAGCATAGTCTGTTCTTATTCCTGAATTAATTTTCTAAAGGACAGCTGCTTTATTTTAAAGTGCTGAAGCCTTAAAATCCCTCAGTTTTAAATGAAGAATAATGGGATTAAGAAAAAAATTTGGCTTAAAAAACGGGTGTTCCAGCCAAGCATTGGGCAATATCTTTAAAAGAGGTTTGAAAGAATCCAAATCTTCTTACAAAGTGGAAAAATAAAAAATTTATTTATTTATCTATTTATTTATTTATTTAAATAATAGTAAAAAATGGAGACATGCAAAAGTAAAGTTAATATAAAAGCCAAATCATCCTTTTAAAATAATGAATATTTTCTTTTTTTTTTAGTTTTTCAATGCAGAGATATTAGTCTAAGCAAAGTGTGTACCTGTATATACGAATTATAAACAAAAAAATATTCAGCATAGAAATATTTTAGCTACATTGAAAAACAGGTTTATTTTATTTTCTCATGTCTAAGCTAAAATTCAAAAATTTTGGCTACATAGAATTCTACAGACTGTTAAAATGTTATTGAATATTGTAAGATAATAATTTAAAGATTTTTTTGTATTAATTCATTGTAATGGATTTGACTTGATTTTTCTTTCTTCAGTGAAAATGATGCTTCAGATTTTATATTATTTTTAATCACAGTCTGAAAGATTAATTGGATAGAAGCTGAAGTTATGTGAATTGAAATTTAGCTGCATCTTAACAGCATAAGTAGCATAAATATTGTTTAGTATTGTATATGTATATGATACATATACACTGTATATGTATCAGTGTAGAATTCCATGCTTTATCCTATTCCAATACAGAGATTAAATACCAACTTTATTTTATCTCCTTAGGAGCTGAAAGAAAAGCAGGAATCTAGTCTCAAACGCGACATTGATGGAATGGGTGTCCCAGAAATAAAGTATGGAGATTCAATCTGTTTTGTCCAACATGTGGCCACAGCCTTATGGTTGACTTACAAAGCACAGGATGCTAAATCAGCACGTTTAGGTCCCTTGAAAAGAAAGGTAATGTTTTTTAATTACTTGTGAAATCAATTTGTGGCTTTAATTTTTTTTTTTGTATTGAAAATGTGAATATTTCACTCTGAAAGTGAAAAAAGTGCTGGATAGTAATGTAACCATGTAATTGAAGAAAAACTTTGTCATTAAGAAATGTATTTAACTGCTTTTATTCTCAGAAGAAATTATTAGTTTGTACTGAATTTTTATTTTTTACACCCGTAAAAGTCAGAAATTCTTGGTTTGGATAATTATTTAAAATCTAAATGTAACTGTTGCAGCTGGTGTAAACTAATAAGTCATCTAAAATTCACTGGTGTTTCAGATTTTTTAGATTAGGTGTATTATGTGAAATGGCAATTATATTTTTCACTTAAGAAATGGCCTTAGAAAATAATCAAGTTTCTTAAGGGATATTAGAGAATAATTTCCTCCCAAAATGTTAGATGTAATTGTGATGTGACATCAAGAACGTCTTTCTCTGAGTCTTTTGATTTTAGGGTACAATTATGTTCTTAATTAGTGGTATATGACCTGTTATATCTTCAAATATTATGTTCATATATCATCCAGTATTATGGGATTTAGTACTAGCTTCACATAGCTTCATCATTACCATTATTCTCTATTTGTAGATTTTCACAACTTAAACCCAGCATTAGAACATGAAAAAGAAAAAAATAAAAGAAGTTCATTACTGAAAAGAAGCTGGAATTCTTCTTTAGTTCCTTGCACACATGTACATTCGTAAGAGATGTCCATACACAAGCACAGCAGTATAGAGCCATGAGGTGCTGCTCACACTCCCCAGGCACATCACATTTATTCATAGGCAGCACACATGGTCATCATCAATGGGCAGTGAGTGCCCAACCCCTTCACTTCCAGCAATCTGGCTGATCAGAGAAATTCTTTAAATGCCACTCATTCAGAATTTTCTTGATAAAAAATTAAACCACACAATGATGGCCTCTTCCTTTCCCATGCCACAACTGGCTATGTCATTCTGCTTCCTCAGAGGGTCTAATTTTACTTCTTGAAAAGGCAATGTGTAGATTCTTCCTTTGTATTCAATGAAGAATTTTGCAATAGCTTCCTGTGGTGTTCAGTATTTTGTTTCTCCAGTTTTCTGCTCAGCAGCAAGGGACTAAAAGAACCTCCGTAATTGCCTGTCACTTTTATTCTCCTTTGAAATGGTTTCCTTCATGTTCAAAGACTTCAAATCTTTTGTTGCCCTCTCACCTGGGGAATTCTGTCTTGTTAAGTGCCTTCAAACAGAAGAAAATCCAAACCTTCTAGCTTCATGCAGTTGATATTCCTGTGAAGGCAAGAAACAGTTTTTTAATACCCTGCATACCCTATAATCTTGTAAGCAATTTGATATATACATCACTTTAAATTTCATATAAAATTAATTTTTCTACATTAGAACTGAAGTCATTGCTTGGTATTCATCCTCTGCCATTGTGACAGGTGATTTTCACTTTCACTCACTGTATTCCTTCTGAAGCTAGCCTGCACTTTATATAACATGACTCATTAGCCCTAGGAAGACTGAGAAGTACCCTGTTTTTGCAAGAGGCAAAGGATGCTTTTCTGGCATAACCTAGCTGTTGTCCCCATCAGCTTCTGTAAAGCCATAGAGAGGAGAAAACAGCGACAAGATTAGTTCTGTTATAAAATACTAAAAATTCCTGTAAAGTAAAAATTTCTGTTTCTTGACTTTGGTGTAATTTCATGTATCTAATTATTATACAAAAATATGTAAGAAATTCTGGTATCATTTTTGAGGGGTTTTTGCATGATTTCAGCCAGAATTTTTATTTTTTGTCTCTCTCTCTGAGACTGTGGTAACCAAGGATTCAAGATTTTGCCCGGTAATTGTGATTACATCAGTACTGTAGTCAACATCCCTCACCATCCAGTGAGTGATGGACGTCTATCTTTTCAGTTTGCTTTTGTGCAAGCAATGAACTCCTGCAGAGCTCCAAAATGCTAGAGCTCAGGGAACAGAAAAACACATCCTACGTGATTTGGATCCATGCTCTGGAGCCCATTGCTCACAGTGTTGGTCAGTGCCTTGCTGTACTTCTCCAAGCAAGGCAGTGCCAAATGCTCCTTTCTATATGCAGAGAAGTGTTTCATCTGAGGAACTGATGCAGCCAGTGCTGGATGCTTCTTCCTGTGATGTACTTATTGGGATTCTAAATAGACTTTCCTGTCATTGTGATGTTTCTGGATGATTTATTTGAGGTTTGGGCTGTTTGTTGGTTCTCTGGTAGGTTTTGGGTTTTTTGTTTTTTTGGTTTTGTTTGTCAGAGAAATAGGAAAGATTATGTCCTTCTAAAAGACTTTTCCTTCACCCACGCTGCATGCTTAGGGAGAAGAGTGTATATCTGCTCTACAATAAAAAAGGTGCAATTTTTTTGCAAGGCATGACAACTTTAATACCCGATTTGTCAAATGTTTTCATTCCTGTAGCTCCAAAATCTGAAGCTACATACAATGGCCTGAGGACACATTCTTTAATTGTCAAATGTTTTTCTTACTAGTTTTGTGATGGGAAGAGTAGAACTTCACTTACTTTTCAGTTTCATGACTTCAGGACCTTCTCCATGGAAACAGTAATATTTAATCCAGCAAAGTCAACCACAGGGTGATTCTATATAAAGAAGTATCTGAAAAAAGAGGAAAGATAGCCAAATTTTAAACTAGTCTCCTTTAAAAAATTATTATTAATGTAATAATTCAAAAATATCTTCCCAATCTTCTCCATCCATATTTCCATGGATTCTGCTGTCCAGATAAATACAGCATGCTTGAAGGAACAGAGCACATGTGTAGTGTAGATTCTGCCAAACATAGAAAACATCACTTTCCAGTGCTTTGATACACCTATATGCTAGTATGTACAAAAGCTGTTGGCAAATAACTTTCCCATTTGTGGCAGCAACCATCTGTATAACATTATTTGTTTCTTTGTTAACTATTCATGCCCTCAGAATTACTCTGCTAACTGGGAATGTGGGTTGCAAAACTCAAAACTAAAATGATACATTTTTTTGGTGGAGAATTCAGTAGATTGCCTCTTGAGCAGAGAAGCAGGATAACTCACATTTACTTCAAACAAAATTGATGTAGGATTTTAATGACTCAAAATGACTAAAATTTGTTTTTCTGATACCTCAGTGATGCTAGATTTCTGTGACTTTGTGTGTTTTTCAAAGTGAAAGATTAAAATCCCACCAAAGGATCTTTGTTATTGCTTGAAGTTCACATGATGTTCATATCTGGTTCAGATAAGAATACAACATATTGTGTAGAAATTATTAAATGAATCAGAAGTTGTTCATAAACAATATTGCTCCTTTAGCAGCATTGTAATATTTGTTTGTCACTCCAGCTTGATTTTTCTTGTCAATAGTCTTAAAGCATAAATCCTTTCATAAAAGATGCTTAAGAAAGTGAAGTTCC
>NW_005054301.1:14434872-14469928 GCF_000277835.1 Geospiza fortis
GAGAGCTAGAATACAGAAAAAATACATTTTTATAACATCTTGAAAATGTTTTTTAAGAGTATCCTTTTAAATAGATTGTGGAAGAACAAAAATACATTACATTGTCTTCTCTGAATAACTTATGTGAGACTGAGAAACTTGTAGCTATTTAATGGGTGTCTAGATAAAGTGATTAACAAATCTGTATGTATGCAAATTACTTTTTTCAGTGCAGTCTTGAAATAAATTAAAAGAATTTAAAAGCAAAAAGTGTTTTAAAGTAATTATTGTGATAATTCCTGACTCTCAATAGGTTATATTACACCAAGAAGGTCATATGGACGACGGTCTCACATTACAAAGATGCCAGCGTGAGGAATCCCAGGCTGCTCGAATCATTCGCAATACTACAAGCTTATTCAGCCACTTCATAAGGTAGTTGTTACCCTGGTTTTAAAGTATCCTGAAATGATAAGAATTTCTCTAAAAGAACCCTTATGTCCTGCTTTCAAGTGTTTGAATTTAGAAGCTCTTAGAAATATATTTTTACTGATTGAAATTTGACATTTTGATTAGTAATGCCATTAAATAGATAGAACAGTTTATGTAAGATTATTTACGTGAAATCTAATACCTTGAAGCCAGAAACAAGCTGGATAGTAATCCAGGTTGAAAAAACATGCTAACTGATCTTAGTCTAACTCTGTTAATGAGTATTCAATGATACCTAGAACTTTGTGCAATTAAATCTATAAGAATGTATTTTGTGCTGAAGAAACTATTCTTTTGTAGTGCTTGGCAGAAGTTTTAATTATGGTGATGAAGTGTTCACCCTTGTAATACTTGATGCAATATTTGATAAAAAATAAAGGAAAAGGTGTTTTTAGTTAATTATTTGCCCACCATATGAGCCTGTGCTTAAAACATTATTACTTCAGTATCTCAAGAACCTGCACCACTCCTTTGTATTTCTTGGGCTGAGGATATAAAACAGAGCCACCTTTGCCTCAGTCAGTGCCTGCTAGATGATGCTATTTATAGTAGTCAGGCTGTGGAAAACTGGATTATCACACAAGGTTGAGAAAATACTTAAACAGAAAAAGACATTATTTTCCTGACAATGGAGATTTCTTGAAATGTTTTTTGTTTTTAAATCCCACCCTTTTATTTACTGTATAGAATAGATACAGAAGATCTAATTTGTGGTTGGGATTACCTGCTACTTTGTGCTCTTTTCCCAGAAGGCTGTGGATGTATAACTTCAATAACTGCTACTGTTATTGCACCGTCACACCTTTAGTGGGATTTAAAGTATATAAGCAAAATCAATTACTGCAGAAAAAGAACTTCAATCTCTTTTTCTTTTAAATCCCACCCTTTTATTTACTGTATAGAATAGATACAGAAGACCTAATTTGTGGTTGGGATTACCTGCCACTTTTGTGCTCTTTTCCCAGAAGGCTGTGGGTGTATAACTTCAATAACTGCGACTGTTATTGCACCATCACACCTTTAGTGGGATTTAAAGTATCTAAACAAAATCAATTACTGTAGAAAAAGAACTTCAATCTCTTTTTCTTCTTTTTGCTGAATTACATTGCTGCTTATTTTTTTTGCTTTAAAAAAATAACACTCTCTCTGTTTATATCAGCTCAGAAAGAGAAATATGATTCCACTCATGAAGCTCTGAGTGCTGGACAGCCAAATAATAGATATTTGAATGATGTTCAGTTCGGATCATCCGTTGCTTATATTCACATGTCATACATGTAAAAAGACTTGATTTAGGTACCAAAAGAGAATAGGCTGCCACATAGTATTGTAAATTACAGAGGGAAAATGATTAATGCTGCCAGTCTTGTTATTTTCCATAGTGGAAACAACAGAGCACTATCACCCAGCGCCCTGCCTGTTGAGGAGATGGCTCAGACTCTGCAAGACCTGATCACTTACTTCCAGCTTCCCGAAGAAGACCTGCAACATGAGGACAAGCAAAACAAACTTCGCTCACTCAAAAACAGACAAAATCTATTCAAAGAAGAGGTACAGAGAAAAGGATTTTTGCATTATTTTAAGAGGATTGTCTCACAAACTTTGAGAGAAATTTAGATGCATGCATATTATCATCTAGATATATGCATATGATCTATAATGTAATGTTCCCAGCTGATATATATATATATGTAAGTATATATAAAAGTATATAAACTTGTCACAAGCCACACACTCTGTCATAAAATTTGATCTTAATAGTTCTGAGCATCTTTAAAGGATCTTATTTTACTAAAATTTATTTTTCTCTCTGTGAAGTTATACAACCTGGATATTCCAAATGAATGATAAAACTTGGGTCAATAATGGATGTTATTTCTGATGTCTTTTCTGTCCTGTGACTCTGCCTGTAACTTTTTTACCTCTAGAAATTCTAAGAATGCCAGTTTTAGAGAAAGTTATGTATTATATAATTGTTCAATTGCTCCTCTCTGAAAATGGAATAACTGTATTTTTGTAGATTTACTAAACATATTTTATGATGTGTTTAGACACATTTGAATTGCTTCCAGGTTTTCAATACTGTTTGAGTATGCAATCAAAGTGAAGTTACAAATCCCTTGTAGCATTTAAAATTCTTTGGTTTACAGATATTTTATTGGATAGCAAAACTTCCACCTTTTTTAATCAATGAAAATTATTTTTTATCTAAATTTAAAGCATTTTTTCCTTATGCAAGGAAGATTTGATGCAAAAATGAATGTCCTTAAAAGTTGAAAAAGCTTTTATTTTCAGATTTTTATTCCTTATTTTTCATAATACCTAGTTGTGTGAGGAACCATATGGAATCATTCTCTAAAATTAATTCTTTTTATACAGAAAAATACATATTCAAATATTTTAAGCACAATTGGTTTGTTGTTTGGGATTTTCTTAATTTAAGATAATGTAGCCTTCCAATTTACACAGGAAAAAGTCTTTAAGAAACAATGACCAATGATTTTTCATGTGCAGTTCACTTTCCTCCCTCATATGTGTTTAGGGAATGCTGGCACTCGTTCTAAATTGCATTGATCGCCTTAACGACTACAACAGTGCAGCTCATTTTGCAGGAATTGCAAGAGAAGAACATGGTGGTACATCATGGAAAGAAATTTTGAATCTCCTTTACAAATTGTTAGGTAAGTTCTTCAAAAACCTTCTAAAGTAAAAAAAACCCAGAATACCCCAGTGACATGGAATCCTACCTGCTGCCTCACCACCAAAGAATACTTGGAGTATTATTCAGTTTATTCTGTAAATTACAGAATTTCTTACATATAGTTACTGCTAAATAGAGTTTCTTGAGCAATGATACATAAGAAAATTAGGTCTCAGTCAGGAAAAAGTTCTGTGAAGCATGTCAAAACCTTTTTTTTTTAATTTAAATGTACCTGTGATATGCAAAGATATGTGAATTATCATTTTAAAAATTAGAAAAACTGTAAAACAGTTTTTTTCAATATCAAGGCCAGATTTTCTAGATCACTGCTATTCAAGAGCAAACCACTTCTGTGATGTAGAATGATCAAAATTATAGAGCAGGGCAAGTATGTATATGTGTATTTAAATTTCTTATTTGATACCTAGTTTACATTATTCCTCATTTAGGAGAGTCTTGTCTTCTGATGGAGATTAAATACATTCTATTTTCATCACAAAGGAAGGTAGTCCTGATCCATAGCAAAACAAAGAAGTTGAGAGTCAGGGCAAGAATAAAAGAAACCAGGGGAAGGGTTTTGAAGCATGAGGTTATTCACATAGAACAGACATGCAGGTGCTTCTAATGAAATCTCATTGCCTTAGAAACTAAAAACTTACCACTGGCTGCATTTTACTACAGTCTTATGTGTTTAAAGAAAAATAGAATGAAAAGAAGCTCTCTCTAGTACTATGTGGACTTTTTTCAGATTTTATCTTGATTTTCATCTGCCAGTACATTTTGAACACAGTGGTTCTGATGTAATATTTTTTGTGCTTCATAATAAAAATCATTGGCAATTGAATACAAAAGATGTATTTTTTGTTACTCTTTTCCCCCCTATGATCTATGACTTCTAGAAGGAAGAAAATGAACAATATTTCTTGAAAGACTTGAATGTTGATGAACTTTCAAAGTGCAGTCTGCACTACTGAAAGACTAAAAGCTGTGCATTCTACAACATTGTTATAAGAAAGGAAAACTAAATACCAATATGCCTAATCTGCACTTGAATTCAAACTTCTGCATATGATCTTCCCACACTTGGTCGGAAGAAACAGAAAAAGAAAAGTTTCAGCCCTATGATCATGACCATGCTTGACATCAAGCAAGGGTGCTGGATAACTTCTATTTATATTTAGCAACAAAATAAAACATAAACAAAACTTTTTTTTTTTTTTTTGCTGAGATTCTTGTTTATCCAGGAGACCCCCTTCAATTTCAAAAACTATGTGCTCCTTAGAAATTATGTTGGTTGGTAATATTCAAAGTAGTGGAAATTCCAATTCTTTATTATGGTAACATAAATGGACTTGTCTGTTCATTGTTTTATTGAGTTACTCTAAAAATTGTGTTAAAATACATGTAATAAACTTTGTTGATTTAAAATGGAAATCTCCTGTTATAAAATGATACCTTGTGTTTTTTTTCCAGCTGCTCTCATTCGTGGCAACAGAAACAACTGTGCTCAATTTTCCTGTAACCTTGATTGGCTAATCAGTAAATTGGACAGATTAGAATCTTCCTCAGGTGAGACTCACCTTTACAATGTGAATTAACTATCAGTCAATGCCTGTTTTACATTATTTACATAGCAGTTTTCCTTGAAGCCAACACATATTAGAAAACAAATACACTCTTGGGGTTTGGTTGGTTTTTTTGTTTGTTTGGGGTTTTTTTGGTGAGTTTTTTCGTTTTGCTTTTTTCCTTATTTTGGATTTGTTTTTTTGTTGGTTGGTTGTTTTGTTTTGTTTTTTGTTTGGTTTGGTTTTTTAATTGGCTAAAGTAATATATTAAAAGAGACACTAATTTGACATTGTTTTGCTTCAATACATTTGTTATGTGCAATATTATATCTAGGCAGTGCTGAATGTGACCTTGATGAATAAAGAGATCGGGTCAAACAGTATCAAGAGTGGTGGACTATGAAATGACATGTATTTGTGGCATGCATATAAACCCCATATAGATGTAGCTTATAGGGCTTTTTTTTGCAGTCGTGTATTCAACAAAATATTAATATGCTCTACAGTGCTCCCTTTACCTCTTCCATTGAAAAGAAGGAGTTAATCTAGCAAATTTCTCAAGTGGTTTTGAAGTTGTGGCTATATTCAAAAGAAAAGAGAAATTTACATTTTTATTATGCATTTATTCCTAATGAACCATGTTCATATCATTACTCTTTAGAAGTTGTTTAATTCTCTCTTTAGGCCAGAGAAGCCATACCACCTTGTAAGATACTCCTTTACTGAGCTTTTAGGTTGTGTTCAGTGGTGAGGGTGATTTAATGACAACATTGTTTCTTTGGCCTTCATGTAGGTATTTTGGAAGTGTTGCACTGCATCTTGATTGAAAGCCCAGAAGCTTTAAATCTAATATCTGAGGAACACATCAAATCCATTATTTCACTGTTGGATAAACATGGGCGCAATTACAAGGTATGTTTGGAAAAACTAAGGCTGTAATGTTAATCTTACAGTAATTTGTGGGGGAAAAAAGATGAGAACAATTTGTTTCTAATACCTTTAAAGGAATAAAATAACTTTAAAGTACACTCGCAAAATTTCTTTGTTGAGATTAAAAGAATGTTTAATATATAAATGCTTTTCAGCAATTTTCAAATACCAAAAATTTGTATGAGAAGTAAGCAGTTAAGAAATATTGGTAACCAGTCAGAACATTGGATTTGATGAGAAAATGAAGTATTCTGGTAGCTGTAAGAAAGTGGGCAGTGCAGCTTGCTTTGTGATTCAGGGCTCTGGAGAAGTGGTGGACTACCATTGCATCCACAGATATAGAGAACTATATCCTACAAAATCATTCCTAACTTGAATAATAATAATAATAGCAGCAGAAAAGAAATAAATTGAGAAATCAGAAAAATAATCCAAATATCTGAAAACACAGGTGTTCTGAAGAAAGAAAAAACCCTTGAGTTTCCAGAAGATATACTGGATGAAATTAATTTAGACACCCATATCCAATTTATTATGATAGAAGAAGGTGAACAGAGTTTCTGGCTGCGACCAGGATGACATCACAACACAGACGAAGATATAGGTTTTTGTGTGATTTTCTAATGTGAGTTTCCTTCCTCAATTAAAATTTTATTTGAAAGACTGATAACCTCGAGGAAGAACAGAGGAAGTTTTTGTGAGCTGAAATTACTTTCTCTTGTAAATCACTAATACAGAGAACCTAACCAGCTACAGATACAGTAAATGAGAAAAGAATTTTTAAGCCGTGTTAAGGAGTATGAACTGATATAAGTAGGCATAAGAAAAAAAGTTGAAATTACAGCAGGAAGTTTTGCTTAATATCTTTATCTCTTAACAAGATTACTATGTTAGGCCAGTCACCTAGAAAGAACCTTTTGTCTGAAACATCTCAATGTAGATCTTACAGTGAGAACTTAGAACAGAAACAGAAAATGTATACAGGAGAAGAATTATACTAGGTAATGAATTTGTTAATTTCCATTTGTAGTGTCTTTGGCTATACCTCAGCAAGTACTGAAGAGTGGGTGGGAAGAAATAAATTCATCTGTTTTGCCACAAACACTATATCTTGTTCTCCTGCTAGATTAGAGATTCTGTTGAGATTTAGGAAATAAGGAAAATAATGAGTAAAATCGTCCTGGAAATTATTGAGTTGAAGGCCTTTTTAAATTAAAAGCCTTTTGTCAGAAATAGAGTCAGCGTATTCACAGAGATCATTTAAACAGTTTTCATGTAAAGTCTGAGCTGCCTAGTAATCATTAATGCTACTAAGATGCTTTACAGCTGAGTACTGCTCAGAGCTTATGTGGTTCTTTAAATGGTTATCCTTCTGCTAGATGGTTTCTGCCCAATAGCAGAGGTGGTAGAAAGGAAAATGCTGGGACATAGAAGAGTGTTTAAGCAAATATATTAGCTTAAGCAGTGTAAGCTGTCAGTGGTGGGTCTGTGTTCAGTTCACTTGTCAGACAACAGGAGTAGCTGAGTTTCATATTCTCCTGTTTCTGGAGTTGTACAATAGAAATAACACAATCAATGGTGTGAAGATGTGTCTTTTGTTGTGGAGGTGGTGTATAGCAATCTAGACCACTTAGGCTCCTTGCTCAAAGGCTGTTTGTCAGAGATCAAGTACACATTGAAGCTTCTCTGTTTGTTTGTGAAAGTGTGCAGCTTTGTTCAGTATTAAGTAACATTATGTTACTGTGTTTTCTCTTCCAAAACCTGCTGCTCCAGTATCCTGCAAGAATGATATCAATCTCTTTCAATTTTCAGACTCAAGGAAAAAAAAAGAAAAGAAATCCGAAGTTTTAGAATAACATCTTTTTGAAATTCTGTTTTGCTTTATAGTGAGCTTTTAAAGCATCTTTAATTTTATAAAAAAATTGAATATTTCTCAAATTGAAAACATTGTTTCCAGAAGAGACTCAAAAACAATGTCTCATTGCCATTGAGAATTATCCGCTTATTTGGCACAGAAATTTTTTTGGGCTGCAGAAAATTTATCAAGGATTTTCATTTTATATTCAAATTTTTATTGATATTTAATTTAAAAGTCTTTAAGAATTAGTATAAGGCTGTTTTAACTGTTTTGTCTGATCAAAATGAGAATAAAGACTCTTAAAGGAAGGTTTCTGATGCATCCTCAAAACCTGTGCCGTGATGCTATGTTCCACAAATATTTGATATCCTCTATCAGTAGTACAGACTACACTTGGTCCAAATATGTGAAAAGTATATAGAAAACAATAATGTATATTATATCCCTTCCCTTAGGGCTATTCTGAATGTAAATTTAGCTGACAACTGAATAATAGTGTATGCTCCTAGCTGCCTTTGTCTTACTACTTCTGATTTTTCTTTTAAGGTTCTCGATGTGCTTTGCTCTCTCTGCGTCTGCAATGGAGTTGCAGTCCGTGCCAATCAAAATTTGATCTGTGACAATTTACTGCCCAGAAGAGACTTACTTTTGCAAACACGTTTGATTAATGATGTGACAAGGTATAGTGATATGTTATATTAGAAAAAATTATTGCTGTTATATTAGAAAAAATTGAATTTCTATATCTTCAGTAAGTAATTGAATAAAAAAAGTAACCTAAGAAATATCCCAAAACTTTCAATATTGAGAAACACACCGTGGGAGGTGATAATGTATTATGTATTAAGTTCTGAAAAAATACATTTTTACTGACAATATGGCATTTGTATGGAACTTGGGATTGAATAGAAATTGCTAATTCATAATCAGAACTGCTCTAAAATGGAAACATGAAAGCTGCTTCTTTCTGAGTCAAAACAGGGAACAGAGTATGCTTGTATACTCTGAAGTTCTTGTGTGTTTTAAGAGGGACTTGATTTCCTGGCAACCTCACTCCTGGTTTTGATTTTAGTAAATGATCTTGTCATTTCTCTTTTGACTGTAAGCTTTTCAAAGCACGGAACCTCTACCTTAGAAGATGGTTCTACAGCAGCTTTATTAATTTATGCAAAGTGGTTCACTTCAAAAAATATTACAAGCAAAGTGTGGGTACCTATATTTATATCATACTTGTAAAGAGAATTTGACAATTATACAGCAATATAATTCCTATGACACACTTTATGTTTACACTAACTGGCTTGCATTTTCTTTCTTAGCATAAGACCAAACATATTTTTGGGTGTTGCTGAGGGCTCTGCACAATACAAGAAGTGGTACTTTGAGTTAATAATTGATCAGGTTGATCCATTCTTGACGGCTGAACCCACCCACTTGAGGGTTGGATGGGCCTCTACCTCAGGTTATGCCCCCTATCCTGGAGGTGGAGAAGGATGGGGAGGCAATGGTGTTGGTGATGACCTCTACTCTTTTGGGTTTGATGGCCTTCATCTGTGGTCTGGTGAGTACTTTGTGAGCTACCACTTATTCTTACAGTTAACATTTATCTACGTTTACCTTCCATTTTTTTGTATATATGACATGCTATTTCATAGTGAGCTACATTCAGAACTCCAGGTTATCAAGAAGGTATTTAGAAGTTCAGACCAGACTACGTGTCTAAGATGTTAGCCAATATTTAATTATACCAATTAGGCTTTTTAGCAGATTGCCTCCGTTTTCATGATTTTGACTGCAGAATGGCATTTTCCAGATCTAGCTCAATACTGACTTAATTCTATCTGTCCAAAATAAATGGATGTATTGATCTCAGATAAATTAATTCTATACAAATTGACATTTGCATTATTATTTTACTTTGAATCTACAGTTGCAGGAAAATGACAGTTATTTTTAACATGTTGAGAGATATGACAAATTGAATTAAAATTTCGGTAAATAATTTCATAAAATTTTTGTCAATAAAAAATCATTTCTACACTGCTACCAACTTCATTATAAGGAAAATGACAGTTATTTTTAACCTGTTGAGAGATCTGACAAATTGAATTAAAATTTTGGTAAATAATTTCATAAAAATTTTGTCAATAAAAAATAATAATTTCTACACTGCTACCAACTTCATTATTTTAGTCTTTGTGTGTAGCGTCTTTAATTATGAACTATCACATTATTTTTTCATCCAGATTTCTCTTGCATGCACAGTAAATGATGGTTGTTTTTTAGCTTGCTCAATATGTGACCTATGTTTCAATGTGCAATTTTCAAGGCATCTAGACAAAATCCTTTGTTTCCCCATATTTCTCAGTGCCTTTAAATACCATGTACATCTAGGTATGCTTTAATTGCTCTGAAAATAATACAGTGGGGCCATACAAATGAAAGATGTTTTAATGAGACTGTATACACTGAAGTAAATTTTATTACATTTATTCTAATAATTCATAATCTGAGAGTGTTCCCTTCATCAATTTTATTAAAATTTCTCTAGCATTGGGTTTTATATACAAAATATGTGTGTGCAGACCCAAATAATTCAATATTTTTTTCCAACATAATTGAACAATTATCCAATGTCAGAAATTATCCTTTTTCGGAGAAGACTAGGAGGTATCCGTAACATACTGCATTAGAAATGGCTGAATAAATAATTTTTAAAAATTAAACCTGCTTAAATATTCTGATTCCTAAACACTTTTGTCTTAGGTCGCGTACCCAGAGCTGTAGCATCTGTCAATCAGCATTTATTGGCATCTGATGATGTGGTTAGCTGCTGCTTGGATTTAGGCGTAGCCAGCATTTCGTTCCGCATTAATGGACAGCCTGTACAGGGAATGTTTGAGAACTTCAGTACAGAAGGGTTTTTCTTCCCTGTCGTAAGCTTGTCAGCAGGTGTAAAGTAAGTACAACTAAATTTGTTTTCATTGCTGCCTTATCACACAAAATATTGTCCAAATTCTAGTATTATTTATTCTGTTTTGCTGCTTCAGTTCTGCCCAAATAGCAGCTGGAAGGAAGGCAGAGAAGTAATGATTTTGTCAGTGATGATTTCACTAAAAATTGTCATGTGGGCCTGTAAACTGTTTCATCAAGTCACGATGTCTGGGCAGTATTATCTTATGGGTATTTGGTGACCTAGGGGAAATAAATTTCGTTTCATTCCAATTATCACTGAAAAAAGCATGTTAGAAATGCAGCACCATATTTTGCACTAATTAAGGTTCTCACTGGCTTTCTCAGCAGGGAGTAAAAAAACTTAAATCATCATGGAAACTGATACTGTGTTCACAGTAGGAAACAGAACTGATGCGAAGTAATTTTGGAATCTCTTTACTAATATTCCCCATCTCTTACCTCTTCTATAGCTAAAATACTGAGATTCAAACTTACTGTATACAATTTATATGGTTGTCTATGTTCAATGAATTCAAAAAATCTTCTGAAAAATCAAAGAGAATAAAGGAGTGCTGACAAAGGTTTAGTAAATAAATTTCATTTATTCCCCTAGAGTTACCCTACTATGTAGCTGCATTAATACAAAGCTTTTGAAAATATTAATTACTTTTTACTGTAAGAAATCTGCCAAAATTGGTGTAATTATCTTCTTTTTTTTCATTCTGATTTGATGTTGCTTTTTTATTTTGTGAGAGCATTTTTCTTTGTAGTGTATAATAACATTATATCTGATGTTAACAGCAGATGTATGTCATCATCTGTGTCTATTACTACCAGATAAAATACTTTTACATGGGAATCCCGAGTTCATGAGTTAAGGAGGTCTCCTGCTCTGGGGTCTTTAATATTTTTAAAAATGTGAACAAACTATGTTGATCTGTTCTGATAAAGTCTTCTGATCTCTCCATCACAAAAAATGTAGAGGCTAATTCCTAGACATAACAGGATTTTTTTTCTTTGTGGGTTTGTTTTTTATTTTGTTTTTGTTTTTGTTTTCATTTTGGTGTTTACGTATAGAGTTTGCTCACTTGAGAACAAAAGTATGCAGCTCGATAGTTTTTGTATTTGTTGTTTTTCCTGGTATATTCTTAAATTTATATGACAAATCTATATCTGAGGAGAAAAAGAATATTTTAGGGGTTTGCAAAGAATCTTAGTTGTGCTTCTGGAACTCATTCCCTCTTGGAATATTCAGTATAATATTGTCTGCTTTCTTAATGTATTAAGGTTTTTAGTGGTTTTGGTTTTTTATTTCTCTCATATGCCAAATTGTCTGCATGTGTTCACTGAGATGTAACTTTAAAACTCTCAAGTTATGCATCAATAGTCCCAATAGTATTTTTAGAGTAACAGTCCAATTTAAATTAGATTTGTGTTTCCAAATCCCTTAAATCCATTTAAAAAATCACAATTTACAACCATTTGATTTTAAGTGAGAAATATTTCAATATGCCACTACATTAAATAATTAGCTTTGTTTTGGCCAAAACAAATTTTCAAAATATAGTGGGTAGATGATGGTTTTACTGACAGTATCTGCTAGTGTGAATGCTTGGCAACCCTTTGGTATTTACCAAAACATGAAGCACACATACATTTTTGTAAATGGTAGTAAAACAAATGCTTAGGCTTCTACACTATTTATTCATAATGATAGTATATGCTGATTATTTAAGAGTCTAATTGCTTCATTGAAAATTGCACAGAGTTCGTTTCTTGTTGGGTGGACGACATGGAGAGTTTAAATTTCTGCCTCCTGCTGGCTATGCTCCCTGTTACGAGGCATTGCTTCCAAAAGAGAAGATGAAATTGGAACCAGTCAAAGAATATAAAAGAGATTTTGAAGGAGTGAGGGATTTGTTGGGTACAACACAATTTCTATCGCAAGCTTCTTTTATCCCTTGTCCAATAGACACCAGTCAGGTATGTGAAGTTTGCAATGGGATCTATACCTTATGTCTATTCAAAACTTAAATTCACAATATAAAATCTTCCCTCTTTATTAGCAATTCTTCAATTATTTGTTGTGATGTACTAAGTAAACGAAGTGATCTTGGATAAAGGTGTGGTAGCTGGAACCTCTTCTTATTTCTGGAATTGTTATGCTCTTTCCTTAGATTGCTCTTCCTTTTCATCTTGAAAAGATCAGGGACAAACTAGCTGAAAATATCCATGAACTATGGGGAATGAATAAAATAGAACTGGGCTGGACATATGGCAAGGTATGTTTTGAATGACCTGTCTGGGTATAGTGACCTGTATTGGGTTAAGTTTCCTACCAGCCCAAACCTTGTCTTGGAATTTGAATGGGGTAGGCAGTGGTGGTCTATACATTACCAACAACAGGTGACCATGTAAGCTGGAAGGAGACAGTAGTATTAACTTTTTGGAGACTTTTTTAAACATTCAAATTCCTCAAAATTTTTTGTTTTGTTTATTTCTTTAATTATGGAGGAATATTTATAGTGTGCATTATAAGTGAATAATGGGAAAAGGAGATTTATATAGTTATGAGTAGCAGTCACTGGACAAAGATAAATGGTATCACTTATATTGACTTCATTACTGCAAAGAATTTACTGGGTTTTTGATGTGATACTTGATTCCACCAGGAAAGTACTCTTTTCTGCTATTCTTTTGCAGATACGGGATGATAATAAAAGGCATCATCCTTGTCTTGTGGAATTCTCAAAACTGCCTGAGACAGAAAAGAATTATAATCTACAAATGTCAACTGAAACCCTCAAGTGAGCTTTAAATAGAAAAGAAAATAAAGTTTTAAAATTTTATTTTTATTCAAGTGCATCATACTGTTGTAAGATATAAAAACCATTAAAATATCTCCTTCAATGATATTCTGCTAACTTTACTAGAAGTCCCAGGAACCCAATCAGACTGATGTAGAAAAACTTTGTCTCTACAGAGACCAAATCCTGTTGGTTTTAATAAAGTGGTAGAAATCTCAAGCCATAGATTTGTGTCTTTTTTGTTTTTAAAAGTCTTGTTTATTATCTCTGATAAATGAAAATATTTGGGTTTTTAAATAGCATTATTTTTGATTACTTCCATGTTTTTAAATATAATTTCTTCTGTGTATTTTTACAATGCATAAGAACTATAATGTTGTGTTTAACTAATGCCATTTTTATGCCAGAACCCTTTTGGCCCTTGGATGTCACATTGTTCATGCTCATCCAGCTGCTGAGGAAGATCTTAAAAAAGTCAAACTTCCTAAAAAGTATGTACCTTATGGTTACAGTTACATATTATAATATTTATTATAAATATAAAATATTTTAAGTTCATTATAAGTATACTGAATACGAACCCCATACATGATAAGGTCTTACAGATCTCTGGTTAGGCCTTTAGTTGGCTGTGATGATGTTGGAATGTGAATACTGCTGTGCTACATCACCTCCTGCAGTTGTTGAGAGGCAGAAACAGTCACATAGAGGCAATTGTAGCAGTGTTACATCACCCTAGAACAGAGATCCCAAAGTTAAACACAACTTTGCAGTGCTTTTCTGTCTCATAGTAAAGAACAGTCTATTCATATGATGGTAAATCTATTTACTTGAAAGAGAGTTTACCACTTTACCATAAGAGACAGAAACAGCAAGTTGGACACTTGCCATTTTGCTTCAGTTTATCAACCCACCATATGTCTTTTTGTCCTGAAAGAAACTTATCCATGAGAACAAAGTCAATTGTTTCAAGTGAACAGTAAAATACATACTTTTATGATACGAGAGATGATAATCCTGATCCAGTTGATGGCCTCAGTTAAAAAAAGTAAAATAAAGCTTTTCTCAAGATTCATACTGCAGAGAGTCTATCATAATACTGGTTTGCTATTAGTCTCGTTAAAATACCTATTGCCTATATGAAACATTCTAATTAATGGAAACTACCTGACTTGAGCAAAAGAGAATCTGAATATGTCTAAAAGGGTAGGTTGTCCTTATACAATATGGAAGAGTTGGAGAAGATAATGGTTGCTACTGAAAAATTAGTAAACTTTTTATTCAGGCAAAAAGTGGTAAGAACAATAGTTAAAATTTTTTCTTCTGTTGGAAAAAATGGTAATGCAGTCCTTATAAAATAGTTAATTAAAATACCATACTTAATGATACATAAGAGAGTTTCATAAGAAGTCATCATACAGATCTTTAAAATTAAAATTACTTGAAATGTTTAAATGACATATATAAATATAAAAAGTAATCATTCAATAAAAAATTTTGTTGCTTTATAGCAACCATTTAGGCATGTAAATATGGATCTGAGTCACATTTAATTAACTGTTGTGCAAGTAGGTGGAAAATGAGATGGTCCAGATAGCTAGAATCCAATTTATATCCTAGTCAATAACCAAGTGCAATGGAAGATTTTTGCAAATGAACAGGGAGAGTAGGAGATTAAAAAGTGGAGAGCAATAGTGATTTCCACCCTATGAATGCTTCACAGAAAGATTTAAATACCATAACTGGTATATCTGACTCTCTGTTTCGCTTTGTTGACTTACAGTTACGTGATGTCAAATGGATATAAACCTGCCCCTCTTGATCTTTCTGAAGTGAAATTGTTACCTTCTCAGGAACTTCTAGTTGACAAACTAGCAGAAAATGCTCATAATGTCTGGGCAAAAGATAGAATAAAGCAAGGATGGACCTATGGCATTCAACAGGTAGGAATTTCTTTACATGCATTTGGAATAAGTAAAGAATGTGAAATTTCTTTATTCCAGAACATAATTTGGGAGGGACTGTTAGTTAAGATGACAAATACTGACTGTCCTGTAATAATTGGAAAAGCCAGAGGGGATTGGGAGCAGGAAAAGAGGCCCTGCATATAAAAGTCTGGATTGTCAGACCTGTATGTTTGCAGCTGCTGGATGTATGAGAATATATTTCCACCCTTCTCCTTCATTCTTGTATTTAAGTTTTCAGTGTTATTAACAGATAATTAATTGAGCTTGCATTCATAGAACTCTTCTTCATTAATGCTGCTTCTCTTCTGTAATCATTACATGATGCCAAAGTACACTCTGTCTCATTATTCAAAGTCTTTGTGATATCTAAACAGACTTTTCTTCTTGTTGTTTTTTATTATCCCTTTCAGGATCTTAAGAACAAACGTAATCCTCGGCTGGTGCCATATGCATTATTAGATGAACGTACTAAAAAATCAAACAGAGACAGCCTCCGTGAAGCTGTGAGAACATTTGCGGGCTATGGCTATAGTATTGAGCCACCTGACCAAGAGATAGGTATGTATTTTCAATACGAATCATGGCCTTTTAAAATGACATTTATAGTTTTGTTTTATTGTTAAAAGAGGGTTTTTTTCCCTCTGTTTATTTTTGCAGCTGACCAAACAGTGGAAAAAGTCAGCATTGACAAGATACGATTTTTCAGAGTAGAGCAATCCTATGCAGTGAAGTCTGGAAAGTGGTACTTTGAGTTTGAAGCTGTGACAGGTGGAGACATGCGTGTTGGCTGGGCCAGGCCAGGCTGTCGACCTGACATAGAGTTGGGAGCTGATGACCAAGCATTTGTATTTGAAGGAAGCAAAGTCAGTATACCTTTACCTCTTTTGATCTATAAGCAGGCTACAACATAGGTTTCTTCTGTGTACTCCACATCAACTACCAGCATGTTTTTGATTCATATAAAGATATCTCTGATCTCTGTTTGACAGTGGATAGTACCTCCATTTTGGTTCTGGTCATGATATTATGCTAACAAAGAAGTGTTGGTTTATATGTATCTTCCCAGGCTATATCCAACTAAGTACAGAAGTCTGCCATGATTATAAACAGGATGCAGCATTCACTTCCATTTTTTATACGTGATATTTTACAAAAATCAAAAAAAAAGGTTCTTTATTCAATGAGAGAGCCACAGTCTGTTTTTCTTTTTCTGTTTTTTTTTCTGCTTTCTGCATGTACTTTCTTCCCAAGCTTGACTCCTAAAGGACTAGAAGGATGACCCTGTGTGTAAGAAGCTGAATCCAGTGAACAGTAGTTATCAGATTCCAAATTGCTGAAGTTAGGGTGCTTTAGTCTCTCTATGTCCCTGTTATCTCTAAGGCAAAAGTCACGATCAGTACTGTTTACAAATTACTTTAATATCTGGAAAATAAAATATCTGGGTTTCTTTATTTATTTTGGATTTATTTTTTAATTTACCACAGTATTTATTGTCTTGGTTTTCCTTTTAGGGCCAGTGTTGGCATCAAGGCAGCGGATTCTTTGGACGAAGCTGGCAACCAGGAGATGTGGTTGGTTGTATGATAAACTTGGATGACAAGTCAATCATCTTTACTCTGAATGGAGAGTTGCTTATAACCAGTAAAGGTTCAGAACTTGCATTTGCTGACTTCGGAATAGAAAATGGTAACTTCCCCTTTTAAAGTCACATGGTTATTGGAAGACAAAATAATAAAACAAACAGAAAAACTAGTCTGTCATGACTCAGTGAGCTGAGAAATCATATTTCACTGATATGAGCCTTCAGACTGTGCTATGCATTAACTTCATAAAAAATTATTTTGAGAGTGCTTGTGTGGCACAAACCAAATTTCTCCTTCAACCACATTAATGGGGTTTCAGAAGTCAGAGTGGATAAATTTTCTCACTGTTGCTAGGCTTTATGTCGGGACTTCAGTACTGTGAAGTGGTAATAATAAGAACCCTGAAAAATTTCCAAAACCTGAAAATATAGTCTCTGATAATCTCACTGGAGTGTAAAGATACTATGTTCATGTCTGTGAAGGACAAAATGAGTACAGTGCGGTGAGAGTCTGCATCAAAAGAAAGATCTTTGCAACATAAGTCTAATCTTTATTTTTTGTCTCTGTCCTATTTATAACTTATCCAAATATCCCATTCTCCTGGGATATTTTTCCTCTTCTGTTTTTGGTCTTTGGTTTTTCAAAAAAGTAGTATCTACATGACTGTAGTAAAAGAGTTGGGAAATATAAAGCAAACCCACTTGAAAATGTTTTCATTTACTTTTTCTTTGTCAATGTGTCTCCTCCAACCAGTAATAGCTTTTATACCTGTTAGTAATTGACAGAAAACTTTACAGTTGCTCACTGCTCTTCTTTGATCTTACCATTGATAGAGTTTTTATAAAAGCAAAGAATGAGCGACTGTCTTAACAAAGCTGTACTGAAGTCTCAAAATTTAGGAGAGAGAATGTCTCCTTTAGAGGTTGAACTGTTGGCTTTTCTCTAACTTTGCTCCAAATTCTGTTTTTTGGGGAAGTGGTGAAATAAGTCAACAGCCTTTCATCCCTGTCTAAACATATATGGAGATCAAAGAGTTGAGTCATAAAAATGCTAGCATTAAAGGAGCGTGTATTTGTCCATTGTGAATGATGGAGGAATGAAGGCTGGCAAAAACAATTGTACCTACTGATGATAAAATAAATTTTAAGCAAATGTATTGACACACTTGAGCCTCATCTCAAAGTTCTTTTGAAAATTTGGCATGCTCAGAAACCATATTTAACTTCTGTTAATAACTTTGATCTAGCCAAGGTTGGCTTCTAGTGACCATCTTTTTGTATAATACCATGTTTATTAGTCTAAATATGAGAAAGATAAAAAATTAGATGGGATAGTGCCTAAGTTGTCAGGTAGCAATTATATTGAACATAGACATTGGTATTTAAGGGGGCTTTAAATTCTTGCTTCTGTCATCACTTCATGTGCATTACTTGCAGGAGCTAAAGTTTAGTTCACATTAGATGGATCGAAAATAAAGAATGTCTGGTTTTAAACTAATTTATTAAGTTTTGTTGGGTTTTTTTTCTTTAGGTTTTGTTCCAATTTGTGCACTGGGCCTATCTCAGATTGGTCGCATGAACCTTGGAATGGATGCCAGTACATTCAAGTATTATACGATGTGTGGCCTCCAAGAAGGTTTTGAACCTTTTGCTGTTAACATGAACCGAGATGTTGCTATGTGGTTTAGTAAACGCTTACCAACATTTGTCAATGTGCCAAAAAATCATCCTCACATTAAGGTAACATTACATGTCAGGGAGACACCTGTTCAACGATTGTTTGTTTAGCAAGCCGAGACATTAAACCCTTACTAATGCTTACTGTCATCAGATAGTTTGTCATATTACTCTATTAAGTAACTCTTAGATAATTCCAGATGATCTTGTCCATCTTCTTTTTCATTTATGGTAGTATGGATCCCTTAGATATACCTATCTGTTTAATCATATGACTTAATTTATGTTGGGGTGAGCTACTGGAAGCATGTTAGCTATGGGGTTTTTTTATATTCTATCTTACATGCACTTTCACTTTCTAAACCTTCTCTACTGTAAATTTTTCTGAAGCATCTGAAAATTGTTCAGCTGAAGTCTGAGGACATTTAAGTGTGCCTGTGGCGTCACACATTCTTTCACTGTGATGCACCAGTGATAGGAATTCCAAAACTCCCTAACTAATCTATCCTAGAGCAGAGTAATATATTCTGCCTTTTCTATAATTTTTTTTCAAATTAATATATTCCAAAATTATATGTTTGTGTTCCTGAGGAGATTTTTTTACTACAGTCTCCCCAGGCCATTTACTTTAATTTAGGTATAGCCATTATTCTCTAATTATTGTATCTGAAAATTTCACTGAATTCCAAATAAATTATTTCAGCATTTTTTTATTTTAACAGGATTATTTCATCATTATTCCTGTCTTTAAAATATTCCTATCACTGAATTTGAAAATGCACTTTTTCAGCTCAAGGGAAAGTAATATCGAACACAAAGTCCATAATGACCCTCTGAACATTTCTAATTTATTTTTCCTCTCATTGTGGTGGAAAATTACTGATTCTGGTGATGCACTTTTTTTATTGACTCGTGTACCCAAGTGGTTTAATAAACTGTATTTTTAAAATTTTTTTACTCCTGAATGGAACATTTTGAAAATATTTTTTGTAGTCAGGAATCATACTGAATCTGCTGATTCCCTTGCTCTTCAGGTTAAATTCAGTGTCAGAACAAAGCTGCATAGTTTTGAAGATAATAAATTATGAAAATTTTAAGTTTGCTCTTTCAATTTTCTCATCCTCTAGTTGCTTAATGGAAGTTTTCAGCATTTTTTTGGATAGACTTATTTAAAAATATTTCTGTTATTTTTAGATATGGAGAATTGATGGGACCATTGAGAGTCCACCTCGGTTAAAAGTTACTCACAAAACATTTGGCACACAGAACAGCAATTCAGACATGATATATTGTCGTTTGAGTATGCCCATTGAGTTCCACTCATCATTCAACTTCGGCATGGGCGTGGAAAATGCCTCCTCTGATGTTTTCCAAAAACGGTTAGACTTGGGTTTGGTTATCCTACTTCATGCTTTCAGTGTAAATGTAATGTTATATTACTCTTTATTATTGTATACTCAAAATTTCTGTGCGCTAGGAGCAGATTACCATGAAATGCTGTGTCCAGACAAGAGAGAACCTTTTCTAAATAGGTGCATCACAAGGTCTATAGGTCTTTGCCTAAGCAGCTCCATTTTTTTCTGAATTATTATGATTTGCAAAAGCTAGGCTGGAAAGCCAGCTTAGAGTCTTTTGCCCTTTGGATTACTGCTCATCAACATCATTGCTCAATAGCTCATCACTACCAGAAAAATGTCTAATTTGTTAAAAGAAAAAAGATTGTGGGAAAGGTTTTTAAAGGTATCAGGTATTAATGGGTGCTGCACCTTTCAGAGTTACCTCTATCTTTATATAAGTGGTGTAAATCTGCCTCTTCTCCCACTCCCTACCTTAATTGCAATCAACTATTTTACTTGTATATATGTATCCTGTACAGTCTTTGCTAATGCATACTCAGCACCAAGCAAAGCTGGTTAGCTAGTAAGCTGACTTACAGTAGTTAGCTTTTAAGTATACTTAGCCTAATAATGACTAATTTTTTCACTACTTTTTTTAAAATTTAATTATTCACTGATTTTCCTTTATCTGTAGAAAGCACAGCCAAGAAATTGGTCCTCCTTCTACTACAGTAAGTAAATATGTTGAGATGCTTATTTCTTCTGAAGTTTTGAAGTAGATTCATTTGTGGCAACATGTTCATTAGAAATCAATGTTCATTAGAAATCAATCTGTTTAAAAAAGCCTTTTAAATACTTTTTATGATATAACACTGTTTATAAATAGTGATGTCCAGAGCAGCATTATTTGCAATTTGTGTAAACATAAACCTCATCAAATGAAAACACTAGTCTGTTTTTTTTTTTGATTAAGAGTATTTAAAATTACTTATTAGAAGAATGTGAGTTACTATTACTGAAGTGTGATATATAGGAGATTTGATTATTCCTTGATAAAATACTTTAAATTTCTATTACTAATATGCTCTTTTCTTTCTTTCAGTATTTTTACTCACTACGGATATTTGCTGGCCAAGACCCATCCTCTGTCTGGGTTGGCTGGGTAACACCAGACTATCATTTCTACAGTGAGAATTTTGACCTAAATAAAAATTGTACAGTGACAGTTACTTTAGGCGATGAGAGAGGCAGGGTTCATGAAAGGTAGGAATTATTTATAGTGTATTAAAGTTTTTATTTTAATACTGTTGTTTAAAAGTCAGATGTTCATAAGCTTGATGATATTTTAAATATTAATTTAAACTAATAAGAAAATTGATTATGGAGTATGAGCTTTCCGTGCTAATTTATATATGAATGTGTTTTAGATAGACATGTTAAAGTGAATTTATCATTAATGTTCTCTTGTGAAGAAAATTTCTTTTGGAAAGAATTTTAAATGAAAGATGCTTCTTTAATTTAATATCTGTATTTACTCCCTATGGATGAAACAGTTTGTTTAACTGTAACTGACAAGTGCGCGCAGAAGCCTGTGAAACTTTTTCATAACTATGAAAAGGAAAAAAAAGTATTCCTCCATTGAGAAGTGCATGCCCACCAAGTTCAGTGTGATCTATGCTTTGTTCTTGTTGCTCTTTCAGTGTGAAGCGCAGTAACTGCTACATGGTTTGGGGAGGAGATGCAATTGCTAATTCCCAGAGATCAGGTCGCAGTAATGTTGATATAGAAATTGGATGCTTTGTTGACCTGGCTACCGGAATGGTGTCATTCACAGCCAATGGAAGAGAGCTTGGCACTTGTTATCAGGTATTATCAGATTTTCAGGAAGCTACCTAGTACGATTCTTGGTTTTATGCTACTTTTCTTTTACAGAAATCTAACTGGACACAATTTGTGTGATGATAAAATGTTTTCCTATATTATTCTGGTTTATCCCTCTTTTTCTCACTCCTTGTAAGGCTATGTTTTTTGAGTTGTTTCAGTATGTTTGGATAAATTTTTTTTTACATCTCTGTGCAGTTCAGAATCTTGATTAATAAAGTTAATTCTTGAAATTGTTTTTTGAACTGAATCTGTTATACAATAAAGGGGAAATAAATATTTAAACTAGCAGAAGGTCAAAATTAGACTTTACATATAACTTTTGATATTAATTAAGAAGAAAAATTTAGTTCGTTATTACCAGGGTTTGTATCTTCTGCGGATAGCTGTGATTTGGTGACCTTGTGATTTGATAAGTTTCAAAACCTAAAATTCAAATATGCATTAATGCAGAAAGCCAAAATAAGTGGGGTGAGCCCTAAATGTTATTAATACCATCAAAACATGATGTCATTTTAAAAATGAATCAGTGGTTGACAGGAGTTTTCAGCACCAGATTATTGAGATTTCCTCTCAGTAAGATCAGTTGTCCATAGTAAAGCACTTACTGTGGAAGAGGTTGTCCAGTATTAGCAACAATTCATTGCTTTCTTCTACATCAGCCCCTGAAATGTGTAATACAGACAAAACTGTAACGTTATTTAACTAGATTTAATGGAACTCTTGTACTGACTCAATTGAAAACGAATGTGGCAGGGCTGCACACAACCTGTACATGGGGGTAGGAGGTTATCTAGTAATTGTGACTTTGGAATATTTTGTAATAATGGCCAGTAACTTCAGTGGCATACTGGGAGAATATTGAATGTCAGCACACTGGCAAAAGAAAACAGGTGGTTAAAGTGCTTAAGCACTGCTTTGTTGTTTTTCTAACCAGATACAAATCAATATGAAAGCTGCTGAGCAAACCCATGAAACTTTGGTGTGTTTCTTTGCAGTGGATGTTTGTGGGATTTTCTTCATTGACAGCCTTTAGCTGTTCTTCTTATCTTGCTAGGAGATGTATGAAAAGACAGGTGTGGACGATGCATGTTATTAAATTTAGTGTAAATAACATTTTCAGGTTTTTTCCTTATATGATTTACAATTAATATAATCATGTTCTATGTACTAAATGTAAAACTATCTCACAAAATACCATTATTTCTCCTCTGTTTCTTCTATTTTTCATGGAAAAACACCAGAAGTTCTTTTAGGAAATATTTTCTCAATAAACCTGTTACACCTCGTCTGCTGAAAAATGAGAACATCCAGCTTTTTCTGTAGATATAAATAGTATAACCAAACAAGATTTTTGCAAATACTGGTGAAATATTTTTAAATTTTTGCTTACTTTGAGTGATTTAATTATTTTCTCTCTTTTTGCAAGTAATGAAAATAATATTATGTAGTTTTCATTTCCATGTCTTGAATATTTTTACAATAAAGTAAGACCTTTAAAATATTTTGAGAAATCAATCCAACTGCCACAAATAATTTATACTTGTCTGGTCTAGGTAATCTAGTCTTATAGAGTTTGCATATACTTTTCAGTTTTCTTAACTGAAATAGAAGGACAATATTTGTTTGTTGTTTTCATCTTAAAAGGCCTATAGGTCAACATATTTAAGAGAAGAAAATTGTTTTTCTGTAGTTTTTTATCTAACTATTAAATGCCATGGTAATATTCAGGAAAAAACCCAACACAACAATCAGAACAGAATGCCTTTTTTTCTGAATTTGGGGTTGTGGTTTTTTTAACTTACCAAAAAGTTTGGAATGTTAATAATTACCTCTATATTATTTTGTCTATGTCCATAGTCATAGTTTTGATCGATTGTTGTCCTCAAAGTTAGGAGTTGTACTCCTTCACAGCACAAATATTGTAGTTGTGCTTATTATGTACAGTGTCTGTACATGATACACAAAATGCACCATGATGTGATTAATATGTTTAATTGAACTTCTGAAACTTTGACTTAATTGCAGAGATGTACTTTTTTCAGCCATCCTGGAGCACTGAATTTTTAAAAATAATACACTGTTCTATAATTATATTTTAAATATTTTATTTCGTGGCAGTGGTTCCTCCTATAGGTGTTGAGAGCACATAAGGCTACAAAACACCTGTCTCAAAAACCAGGTGGTCCTATGATGATAACTGCAAATACTTTACTATATTATAGGTAGACACTATTCAGCACTTTATTTAGTAAATTATATAAATTATTTGATAATGACGTGTAAGGTATACAATATTTATTTTATATCATATTCAGAGAGATGATTTTTTTTCATTTTTAATTAAAAAAATTAATCTCATTTCACTTCTAGGTTGAACCAAACACCAAGCTTTTTCCAGCAACTTTTTTACAGCCTACAAGCACTAACTTGATTCAGTTTGAACTTGGTAAATTAAAGGTAGGAAGTATTTTTGTATTCTATAGAAAGACAATCTTTATGTAAATGTGCTCTTTTAAATCCGTTTATTTCCATATAAATTCCTGCTCAGTTAAATTTGTTTAGGAAGGTTGAATCAAAGGCATGACTTGTAATTTGACTTCTATGTTTACTTCTGTAAATGTTGTTATTATATGCAGTTAACTGATTATCTGCAATTGTGAAAATAAACTAATATTGTTTGAGGATAACACTATTAATGTTGGGGGATTTTAATGGATTTTGTATGTTGCAGTAACTTCCACCTTTCTATGATTTCCTTGTTATTTAAAAGTTATACTTCCTTTTGGTGTTATGTGTTTATTAATAATTACGTGTTTCAAAAATAATTAATACATGTATTTGTTTCAGAACACCATGCCTTTATCAGCAGCAATTTTTAAAAGTGAAGAAAGAAATCCTATTCCTCAGTGTCCCCCTCGCCTTGATGTACAAACAATCACACCAGTTTTATGGAGCCGGATGCCAAACAGCTTCCTTAGAGTAGAAACTGAGCGTGTCAGTGAGCGTCATGGCTGGGTTGTGCAGTGCTTGGAACCCCTGCAGATGATGGCACTTCATATCCCAGAAGAAAACAGGTACACTGCTAATGAGATAAAATTACTTGATGCGGACAAAATATACTGAAAAAATGTGCCAGTGTATTGATTAAATCTGCCTTGCTGAATATTTACGTTATAGCTATTGAGAGTTTCTGATCTTACCTGATATCTTACCAGATATTATTGTATTCATGAAACTTAAGTCAATACAGGAGACTGAACTTTAATAACGTGTTCCAAGTTTTGCATGCATAAGAGAAGGCATGACTATTCGGTTTTATTTAAATTGAAATAGCATCTCTTAAATCTGTATGTCTTTAAACATGGAGATTTTTCTCAGCTTGAGGAAAACAAGCATAAAGAACATGCAAGTACTATTTTGCCATTTTTCTGTAATAGAAACCTGTAATCTCTTTCTGTTTCACCTGCACTGAATTTACATGAATTAAGTTCTTATGTTCTTATTGACAAGATCATGCCTTCCTTGATTTTCATTAGGTTTTATCTTCAGTGAGGATAATAAAGATCTATCCAATTGCGAATGTCATTACCAGTGAAAAATCAAACTATCACCAAAAGCATAGCAGAAAGATCATTTAACAGCTGTACTTTTATTAGTAATTATTAAATTTCTTTTAATGACTCAAAACTCAATTTTATTTATTGTTAATAAAACTGAATTCAAGGAAAGAATGGAAAACACTGGGTCTTGTGGAAAAAATGAACCAGCAATCCTGAGTAAACTACAAAGGCACTGTTTAGAAATGGATGGGATGCAGATTTTCAGCAAGCCTAATATGCCTATTTTTAAAAAAATTCTAATTTACAATAGATTCCAAAAAAGCACCTTCATCTTAGATTTTGGGTTTTTTTTTTCCTATTGAGTAATAATTTTAAACAGTCTCAATAAATTATTCCCACCATTTATTGTGTTTTAATGATGCACACACTCAGAGTAATTAATGTTCCTCTTCAAACCACTAATATAGAAGTTGATACTAGATAATCTTAGTATCAAAATGTTCAGAGATTATAGAACTTTCCTTTTCCAAAGTCTTTATTCATGGAATTGACTGGTGTTCTTTTTCTTTATTTCATAACAGATGTGTTGATATTTTGGAACTATGTGAACAAGAAGATTTGATGATGTTTCACTACCACACTTTAAAGCTCTATAGCTCAGTTAGTGCTCTAGGTAACACTAGAGTTGCTTATGCACTTTGTAGCCATGTGGATGTATCTCAGCTATTTTTCACAATAGATAATCAATACTTACCTGGACTTTTACGTTCTGGATTCTACGACTTGCTCATTAGTATTCACTTGGAGCATGCCAAGCAAGCCAAGCTCATGATGAGCAATGAGTTTATCATTCCAGTTACAGATGAAACTCGAAATATTAAATTATATCCCGATGAAACAAAGAAGCATGGTTTACCTGGAGTAGGGCTTAGCACTTGTCTTAAACCGGCCTTTAATTTTTCTACTCCATGCTTTATTGCGACCAGTGAAGATCATCAGACATCCATCCCAGAGATACCCCTGGAGATACTTAAATCCAAGGCCATAAGTATGTTGACAGAAGCAGTGCAATGCAGTGGGAGTCACATACGAGACCCTGTTGGAGGACAGGTTGCATTCCAGTTCGTTCCTGTTCTTAAACTGATAGCAACACTGCTCATAATGGGTGTTTTTGATGATGATGATGTGAAGCAGGTGTTACTCCTCATTGATCCCACTGTGTTTGGAGACCACAAGGAAGAAACAGAAGAAAGGACAGAGAAGGAAGAAGTGACACAAGTTGAAGAAAAAGCTGTAGAAGCTGGGGAGAAAGCAATCAAACAAACAAAAACTCCTGCAAAGGGCTTGTTGCAGACAAGATTACCAGAATCTGTTAAACTTCAGGTGACCATTTATTATAAATATGTTATTTATATTCTACTCTTGATGAAAAAAGGATTGTGTTTTTTGTCTGTTCTCTACTTAATAAGATTTGAAGTTGTGAAGGTCCTTAATTCCACTTTGCCTTAAAACTTCAAATTCATTTAAAAAAATTGATGATGATGCAGTTCTTTCTACATCTATCTACACTCAAACAGATTTGTGAATACATTCTTATTTCATAAAAAACAGAGGGTTAGACAAGACAATCTTTGAAAGACCCTTCCAAGCCAAACTAGTGTGTGATTTCTAGATATTTTGAGTGCATGGAGTGATAGATTGTGCGTGCAATATAGTCTCAATCAGATAATGAAACCACCATTTTTGTATTCTTCATGGTGTTGAAACAAAAATATGGGAAAAATGTCTCTCATTTTTACAGTCTGATGCAGTGTATAGTATGTGCTCAAGTTCTCCCCCAGAGTTTGTAAAGCTGTTGAGATTGTCTATTTTCTCTACCCTAGATGTGTCATTTACTCAATTATTTTTGTGACTGTGAACTACAACATAGAGTGGAAGCAATTGTATCGTTTGCAGACCGTTATGTATCAAAATTGCAGTATAACCAGAAATACAGGTACAATGAACTCATGCAAGCCTTGAACATGTCTGCTGCATTGACTGCCAAGAAGACTAAAGAATTTCGGTCTCCTCCTCAAGAGCAGGTAATATTAAAAAAAAAAAAAGATTGAATTAAAGATTAAAAAAACTCTTTATGATGACAAAATAAAGTCCTGACTCACTGGAGAACAAAAATTAATTTGAAAATAAATTTATTCCATGCCACAAAATACTGAATATCAGAATGTTGAAACTTGTGTTCTCAAATTTGTGCTGTAAACTGAAGTTATAAACAGGTAAAGTATGGCTATATACTAGAATATGTCCTAGGCTATTTCAGTGTTTTAACTGTGTTTTAAATCCCTTAAAGATTAATATGTTGCTGAATTTTCAACTGGGAGAGGATTGTCCCTGTCCAGAGGAGATTCGGGAGGAGCTATATGAATTTCATGATGATCTTCTAATTCACTGTGGTGAGTGGCAAGTTGTTGACACAAGTTTTGTTTGTGTTTTTGGCACTTGACAGATCAGTTGAAAAATATACTAGCATGAGAGGTTTTTTTTATCAAAGTGACTTTACAAAGTGCCTACAAAGCAACTTCAGTGACAAACTTCAGTGTATATTACAAAAATATGGGAAGCCTGTACATGGTTTTAAGTTTCACTGTTAAATCTCTATTAAAAATTGTCTAATATTATTCTGTTTATATACCAATTTTAGACTTACTGGGGAAAAAATAATCCAGACAAGTAGGTTGGCTTACCTTAAAAAGTTTATATAAGCATATGTATGAGTACATACAGATAAAAGGTATTGAGGGAACAAAATTGCTGCAAAGCTGAGCGTCAGAAATTAAATTTTAAAAAAAGCAAATGTGGAGTTCTCTGCCTGCTTTAGCTCAGTTTCCTCTTGTATGCATAACTGTGAGAGTCAGTCATTATAAAACACTCTTGCACTGCATACTTGAACTGTCCCTACTCATTTAATTTGGATTTCCTGTACAATTTTATGTGGGTTTTTTGATGTCTATTTTTTTTGTTAGTTTACTGAGTTTGTTGAGATCTTAGTCTAATTCAGACAATCATGAAATTATTAACATTTGTGGTCTGACTCATCTGATTATTACTGTTCATTGCCAGCAATTATGCAGTTAAAACTGAAATAAAAAAGCTTTTTCTATCGACCTACTTGGTAGATATATTCATAGTTACTGTTCCAGTGTATTGCTTAGTTCTATGGTTTTTGGCATCCATCTTGTCCAAAAAGAAGGGGCCAACGTCATTACAGTGAGTCGACAGCATCTCAATCTCTTCCCCAGGAAGAGCATGATATTCCTAATGGTTAGTTCTTCCTCGTCCACCTTCTTGCTTGAGGTATTATCAAATGTTTACCAATACAGTCTGATAAATCTTCCTGTGCTGGTTATCCCTAAAACCAGTGTTACCTGGTTCATGGAATTGTACTGTTTTAGTGACCTGTAATTAAGTTTCTGTTTTCTGTTTGGCGGCATGGTGCTTCCTTACCATTCTGTGCTTGTATTGTTAAGGCTTCTGATGTTATTATCTGAATGCCCTCTTAGAATCTCAAGCAACCAACAAGCTGTGATTTCCTGATAAGTCAATTGTAATTTTTCAAGTACCTCAGCCTTATCCTCGGCCAAAGATGAGTAGGTCTGCAGGTATCTAAGCTGTGCTCCATCTGTTTACTTCTGAGGGTGTTGTACAAGACAGTATTAGAAGTCTTAAAATCAAGATTTGTGTCTGTAAGGCAGAAATTTAGATAGTTTATCATTACTTGTTTTTCACAATCCTCTGTTAATTGTTATTCATCATTTCTTCTAAGTGCTTACCAAAAACTGTTCCTTTCATTCCATAATTTTTCTTTCAAGTGTTAAAATGAATAGTTAGTATCCTCCTATTTACTCCTCTTTCTCTCTGTTTTTATTACATCTATTATAATAAATTATTAGAGCTACCTCCATTGTTCAGTCACTTAGCCCTTGATCTGACCTCTGGTTTCCAAGGGTAATGCCCATTTGGCAGCACATCTAAGACTCCAGGATGGAGATTATGAAAGCCCTACAACTTGAAAATATCTTAACTCCACAATCAATTAATTTTAGTTTAAAACCTTGTGGCTGCTATGATCACTGAGTTATTTTAGCTCCTGATCACTCTTCATATTTCATGAAGTGAAACACTATTTATCGTATGCATTGAGATTTTGCTTTTTAGGGATGCACTTTTATTATTTGTTTACTACACTGTAAATGTGTATTTTGAATGAGAGTTCAAGATAGACAAAACACTGTCTCATTATTAAAATAGTTTAAAGATCCTCTGGATTCTATGCAAAACCATATTCATTACTTTGTACAGATTTATAAGAGGTGGTTGTTGTGGATAAATGCTCCTCATTATCTGTGTCCTGACTTGGTCCTGAAAATCAGTACTAAGCAATCACAGCTGCAGATTAAATGAATAGGAGTTCTGCTTGGAATGTTTAATCAGCTTTTTAGTACTAAGTATACTTTGCCATCTAAATGGAAAACTATGTATGCAATCAAGTAATTAAAGGCTTCTTCGTAATGAATATAAGCAAATAGTTACTCAGGCAGTCTTAATCCTAGCACATCGTAACTGGGAGTGGTTAATTTTGCTGGCAAAATAATGGTCCTCAGTCATATTTTTTATGTGCAATTTCTTGCTTATAAAAAACCAAACACATTTACAGCATATTTGGTAGCATCATATCAAACTGACAGTTACCTGGGTTGAAACCCTCACAGTGCTCAGACCTCCACCACTTGAAGGAAACAATTAGCCAGTAGCAACATCAGACAGTCAGCTTCTGAATGGATTGCAACTTGACAGATCAGTTGAAAAATAAGATAATGAGATATCATAAGATGATGCAGAATGAACAATGAATGATATGGAAGAGTAGATGAGACCCCACCTGGAGGAGTCACAGACCTCATCTCCCCCAGTCCAACACTGTTTTAACTCATGATCCCAGTGCATTTCCTTCTGTCTGTCCATTTCAACTTCTTCAGAGTTCCTCTCTCAGTGTTCTTCTCTGGACCCAGGACCCAGGTTTTATTTCACTACCAACTCTTTGGTCATAATAGTGAAAAATGAATACTATAAATCTGGATGTAAGAAGCATGTGTGCTGAAATTAATATAATTTGAGGAGGGCTTCTGGTACTATGTGTTAAAGCTGCTGGCCTTACTACTTCTTCTTTTATAATGTATGAAATTTGCAGGTGAAAAAAATGTATTCCCATAGCAATTTTAATATTGTTTAAATATTGAGGGAGTTAAACTTCAAACATTAAGTTTTATTTCTAATCAGTTTTATTTTATGCTAAGGTATTCCACTAGAAGAAGAGGAAGAGGAAGAAGAAGATTCCTCTTTGACTGGCAAACTCCGTTCATTAATGTACAAAATCAAAGGTCCACCAAAAGCAGAAAAATTGGAGCCTAAGGAAGAAGAAGAGAAAGCTCCTAGTAAGTTTTCTTTCCATATAAATACTTCCATGATGCAGGTGTCAAAGTTCTACACAGTCAAGAGGAGTGTATTTTATAATAAAATTTTATAAGGGGCTGAAGAAGGACACTACCTGTTTAAGTCTCTTCTGCCTCTTAGAACTATTATTCTGCATACAGAACACCTCAGATACATTTTTAAACAAGAAATTAAAATGAATGGAAGATTTTGGATCCAGATCATTAACTCTGGGGTTGAAAATTCACAAATTCTTTATAAAGAATTGTGAAAGGCTAATTATGGCACAGTAATCTAGACTCAAGGATTCTAAACTTGGGAAGATCTAATTTTTATGGATTTTTTTAATGTAAAAATTCTTCATTAGAGCTTATCTCCATTTTCTTCTATTACTTGTTCTACTGCCTGTTCGTATACACGCAAATACAGACAAGCACATAAACCCCCCCAAAACACTTGTAATCACAAACTTCTTATTCTTAGCAGTATTCCTGTACATATCCATTCTCATACCCTCTTCCATAAGATGTGAGGGGTGTTCATGGCCTATACAGGTGAGATTCATTCTGTGCTTGCAATTCCTGAACTATTTGCTTAAGCTTTCTGTTGAGCCTCTTTGAAAAACTGACCTGATTCCCATTGCTACTGTGCTCACATGCCACATGAGAATTCATCCCAGTGAGGGTGATGTGTGGTATGAATCTCACAAACTTTGTCTTTACTGTGACATAAATCTTCAATCCTTGCTAGTGACTAGGGATGGTAAGGAACAAGCAAGGCAAAAAACCAAATTCCTCCAGGTGTTCCTTTATGACAGGTTTTTGTTGAGGTTTCTTCTTGCCTTTCTGAATCAAGTTTGGGATTCTAGGTCTAAATTTTTGTAACACCATACAGATATCATGTGCAGGATTCTCCAAGTGACTTCAGGGTGGTCAACCAGTAACAGTTCTCTTTTTTTCCCAAGTTGCTCAGTTTGTCAATAGGCCCATGTACAGATGTGGAACGGTTAATTTATTTCAGGCTCAATAATTAAGTCAAGAGTTTTGTTGAGATTAGACAGCAAAATTATTTTATAACTCATGACACTTCTTACATGGTCTACTTGCCCTGAAAAGCACCTTAGAGTGTTTGCCTGGTCTGAAAGCATATTTTGGTCTGTTAAGCTTGTTAATGTCTTTTAAGTACATTAAATCTTGTAACAATCTGATATGCTGCATGAAGCAGGGCTTCATTCCCCAGTGACTCATCTGTTAGCATATGCTTTCTCTTTAATAGTAGCAGGAGCTACTCATATCTGGTAGTATCATTTCTTCTCCAGGTTTCATCTGGATTCTATTGTCATAAGTCAGGAAGTATTCACTCATAAAGCCTCAGGGTACATGGTGTTTTGTCCTTGGAACAGAGCAGTTCACTTATTTAATGTACCAGAACTTTGGGTTACAAGAAATGTGGGTTGGAAAATGACCCTAAGTGTCTATTTTTCTAGAAATTTCAGATTATTTCTTTAAGCTTGGGCCTAGAGAGTAGCCCTGGAGTGATGCATAGTACAAATATGCACATGATTAAGTCATTCAAAGTGTGATGAAAAATAATATAGATATATTATATAATATACTTGACTGTAGCTGAACACTCTGAGGTTTTTAGTCCATGTGTGCACTTCCCCTTTATGCATCAGGAAATTTGGAATTCAGAGATTAAAGGAAATGGATGTCAGAGGTATCCCAAATCCTCTTACGTGCATGAAGAGGTGTGGTGGTGTGCATAATGTGTACCTATTTCCAAGATTAAAATCTCTGGCCTTGAGTGTTTTGGTTTTAGTCATACGTACTCAGTGTGAATATTCATAAGAAGGAACTAATTGCTACAAATAAATCTTCCTTTACTCTAAGCTTACATTCATTTCTTATCACAAATGATCTTTTACCCAAGTGAGGAATGTCAGCAATTTCAACCTAGTATTAATGATGAATCAGTAAATTTTGTATTCAAAACCAAGTTAGAACTCTGAAAATAAACATATAGAGGCAAATAATTATTATAATAATTATTAATATTAATAATGATAATTATCATTATTATTAATTATCAACTTTTGTAACCATGTAACAAGTAAAAACTGAGATAAGCCATGACATGCCACAAACAATAGGGCTATCTCTGTGAAGTGCAGAATTTGTTCCCACAGGTTGAAAGCCTAATTATGGAACAGAACCTCAGAATTAATGATAGGTTTGCATAAATACAATATTAAATAAGCTAAGAAAGAAGTGTTAGCAAGTGAAAGAATAGTGTACACACAAACCCCAATGGATCTACACTATCTATAAACACTTTAGTGACGGAAAGTGGGAGTGTTCATGCCATTGGAAGAACTTTGGGAAAGTCAAGGAGTATGTTTGCCGGTGATAGAAGAAAGAAATTTGCATCGTTTTAAGAGGTAGAGTGGTTATTCCTGTTCTGCTTGATATCAAGCATGAACATTTGTTGGAACAAGGACTGGAACATGTGTCTAGTTTTCAGATAAATTCTCTAAACTTTGGGCTCAGCAAAACTGTTTTCAGCATCACTGAATTTACAAAGTCTACAATACAGGTGCATCAAGCAATTTTTATTCAGTAGTTACAAACAATACAATATTTTTAGAAAGTGCATTACCAAGTGACAGTGACTTGATCTAGAAATAAGGAATAAATTGAAAGTCTAATGCAACATTTACTTTACAAGGATGATTCTCAAAATCATGGTCAAATTAAAGGTTTTCATTGTGAACAGTGCTGGTGTGGACTTGAACCCTAAGTAGATGTTTATTGTTTTCTATTTCTCAAGAACATTACATTTATCTTGAAAAATCTGAATGCTGCTTTTCCAGTTTAAAAACCCTGTTCAGTCTGCTTGTGGTTTTTACAACCTCTTTGTTGTCTCCTGTTACATATTTTACAATAATACATGTTTTTGATGTTTTCTCTTGGAAGAGCTAGTAACATGTGATGTATTTTTCTTTTAGCTACACTGAAAGAGCTCATATCACAGACAATGGTGCGCTGGTCCCAGGAAGATCAGATCCAAGACCCTGAATTAGTTCGGATTATGTACAGCCTCCTTCGTAGGCAGTATGACAGCATTGGGGAGCTCCTGCAAGCCCTGAGGAAAGCATACACCATTAGTGCTGCCTCTGTCAAGGACACCATTAATCTGCTTGCAGCACTGGGCCAGATTCGCTCACTTCTCAGTGTGAGGATGGGAAAAGAGGAGGAATTGCTAATGATTAATGGATTAGGGTATGGAATTAATGGAATTTTGTTTTTAAGTTGGTGTGAAGCTTTTTGTTATCTTAGTAAATCCTGTGATTTTTGTTCCTAAATGAAAATTAATGCTGTACTGAAGTGTAAATATGTACTATTGATTTGCACTTTCATATATTTCCAAGGTGGCTCCAACTATCTCTCTAACAGTATCAAAAGGGTCAAAGTTTCTGTGAGCTAAAGTATTATCTAAGGAAAATGGACTCCATTACCACGGTTAAGCCTGACACTTAAACCTTAATCAAAGTACAAGTTTTAGCAGCTCTGGAGAAAAAGATTGCTAGAATTTTTGCTGGTGTCTACCTATACTGCATTTTTCCCAAACTTAAATGCCATTTTATATTTCATGTATGAGTGGATAAACTTGCTGGTGTCTTTTTGATTGGAAATTCAGGAGAAATTTCCTTTATATAGCACCAGATGATGTGAGAATATTTTCTGCATTTTTGCTATAAAATTACTTCTGTTGAGCAGTGGTATTGCGGTGCATTCTTTCATGTTTGTTATTCCTCTTGTCTGACTGAATGATGGTTGGGCCATCTAATGTTGGAAGGAAAAAAGAATACAGAAAATAAATTATTTCAATTAAAATGGTGCATTTAGAGAGAGAATTATAGTATTGTTACCTGAGAACTATATTTATTTGTCTTTCTTCGGGAATATTAAAAAAATTCTTTCCTTTACAACAATTGTAAGAAAGTTCCATTATTTTTACTATTTCAATGTAAAATTTATACTGGTTTTGTATAAATTGCAAAGACTAATCTCTTTATATGAATTGATCTATTCATGACAATGACTCATTAGGCAGTGTGCAACAGTATTACCCAATTTGTCCTTGATACAGATTTTGTAAATTTCCTGAGAATTATATGAGGGATAAAGGATAAATTTTGCCTAAAGATGGTATGGATATAAGCACCTATCAAGAGGTACTGTATTGAGACTCATCCATTCTCAGTTTTGA
>NW_005054301.1:14469965-14535143 GCF_000277835.1 Geospiza fortis
GTCCTAAAATGTTAGAAATTATTTTGGATTGGATTATTTTGAAACACATAAATTGTATTCTGGATTATGAAACCAATATACTGCAGATTCTAGAAAGTGTTGAGAGAATGATGGGCAGAGTGAAAAAGTTAAAATAGTCCTTCATAGTGGACCTGTATGCCACTTCTGACAATTTGAAAATAGTGATGAAATACATATAATAGATTAACTTAAATACTAAGTCTATTTATTGTCTTTACTTTGTGATCTGAGGAAATTAAGAGGTTACTGCAGAAATATGATTGATTAGATTTCATTTTCTTGAACTCTGTTCTCAGCTTAAAACCTAACAAAACATATTCTTTTCCACTTAGATCATCACAGATTTTTCTTTTTAAATTTAAACAGAACAGATGGTCGGAGCAATTTAGAGATGAAGAATTGCCATCTCATAATTTCGAGGTTAATATTCTTCTTATGAAGAATCTACAAGAATTAGAGGAATGACATCATATTGAAATGTGAAACATTTTGTTCGCAGATGCTTTTGTATTATGCTGAATTCTAAGAATTTTAAATTATGTTAATACAATGAATGCATACTTCTGAAATCTCAACTTAAATTACTTTGGGGTTGTTTAAAAGCAAATTGTCTTTTCTTCCATTTTAGGGATATAATGAACAACAAGGTGTTTTATCAGCATCCTAACTTAATGAGAGTCTTGGGCATGCATGAGACTGTTATGGATGTGATGGTAAATGTGCTTGGAGGAGATAAATCTCAGGTAATTTCACCACAATTTGTTATGTGTTTTGCATTTTGAACCTTCCCAAAAATATATCAGGATGTTTAATAAGTGAACAAAAATATATCCCATGTAAGCTAGATTTTGCTCATCCAAATTAAAGTATTCATTAATGAAAAAAGTAGAATATTTTTTATTTTACTAGACGGAGAAGCCCAGTAGCTGAGCCTTGATTTTTAAAACCTGAGATATTTTAGGTGTTTCATTTTTCTTTTAATAGGATAGTAAAATGTTTTGTTATTAAATATAGACTTTAACTGCATTTATTGAAGGTGTAGCTCTGGTAGGAAAATTTACCTCTTCATCTTAAATGAAGTGTTACTACCAATAAATTATAATAAGAGACCAAACCCAGTTTATATTTTAATGCTGAAATCCATGTACTTGAATTGAGCAAAAGTTTTTCTTGCAGTGTTGTGTTCTCCCTTTTCTCTGTGCCATGCTGGAATATATATATACATGTTATTTTAAAGGCAGAGTGGCATAAATTTTGAGAAGCCTAACTGAAAATTTTCACTTTTGAAGAAAGTGAGAAGTGAAGCGTGCATATTTTCTATCTTCTCTTTGCTCATGCCTCATGTTTTTATCCTGTTGCCTCCATCCCAAAAAGAGATGTCTCCTCTGATCCCAGTATTCCTTATCTAATACCTTTTTGCCTGGCCATTCATCTTTCTTATGTATTTGGAACAATTTTCAGCCCAATATTCTACCTTGTGCTTATCTTTTCTTGGTCTTTCAATTATTCGTAACTTGATTGTCTTCTATGTGCATCTGCACCACTCTTTGCCTCTTGAATCAATAATTCTCTTAAATGCTTATACATTGAATCTGCCTATACCATTGCAGTTTTACAAAGTATTCACATACCAGTTTTAGTATTTCTGTCGCATTTCAAGGCAAGTTACAATTAATTATGAAATTATTATTACTTTGCTGATTTATAGGTACTACAACACCCTGGTTTTGCTATAACTTGTATCCAAAGGTGATAAAAAACCCCTGAAACCCAAAACAATGACAATCCCCAATGCCTTCTAATTTTATTAAAAATGTTTTCCTAGAAAATTTTAATAACACAGATCTACAAAAATGCTTTACAAAAATTACCATGATATCCTGCAAAGGAAACGCAGACTTAGAAAACTGATTAGTAACCTGGTGTTGTGTCATCAAGCAGCTTGGCCACCCAAAATGACCTATTTTATGTCTCTCCTCATGAATTGTATGTAGACAGTAGGTACTTCATGAATATTTCTTTCTGTTCAGTTTTGTAGCTTCAAGAGACGGAATGAACAATCATGAAATGTAGTCTGTGGCTTAGAGATTGGGCATTTTTCTAGGTTGTGGCAGCAGATTCTTTAAGCTAGATCTCCAGCTTCTTGGAATAAATGGTTAATCATGAGGCTGTATTGACGCATATACTGTCTCTGAAGGAATGGTGGGAATGTTAAAACTTTTCAGTTCAAACTGGTATGTCACCTACAGTTCTCTGAAAAATGATTTTTCAACACTTTAATGGCCTAATGAATGTGAGAGTTAAAAGGAAATGTGGGTCCTTTCTTAAGTTAGAAAGTAACTATCAGTTGCTTATCACCTTGGTAACTTCACTATACTTTCCTTGTGAGGAGTGCAGGAAGAAGAACTGGAACAGATTGGTAATTAACATATTTCACTGCTTTGTCAACTTTCCTCTTCAGCAGATCGCTTTTCCGAAGATGGTGGCAAGCTGCTGTCGGTTCCTGTGCTACTTCTGCCGCATTAGCAGGCAAAACCAAAAGGCCATGTTTGAGCATCTCAGCTACTTACTGGAAAACAGCAGTGTTGGACTGGGTATGCCATGTAGCTGCAACACCTAAAAGCAAGAGTAGGAGCAACTGTGATATCACAAGACTGGTGTCTAATTTGTATAGCAGGCTGAAACATGCTTAAACCACCTTGTGGTTTCACCTTTAATTATTTTTCTTTTTTTTTTATTTTTGTTTCATGCTAATGTGTCTATGAATTGTATTAGGAACAGAATAGTATGAATCTGTGTTTTCAAACACCTTGAAAAAACGAGTGTTAAACACATGGTTTGACATTTTTCCATTCAAAATAGTTGTGGTTTGAAATCTAAGATTAAATTGATTCCTTATGGTGCTTGCCTGTTTCATCTAGTTTAAATTTCCTTGCCTTTACAGTTTAGGCTACTGAAGTAAATTTCGTATTTTTCTTTTGAACACTGACTCAGTTTTTTAATGCATGCGCATTAAATATTGTAACACAGGAAAAAATTTATTAGCTGGATAGATGGTTATAATAATAAGATATTTCAAGGCAAGATAGCCTGTTATTGCACAGCGATTTAGCTGTTCATGTGTGCATTTGGCCATAAAAACCACAGAAAATTGGAAAATATTAAAGAAAGAAAACAGGTAATTGAAGCTTGAAATGCCTCTTTTTGCTAAAGATAGGCATGTTTTAAAATCTTGACTTGATAAGGCTGTGCCGAATTATGTAGTTAACATGTTGGTCTCCTAAGGAAATAGTATTCCTCTAATTTGCTTTATTGTTAATACTGATTTTATTTTTCATCTGTATTTAAAACCACTGTGTTTGAGTATGCTTACAGATATGGATGTGAAGCCAGAAAAAAAAAAATTCAGCATTTCCACATTATTAAAAAGAGTTGACTCTGTTCTTGGATGAAGAACTGCCCTAAAATGTTCTGTGACTGTATTTGCGTTCTAGATTCCAGCGTGATTGCTGCCCTCTGCTGCGTGAATGTGATTACTGCAAACTCCCTTTAATCATTATGCATTAACTTTTTTCTGCAGCGTTTCCTTCAATGAGGGGTTCGACACCGCTCGATGTGGCAGCAGCCTCTGTGATGGACAACAATGAGCTTGCACTTGCATTGGAGGAGCCAGATCTTGATAAGGTGGCCACTCTCACCTATTTACCCATTTATTAAATGCTGCACTTGTGCTGAAAGGGTTTAAAAGGGCAAGCTTGATCATAGTAGTTTTTGAATATGTTGTCCTCAAAAGTACCTACTCTAGTTACATATTGTTTCAAGGTAAGGTTGACTGAGCAGTATTTTCCCTGATTTTGCCTCATGCTTATCGGGAGGCAGAGCAAAAGAGATTTATCTCTATCTTCTGCATCCTTTCACTATTATTATCATGAGAAAGAATGACAAGAAAAAAGACATGAAACAGTCTTTTCAATATCAAGAAGTGTTTTTTGGGGAGGAAAAAATTGAGAAGAGGAGAATATTAAGAAAAGGACATAGGTCTTTTGGCTTAAATCATAGAGATTTGTGGGCATGGAGGTTAGAATTAAGAGAATTGAAGGACAGGAATTTCAAGATGAAAGGTGAAACAGGATTTTAAGGGTAGGGTCAATGGGAGACTGAATCCAGAATTCAAGTCATTGGCAATGGTTAGGAATAAAGAGGAATGTGAGGAGAGGCAGGATGAGCTGGGAAATATGTTAAAATGTAACAGATTTAGAGATGGAACTGCACAGTCAGAAGAGGAGGAAAGCAGCTAAAGGAAGTTAGACATGCCAGCAGAGCATTGGGATGCAGAAAACAGAAAGCAGGGTTTAATATAAATGGAGAGAGTAGTTAAACACCTAAATGATAGCTTAGCACAGGGAAAGTCTCTGTGCAGGATGACAGGATCCTGAGATGACAGTGGAACTTGTGGGACTGTTTGTGATTAGTACGTGGTGTGGGAGAGGAAAAGTTGTGAAATTGAAATAAATGGGCATATTACAGTGATAGCTGGGGGAAGACAGGCAAGAATATGAATGGAAAGGGTGTGAGACACCACAGCAATATAGTTACCAGGCAATATGCTCTTGAGAAGTATTAGCAATTCTCTATCACCTGCAAAATTGCTGAGTGCACTCTGTCCTGTCATTAATAAAAAATTAAATGGCATTGACTTCAATCCTTGGGATACAACACTAGTGACTGGAACACAAGTATGTATTCACTTTATCTTCTGAATAAATGCTTGAAAACTATCAAGTCCTGTTTGGAATTATATACCTTTTCCTCAGAGTGCTCTGAGTAACTTCCTTACTTAGTACTGTGATAAGTTTTCCACATCAACCCATTTTTCCACTGTTGCAGCCTTTTGGAGGCAATTTGTGTACTGTATCAGCTGACATATAATTCTTCCTAAATTCACAACTTTTTCTCTCTTAGGACACTGGATGGTGACTAAATATAATCTCTTCATCTATCTCCCTTTTGCCATCTATTTTGGCTGCCTGCCATTTTAAGAAATCATAATTTGTATCTTTTTTTACAAGTTCATAGAAGATTCTTCATGGTCATTACCCATTTTAAGTGCTATAATCATGCTCATGTGTTGTCCTTTGCACAATCATATGATTATTTATTTTATTTGAAATGCACAGTTATCTGCAAATTTCCTTTTAGATGAATGAGGAAATTATTCTGTATATATTTCTGAAATTCAGTTTAATATAATTTAAAAAATTAATCATAATTTCTTAAAGATTTCCCTTAATGAAAGATAATCCTTTTGATAAGAAATGTTGTGTTAGAAATTTTTGTTTTACCAAAATTTTTTAGTCTTTCTTATTTCAGACTCTTAAAAGTGTTCATTGATATTTATCATTCTTCTGAAAAATTGTGATGGTTTTCATATCCATTAAAATTGGAATTATACTATATAAATTTTTAATGCAATCTTTATTTTGCTATTGTAGCAAATAAATCATACATGGTTATTGATCTGATTTTAAAGCTGTTGAGTATTACAGTTGTTGTGTATGTACTGTCAAAAATATCTGGATTATACAAGATTTTATTCTATTTTTCACATTCCACATTTGTTCATGTTATTGTATTTTTGTGTCATCATATGATTAGGTATCTTCAGAAACAAAGAGTGCTAACCTTTTTTCATTAAAAAACCCCTATGACTGATAAAATAATGAGCTATGTTGTTAGATTCTTAGGTTAATTGCTCAGAATATAAAAAATCTTGAAAAAAATACTGTTCTCATTCTGGTTAATAGCTATTTTTAGAAACATATTTCTAAGCATACGAATAAATTCTTACTTCTGTATTGCAGGTTGTTACCTACCTGGCGGGTTGTGGCCTGCAGAGCTGTCCAGTGTTGCTGGCTAAAGGGTATCCAGACATTGGATGGAACCCAATAGAGGGTGAACGTTACTTGTCATTCTTACGATTTGCAGTTTTTGCTAACAGTAAGTGTAATTTCTTGGCATCCAGATTCCATCAAAAGGTTTCCTTTAAATCAATTTCCTAACCATCAAAATATGTTAAATCTGAAGAGAGGTTAATGCATACTCTCCTCATTACAAACACAAGACTATTGGTGTATGCTTATTATTGTAAATTTTTTTTGAATCTTTGTAGTTAGCTGTATTTTTTTCCTTAATTTTTTTTTGCAAATCACATAATTGATTAGATTAACCTGCAGCCATGGTAGTGAATCATGTTAGGAATTCCTTGGAACAGGAAGACCAGGAATAGGGGTCACATCAATATATTCTTGTCACTTCTCTGTGAAAAAAGTCTTTCCCGCGCTCTAGCATGTGGTCCCTCCCATGGGAGACAATCCTCCACAACCTTCTCCAATGTGAGTCTATCCCATAGGCAAAAATTCCCCACAAACTGCTGCAATGTGGGGCATTTTTCCATGGGGTGCAGTCCTTCCAGGACAGGCTGCTCCGGTGTGAGTTCCCCTACCAGGAAACCTGACGAGTGTGGGCTCCACTCTCTGCAGGTCTGCAGGTGACTCTGCCAGGAGCCTTCTCCAGCAAGGGCCTCCCACGGGTTCACAGCCTCCTCTCAGGCCTCCTCATGCTGCAGTGCAGGTCTCCTCCATGGGCTGCAGGTGGATCTCTGCATCCCTGTGGATCTCCACGGGCTGCAGTGGCACAGCTGCCTCACCATAGTCGGCACCACGGACTGCAGGGGAATCTCTGCTCTGTCGCCTTAGGATGAGGACTTGATTTCTATTTTGCAACAATTAGGAGAAAATGCAATTTTCTTCTGGCTTAATACCTTTCAGGAGAAAATATGTGTAGTGTTTTTTGGTCCTCAGGTGAAAGTGTTGAGGAAAATGCAAGTGTTGTTGTCAAGCTCCTCATTCGACGGCCAGAATGTTTTGGGCCAGACCTTAGGGGAGAAGGAGGAAATGGTTTGCTGGCTGCCATGCAGGAAGCCATCAGGATCTCCGAGAATCCTAGTCGTGACCTTCCTTCCCAGGCATATAAAAGAGAAGGGTAAGTAAATGTGAATGCTTGTTTGGCAAATGACAATTTAATAGCTGGTTCAATCATGCTTGCAGTATGTGGATAATAGACCCTGTTGTGTAAGGCATTAGACAAACAGGGAGAATTAGAGATTCACATCCACAAGCAGTTGCCATGTGGTATTCATAAAGCATTAGCCAGATAAAAGTGGAATAGGAGTTACAGAGAGAAAAAGCCCGAAGGACAGAACAAATGAGAAGACTGCTGTGGAATGCAGCTAAAGTTAAGCTAAAGAGGAAGGTAGAAGGCTCATGTGAAGTCAGCTATTACAGTTAGCCTGCATGCTTACCCTAGGGACAAAAACCCTTTAGTCTGGAGCCAAAGGGATGAGCATGTCTGGTGAATAGTCTCCGGATCATGTCTCTAGCTTCAGAGAAGAGCTATAAAATGTAGATTAGCAAAAATGCTTACTGTTATTTTTAACTTTTTAGTGATGAGGAGGAAGATGAAGAGGAGATTGTGCACATGGGAAATGCAATCATGTCCTTTTACTCAGCTCTCATAGATTTACTTGGACGCTGTGCACCAGAAATGCATGTAAGTTCATTCTACCACTTGCTCAGAAAACGTAAGGAGATTTGTAAACAAAATTGTAAAAAATTTGTAAACATGTTTCACTAAACCTTTCTCTATTCAAAGCCTTCTTCCCTCCAAAAGGTAGACTTTATGGTTTCTTGCTGTATCTAAGTAGACACAAGCTGCAAGCTGTTTATAAAGAACCATGGTCTTTTGATTCCTTTATGCTTTTTTATTTATCTAAAATTTTGGTAATTTTTACATGACTATGAAATCAAAGCAAATATGAACTACAAGCATTGCACAATCAAGTGACCAGTGTAATAACTTCTGAAATTGACCCTTTATTATTCTCTAAAAAGTCATAAAATAATTTTTATAAGAATGTGATAGAGGGCTGCTTTTTGTGTGCATTGATGAAATATGGTGCCCACACCTCGTGAATATATGGAAAAATATGTAAAATAACTGTTTCAACTTTAACACCTGTACAGCCACATGCAAGACTTGGTTTGAATTAGACTGATTGTTGCTTGTTGGTGCTTAAAATTCTTTAGTAGTTTAAAATCCTCTATTTATCTCAATACAATAAGAGTGAGAAGTTTGGCTTGCAGCCTCCCTACTTACACTTACAAAAGCTATTAAGTTTATTAGCTATATGTGACTCTCTACTGCCAGACACAGCAGTTTCATGTTATGAAAATTACTGGTAGAGATTTTCAGACACGGGTTATGAATACATAATTTCTGCTAGAAGTTGAAAGGAATTGCTCATCTCGTTGTAAATGCCTTTTGAAGATTTTTACAGCATAGAAATACTAGAAAAATGCATGGACATGTCACACAAGTCTGCATACATTTGTAGTGTAAAAAAGCAAGCTCAAAACTTGTCACCATGGGATCTCTAGGTAACATGGACACTTCATAAGTTTTGGTTTTATCACCATATCTGGTTGGTTTAGGAATCTTAACAAGATGGAGGTTTGTGCCTTATTGGGAATCCATAATATTATAAAATCATTTATGTATATATATATATATATAAAAGACCAGATACAAACATAGGAACACCTGAATTTGGCAACTTCATTTATTCTTGGATAAATTGAATTTCTGTGCATTTTCTTCTGGTGTTTGAAAAAAATCATATTAATACAAATATTTTGAGGAAAACTTTCTTATGTCCTCAATACTATATTTGTTAACTGATAAATTTTTCTAACAGCTTATTCAAAGTGGAAAAGGGGAAGCCATCCGAATCAGGTCAATTCTTCGATCCCTAGTGCCAACTGAGGATTTGGTGGGGATTATAAGTATACCACTAAAGTTGTCCACAGTTAACAAAGGTAACTTCATACTTTTATTAGACCATTTATTTTTTATGAAAGTCTTTTGCCACATTAGTCTTCAAATGAAAAACAGAGCAGTTTTGTTAGTTGAATGTAAGCAGAGAACTGTTCAAATTTTTATTAGATCTGCATCAATTAGAGCTGCTCCAGTGGCACAGATATTTGCTCCTGTAGAGCAGAGAATGTAAGAACATAAATACTTTAAAGGATCACACCAATGGGCCAGTATTTTGTTTCTAAAGCAGTGGCTTTAGAGACATTATCTCCTTAGGTAAAATATTTAAGCTTGGCTCAGTCCCTTTGTATTTCCACATTATCCAGCCATCTGTAGAATATTTTACGATTATTTCAAAGCTGTCATTTAAGAGTGAAAGATAATTAAATTGCAAAATAATAGGGGTTTCTAAAGAATAAAAACTTTCTGTTCTAGATGATTATTTTCCAGCATAGAACAAAACTGAAGAATGTAGTTTTCTTTGAGTATGTGATTTTACATATTAAATGTAGTTGTGATGGGTTTCATTGCCTTGGTGTTTCTTGTTTTATTGGTTATCTACTATTAAAATTGCATTGTATGTTTGTGTAGATGGCACAGTAAATGAGCCAGACATGTCTGCCAGTTTCTGTCCTGATCATAAAGCACCCATGGTACTCTTCTTGGACCGTGTCTATGGTATTAAGGACCAAAGCTTCCTCCTTCACCTACTGGAAGTTGGATTTTTACCAGATTTAAGAGCTTCTGCCTCTTTGGATACAGTACGTATTTCACTATTGAGTTTAGATGAAATGGCTGGATCTAGTGGCTCTGTAAGTGTAAGGAAACTGGAATTTCAAGTCAAAACAACCTTTAAAAAAAGGCATTGTAGGCTCACTATAAAAGAAAATCAATATTAATTCACTATTAATTTATAGTGTATAAGTCTGATTTAAGCATTCAGTGTACAAAGTGTAAAAGTAGTTTAAAATCTTTTGATACAGGCTTTACAGTAATTCAATAAGTACATTGAGTATACTGCAATAGGCCTGATGATTGTGTTTATTTCATGTTTGTTTTCAATAATTACAGTGAAAATCCAGGTATGTGAAGAAATTGAGATGCTGAGTCTTATTTAAAGCTTAGTGGGGTTTTCTAACTTGTTTCAAAATAGAGGCTACATATTCATTTCTGCTGCTATTTGTTCAGGGTGCAGGGGTGCAAGAGATGGAACATAAATGGGTGGCTTGAATTTTCTCCAGCTGAAAAAGAAATTACTTTAGTCCTCATGTATACACTGGAAACATCATCAGCACCCAGCCACCCAGGAGACTTAAGGACTATTACATTTTTTTATGTTTTATAGCCTTCATATTTAGTGACCTTTATCCAGTGTGGCACTAATGCTCATTTGCTCCTTCATGCAGGTTTCTTTAAGCACCACAGAGGCAGCTCTCGCCCTAAATAGATACATTTGCTCAGCTGTGTTTCCACTACTCAAGAGGTGTGCTCCCCTCTTTTCTGGAACAGAGCATCATGCCTCTCTGGTTGACTCCATGCTTCACACCATATATCGGTTATCCAAGGGACGGTCCCTCACAAAAGCTCAAAGAGATGCTATTGAGGAATGCCTGCTTGCTATTTGCCAGTATGTATGATACCTGGGTACAAATTCATTTCTTTTGTGCAGGATAGGTATTTTAACAGCTTCTTTCTTTGCCTGTAGTGTAGACCTAAGACTATTTTATTCTTATATAAAATAAATGACCAGTGTTATCTCAGGAACTGAAATGTAGATTTATCTGTTCACTTAAGAGGGTTCAGAAGTAGCACAATTTCTGTGCTATATCCTTAGATAGCGAGATTCCTTAAGCACCTAGCACTGGTTTTTCACAATACTTTTAATGAGTGTTTTGTGTCCCAATATGTAAATTGACTTCAATTTTTATTTCATTTGCATTGAACTGTATGAACTGTGCCGATAACATCTATTTTTTAAAATTACAGTCATTTGCGTCCCTCTATGCTACAACAGCTGTTGAGAAGGCTGGTTTTTGATGTGCCCCTGCTAAATGAATACTGTAAAATGCCTCTCAAGGTAAATACTTTATTTTCTGTACATGCATCCAGCATAAAACTTCAAAAGAAAATGTTGTTGTCTTGTTTTTAAAAGCAGAATGGGAAGGTTAAAGCAATGTAAAATTACTTCTGAATTGAAAATAATGTTATTGTTTTGTAGTCTTTCAAATTAAATGTAATGTTTGCAAAATTTTTGAAAACATGCCTCATGCAAAGAGTAAGGTGATTATGATATTTTGTATAGTGAGCTGTTGACTTTCCTGCTGCTTCAGCAAAAGAGTATTTCAATGTACCAATTTAAATGTCAGTGTTATCTTGAGATTTCTTCTTCTGCTATATGAACTATAATAACTCTTGGTGGGATCCATGGTCCAGGAATGAATTTTGAGTGAAATCTAAGAGACAAGATGCAGGGAAGAAAATTCACTTTTATTTTTGAGTAATCTGAAGCTTTATCTAGTTTTATCTAGTTTTTCTTTTGTTTTCTTTTCCTTTTGTTCTGTAAAAATAGAATTACAATTGTTAGATGGTAAATGAATCTTATTTAGAACTATTCTGTCGGGTTTGTTTCACCTTTTTTGGGATAAAAGAGCCTGATCTATGGTCTGCATCTTTTTCTGAAAGAATTGAAATTTTATCATATTTTAAAGTAGAGCTGCCATATTCACAAACATACTCTGGAGCATCATTAATTTTTGATTGAAAGTGTGGTGTAGAGGGAGTGTTTGGTCTGGCTTTTAACTATTATTTTCCTTTCTTACACAGAATTGCAATTAAAAAAAGTCAAGATTCTAATCTGATACTAAATGTGATTTTTAAAATTTCCATGGGATAAGAATTTTTAGTTCTACAGAAGAAACTGGTAGAAATTTGAAATTACATGGAAAGTGCATATAAATAATCATCTATACTAGCTCTTTAACTGTACAGATTTCCTGTATGATAGTTTTTTCCTGTCAATTTTTCCAGAGCTGAGCCGAGAGGGTGTACCACAGGTGTCTTTTGCAGTGTTTTGAGTAACACTAAAGCAACTACAAATGACAGGAGTTAAATCAATGTGAATTTGTAAAACTTTTCATGAGAACCTACATGACTGGCCTTATACCCATTTCATTGTCTGTGTTTTTGTCCTGTGAGCTAGTCTGTACTCACATGGTGACAATTCTGAAAGTTTACTACTCCCTGTAATCATTGAGAATCCCACAGCCGGAGCTGGAGATAATACAGGCTTTATACTTTCACAATATTGGCTCTGCTGCTTTTGCTGCTTTTCCAAAAAGAAAAAGAAGAAAAAAGACCGTTATTCTGATCTATTGGAAATGAAGAGACAGACATGAATAATACTACTCCTGTAACTGTTTAGCATAGCAGTGTTTTATTTTGTTAAACAGCAATGTTTCACAAGCATTTTTATTTCTTGAAAATCTAGCTTCTGACAAATCACTATGAGCAGTGCTGGAAATATTACTGTCTGCCTTCAGGAATGGGAAGCTATGGAATTGCAGCAGAAGAGGAGCTACATTTAACTGAAAAACTTTTCTGGGGAATATTTGATTCCTTGTCCCATAAGGTAATGGCTGCAATTCACATTACATTATGGGGTGGGTATAAAAGCATTACATTGATAATTTGCTGTGCCTAGATGAGAAAGTTCCTGTTTTAATGGTTGTTTCATCTAATATGGGAGGTACAGTAATGAATGCTTTTGATGAAGTGAAAAATTGAACACTGAATCTTGAAAGATTCTCTCCAAGACAATGAAATTTCACATCTTTGCTTGATATACTCGTAAGTTTTACACCACTAATGAGGAGATACATATGTGTGTGTGTGTGTGTGTATATATATATATATATGTATATACACACACACACGCATACGTAATGTTTAGCTCTCCCTGCACTAACATGTCAGTGTTGTCTGCTCTCCTATCTTGGCTCTACTAAATATTTCAAATTACTTTTTACTGACAAAAAATTAATTCTAATAAATATATATACATGCTTATCAAATTTTCAGTATATGCAGAATAAATTTACATTGCCTGTCTTCAAATATATATTTGTATTTCTTTAGTTTTCCAGCTATTGCCCAGCTGAAGAGATATGATGCAATATATTATGAAATAAGCACTTTTCCATTTTTGCAAAATGTGATATTGGGACTTTTAATCTTACTCAGTTTTTCTCTCAGTAAGAAAAAGTTGCATTTCTAATACAAGAAATGTCTTCCTGAGTAAACACTTTTTCTGCTTGCTTGGGATCAAAATTTAGCCCAATGAAAAATCAGTTTTTGCTTTAGGACAATAAAAAATCATGTTAATTGTGTCTCACTGAATTTATGTTCTCTTTCTAAGCTAAAGATTTAGATGATTGCACCTCTAGGCATTCTTATTTATAATATGGAATAAAAATGGTCTCTGCATTATTCTGAAATGGCTTTTTAAACTTTTTTTGATTTTAGTAACTTTTACACCTCTCTTAGTGCTTTCACAAGTGTGAAGAGTGTCAGGAGTGCCTGATGCAATCAAATTTTTCCAATTAGTGAATCTTAGATTTTAACAGATAAAGTAACATTATATGTTTCTGTCAATACTAGTGTCTCTCTATAACAACATTTTTATTTTTCTGTAAATGGTTGTTAGCCCAATGGTGGTTAATGAGAGTTGTGTAAATCTGATCTGTTGACCTATAGTATTCTCTACCATTCTTTTTTGCTCTAAGCTATTTACAGGTTTGATGTTATTAAAAATAATGAAATCAATTTGCTACAATAAATCAAAATTTCCTTTAATGAGCATATTTTAAAATGCAAAAGTGCAGGGTGAAAAGAAGGCAAAATGGTGATGGCCTCTGCTAATTCTGCAAGAATTAGTAATTTGAGAACTAAGGCAGGGTTTTACAGATTATCATGCTCTGTAACTGCTCAGACAAGCCTTCATCCTCCCTGTACAGGCCTTCATGGCCTGAAGAAAGCTCGAGTTGAACTCCCATTGCATACACATACAAAATGTCACCACACTCTTATGTCAATCTGAGTAGTTTTAAGAATATATCATGTTGATATAATGGAAAATGCATGTCATGCTACAATAATTTTGCTCTATGTTTGAATTTTAAATGTGACTTACTGTTTGTTTGCATCTTCTAATATTTGTTCGCGTCTATGGCTGCTTGGATTTCACTAACATTTTGCATGTTTTTCTGTTGGGTTTTCCAACCAGTTCCTATCTCTCCTGCAGAAGTATGATCCAGAGCTCTTTCGAATGGCTTTGCCTTGTCTAAGTGCTATAGCAGGTGCCTTGCCCCCAGATTATTTAGATACACGAATTATGTCAACTTTGGAAAAGCAGACTTCGGTGGATCCAGAAGGAAATTTTGATCCCAAACCTGTCAGCACATCCAAGTGAGTCATGTAATTCGTAGAGGTTTGCATCCTTTAAATATTTTGATACTATTCCTTATTAACATTTTTATCTTCTGTAGGGAGAGTTGGCTGGTGACTGACATGTTAGTGGTATTAGGACTTTCAGAAGTAGTACAGGGATTTTTGCTTCCTCCTGCTAAATATTTCACTGAAACCTGTCCTGTTTACCAGACATAAACCTTATTCTTCTCAGCCCTGAAAAGATGTTAAATATTTCCATTTTATATCTACAGAGGAAATAATAAATTCTATATTTATTATGCACCTGTTGTGTAAAAGTTCAAATGTTTGGGATAGATAAATTAGAAACCATCATTATTTTGCATGTGCTTATGACAATTTGTACAAGGTCACAAAAATCTGGTGATTCAATTGGTCTGTAGCCCAATTTTTTATAAAGTCTTCCCTTAATTTTGAGAATTGATCTTTAGAAACATATTATGGAAAAATAGGCAGATCACATAGAATGATTAAATAGAGATTTGACTTTCCTAGTAATTTTTTGCTTTTAAAATGCAGATTTTGTATTCAAGAATTGAGGATCAATAGCTCAGTCTTGCTATCAAAGTCTTACACTTCCATCATTATGCATTGTGAAACATCCATGTTAAAATTATTCTTTATTAAGAATTAGCAACAAATTTACCTGTGGATTATGCAGGTTTTTGTTTCGTTGCAATTTCAGCTTCTAGAAAATGTGACTGTTATGTACTTAAAGGTTCTTTGCAAACGCCGTTATAGCTACACCTTTTTTGTGGCATTTCTTTTAAAGAACAGGGAATTACTGTGCCAAATGCTTTGCCTTCATTTGACGGTGAAGCATTTTTGATTGGTGCTATCTTTTGCTGACATTTTTTTCATAAATCAGACTGCAGTAACTTATGATTGAATGACCACAGCCCTCTCTGCTTACAGCCTTGTACTTCCTGAGAAGCTGGAGTATATTGTAAGCAAGTATGCTGAACATTCCCACGATAAATGGGCCTTTGAAAAGGTAGGAGTTATTTTAAGACTGGCAGCTGTCCAGGACTAGTAAATAATTCCTAGGGTGAATATTGAAATTGGAACTGGACAGTTTAACTGTTCAGATTTTATGGATGTCTACATATTTATTTTGGGATATTTGGAAGAAATCTCCTGCTTAGGAAAATACATTGCAATTAGTTACTTTTTCAAAGAATTTATTAGGAGAGACTTGAGGGGACTGAAAAAGAGGGAATTCGGTTTGGCTTTGCAGGGGGTTTTTTGTTTCTTTAAGGGTTTGGTGGGGTTTTTTTGTTCTTTGGGGTTTTTAAAAAAAGTTTAGGTGGGGATATACAGTTGTTTAGGCATCACTTTGCCTGGTAATGGTGCTTTTTGACTGGGAGTCGGAGATTCAGTTTTACTGCAGCAGCTCTATGATCTAAGAAAGTACAGCCTAATGTAATTTTTTATTTCAGATAAGTAGTTGTAAATTTTCTTTCTTTTTAGCTTTAAGAACCCTGTTATGTATTGAATTAGGAAATAATTTTCCTAAGCCTCTGTCACTATGTTGTGTTTCTGTTTTGTTATTTCTAGAAAGCTACAAGAAAAGACAATGAATTCTTCAATAATTTATTATAATAATTAATAACAAATGAATAGCAATTTTATGGAAGAGTTGTATAAAACAATTCTCTTGTTTGGGAGGGCCTATGTATGCAAATTTGTAGAGGAAGGTACACATGCATATGTAAATATATACAGAATAATTTCAAACCATGAATTTCAGTTACTTTGATTTAAGGTAAAGGATTCATTACATTCTTCAGTTCTTGATCTGGTAATGTTACATATTCTTCTCTGTGTTTCTGACTTTGGCCTCCCAGAGAACTGGGACAGTACATTTATCGTATTTTGGGACAGTCAGTGCTGTCTCAATGCACGAATCCACTTGAAAGGGGCCAGTCTAAGCTGGGCTCAGGACTGGTATGGTGAGACCCACTGCTCACAGATGTCTCCCTTCTGTCTCAGTCATGTCTTGTTCCTGCATGTCCAAAGATCCTCCCCTGTGGCACTGAGCAGCTCTTGGAGTGGGTTAGCAGCTTGATGTGACAAAGGAAACTCCTTACTTTGCTCTCACTCATCAGTGTTGTTCTCATCTTATTTCACTGGGGTTTGCAGTTGTTTTTTTTCTCTTTTTCAGACTAACAGTGGATGGAAGTATGGTGTTTCACTGGATGAAAATATGAAGACTCATCCATTAATAAGGCCTTTCAAAACCTTAGCTGAAAAGGTAATAGAGGAAATTTCAGCTGCATCAATATGAAGTAGATTGATTTGTGTGCTTTTAAAAATCCATTTCAAATATATTCTATTAAATGTCTGGTAGAGGAATCAAGAAGAATTCTTACAGTTAATAGGTACAACTTTATGCTGAAGTGATATTTCAGTTAATCTTACACTGAATCTTGTGTAATTTACTTCCATTAGGCATGATGTTAATTGTTTCTTCATAGGCCTGGGCAAATTTGAATTCAGAAGCGTCAGTAGCACAGTTTTTTCAGGCTCTCATGGATGAGGAATAACTGGCAGAAACTCCTGGACCTTAATGAAATGTAATTTAACATATATGAAGGCAATTTTGTCTTCCAGAAAGATGGTAGAAAAATGTAAAAAGTGTGTAGGAGATGATTCAGTTGAAAATGCGGAAAAACATTTAAAGTATTTTGAATTTCTTGACTAGGCACAAATGTCTTCTAGCTGTCAGAACAGTGAAGCAAATTTGAATTCTGTTACTTATTTTTGTAATGATTCACTGGGAGACACAAGTCAATTACATATGTCTCTCTTCAACACATATTTCCTGTTCAGAAAATAGACATGACAAGAATCAAGAGGGATTAAAGAGGTTGAGTTTCCTAAAGTTTATAAATTGCTTTGAAATCTTTGGAGAGGAGCCAAAGAATTGTTGGTTGCTATTTAAGCAGTTCAAGAAGAAATTTCTGAATTGTCTGAAATTAGAATTTTTCAACATAAAAATCAGGTCTATCCCTAAAAGCTATCATTTTGAGCAACTGGTTTATGATACAACCTGAAATACTGTTATTTAATTGATTTGAAAACTCTTAGTATAGCATATTCAGAATTTTGCCACATATTTTCAGACTTTCTAACACTTTTACTTTTCAAACGAGTGTTGGAATATAGGCTGTTGCCTATTTTTTGATTGGTAACTGTGTTTATATGAAGATGTGTGTAGTTCAGTAACCTTCTGTATCTGTGAGTGGATATAAATAAAGGAAGACTAAAAAAAGGTCTTGAGTGCTTGATGCATTTGAAAATGCATACTTGTTTAACTAATTTTTAGCACTCACAAGTACCATCATTTCTTTTATTATTTTGTGCTGGTGGAATTAATGAATAAGTTTCCAGGTCCAATCTACATTATTGCTCCAGGGCTCATTGCGGTGCTGTTAGTTTCTAACACTTATCCCAGCAATTAATGCCACTAAGAATATTTTTTTTATTGTAGGTATTTCAAAACTTTTCTCTCGTGTAAAAAGAACTATATTTTGTGTTCTCATTCAATATACAAATTTTCTATAATTTTGTGGTACGTGGCACTTAGTGGAGAAGGACAGAGTATTTTTATTATGCTTTTGCTACTTACTAAATACAGAAAAAATTTTGCATTATTTCTTCAAAGGAAAAGGAAATTTATCGTTGGCCTGCCAGAGAATCACTGAAAACCATGTTGGCCTTGGGATGGAGCCTAGAAAGGACCAGGGAGGGAGGAGAAGCAATGATACATCAGCGTGAAAATGAAAAACTTCGCAGCATATCTCAATGTAGTCAGGTAAGGTAGAACACCTTGATTTCAGAAAACAAAAGGTCTGTTAGTTAATTTACCAATAAATTATAAACAATTATGTCAATTTTATATTTCTTTTAGTGAAAAGAAACTTTTAATGGTAGAGTTCTAAGATTGGAAGTCATGTCACTATAATAAACACTGTGCCACACTAAAGAGGGGATTCCAAAAAGCTTTTAAGACAATGAGGCTATAAGAGACCATAGATATTAATTTTATTAGAAGAACTTAAAAGCTTTTTAATATAGTCATTCAAAGAAAACAGACAAAGCATTTAAAGTCTTTAAACTAATAAAAAAATAAATATAGCAATTTTTTTTGTTTGGTCAAACAGAAGAGCCTAACATGGGCTTTTGTTAAGATTATAATTATGACTGACAAACTAGATTTCACATTTGATACAGGTTTTTTTTTAATCTACAGGCAAAATTTTCAGGTGACGATAGATTATTTTTTTCGTTTGTAGATTTTTATAATCACATGTTGAGACTGCTGGTCAATATGTCTTGGAGGAGGAAAGCTGTTTAAAATTATGACGAATGTTGGGGAATTGTTATTGTATCCCTCAAGGTGAATTACACACATTTGTACATAAATATAGTGAGAGTTAAGGAGCAGTGCATTGGACACAAGTCCTGGATGGAGTGTGCAAAACTGTGTCACAAGCTAATTCCTTATGTACACTTGCACCAGCACTGATCCTGTGAGCATCAGCACCTGGCACCTTAAGCCTGTGTTGGGTTCCTTCTCCAGGCCCACTATTTGCTCCAACCAAAAGGGGCCCCTGAGCACTCATTACAACATAATACTTCAGTATTTCTTATCTCTTCAGCAAATCTCACTCCCTTACAGGAAATTCTGCTGTTTCTGGAATCTCTGCTTCCAGCCAGTTGAACTTGTTCTGCAGTTGGGCCTTCTTGGCCAAGAAGATGCATGACAAAGACATGACAGAGTAGAGGTTTTCAGCACATAATTAACATGACTACACATTTGAAATCACTGATTTATATGTAACCGTTCACATTTACATGCACCTCCGACAGGTTTTTGAACTGGAGCTTTCTCACTTAAACCAGTTGAAGATTGTGTTCATATATTACACATCTAGTATTTCTTAGTCTTTCATTTCCTCAAGAAAATAAATTATCCTTTTTTTGTACTGTCTCATCCTTGGCACAGGGCTCACTCAGGCTGTTCCCACATGGTTCTGTCATGTTTTGAAGGCACATCTTGTGTGTCTTATGGTTGGTTTCCTCTTAGGCTAAAAGCTTAGTTCTTTACAGCTTGCCACCTACTGTGAATAGAGAGATCTAAGTATCTGCAGCAACCTGCATGCTTCCACACTAGCAAACCCATTCCCTTGATCATCCAGCGCCTTCAGTACATTGCAAAATAGGTGACCAATTTCTACAAGAAAGTATAAAACTGGGAATGGTGTTATTCTAATCAAGTCAGTTACAGAGATGTTGTAATTGAATATTTGGTTCTTTTATCTGAAATTTTTTTATCTGAGAATAACTTTCTTTTCCCCGCACAGGGAAATGGGTATAGCCCAACACCACTTGATCTCTCTAATGTGGCACTTTCTAGGGAGCTTCAGGTTCGTATTTGTGTTTTACATATATTATGCTGAAAGGAATGGATGTGTTTAGTTTCATTATTATTAATGAGTTGAATTTTGTTTGGTTTTATGAGTGTATTTGTGACTGTAGCTATGATAAACTGTTGTAGAAAGGGTGCATGCTATTTACATAGTGAAAGATGAAATTTCCACGGTTCATGCCATTGGTGCTTCCTGAGTTCCCAGAAAATATTAAACATGAAGCTAGGGAAGGAGCTGTCGATAGCATGTTATAATATATATATCCTATGCTTGTGCTGACTTCAAAGAACAGATCAATATAGAAATTCCACTTAACTATGATGTTTCTTTATCACAAGAGTGTAGACTTAGGACTGTGTAACTATGTAGAGTTACAGAATTTTTAATCATCACCAAATCTTACATATTGTTTTTTCTGATGCTAATGTAGGGAATGGTTGAGGTAATGGCAGAAAACTACCATAATATATGGGCCAAAAAGAAGAAAATGGAGTTGGAAAGCAAAGGTAAGCCACAATCCTGCAAACCACACCAAAAAAGACAAGGAGAATGAGGGAAAAGTAATGATCTGAAAGATGACAGTGTAAGACAATAAAAAATGAATAGTTCCTCTTGTGCATGAAGCAGCATAAATCTTAGAGTAGAAAAACTTACAGTTCTTTCAACTTACTAAAGGTGGAGGTAGTCATCCTTTACTGGTACCTTATGACACATTGACAGCCAAGGAGAAATCACGGGACCGTGAAAAGGCACAAGAGCTGTTTAAATTCCTTCAAGTCAATGGTATAATCATATCTCGGTAAGTTGCACATTTTTTCAGATGCTTGCTTGCATTCAGTGCCCAAACCAGCATGTTAATCTTATCTCCCTGCAGACTGGCAGTTATTAACATAATTACTGTGCAGCATGTCTTCTATCAATCAGAGTTATTTTCATGTTCAGAAAGACTCTTCTAAAACAGCATGTTCAGGCAACATTTTTAATAAGTATGTGATCATAGTAAATACAAAGTGCAACAGTAGGGTAATTAAACAAGAGGATAATTTAAAATGTCTAAGTTAGCAGCCAGCAGTGTCAGTAAGGATCATGGGAAAATTAATCTGAGGTCTGATACTGAAACATATCTATGTAAAACTGCTTTTTAATCCAGTATTTGAAAAAAAATATTGCTTTGAGTTCTGTAAAGTAATAAGACAAAGTGGCTGTACTTTGTGGGCACTAACTTCTACTCTAGCAAAAGCACAGACATCCTTAGTTTTACTGCAACTTGAATTGCTGTGTCTCAAAGTAAGCTGGTCTGTGAGGACACGTTACTGTAGTATGTGGCTTTATATGATGGAATTGTGAATTACTATACTATAACTCTCCTCTTTTATTTGATGTGAAACACCTGAACACATAGGAAACCTCAATTTTCTGGCATTAAGCATTTTTGTGAACTAAATTGTATCCATGAACAAATTTTTCTGTACATGCATAGAGTCAGATCTTTCCTGTTTTCATTTATATCTACCTTTCAAGTCTTCAACTCTTTTGAAAGTATACTCAGAAATTTATAAAACCCCATGTTTAGGATCTTCAAAATGTAACTGTTCACTTAGAGAATTAATAATATTTCTAAGAGACAATAAAACAGTTCTAAATACATTTCTGTAGTGCTACAGAGGAAAATTCTCTCTTGCCACATAGGTAGGCTCTCAGCCTGAACCCAAAATGTAGGTATGCCACCAAGTATTTTTATAACCTCCATAATTGCTTCAGAGCCATTGAATAAGAAAAGCTGGTCTACTTAGTGCAAATGAATGATATTCTGAAACACCAATGGAAATACTCAAATTTTGCAGCTGCGTGTGTTTGGGTCAGGAAATAAATTTTTTCAGTGTTGCATCATGGGACAAATCAACTTGAAAAAGCATCAACTTTTCAAACTCTTCATTGATACAGGCAAAGAGTTTGCAGTGATTGTCTGTATCAGGATGAATCAAGACTATAATCTTTTCAGTGTTTTCTTCAGATGAATATATGCATATATATATTAAAAAAATCCTTTGAAGTACTCATTGCAATTATCACATTTCAAGATGTCATTCTTGAAAATGTTGGACTAATCATTAAAACATAGAAATTGTTTATAATTGGAAATGTATAGGCGGAACAGCATGTGTACTTCACATATACCATCTGCCTCTGTTTTTGGGTTTTTTGCTCTTTGCTGAGAACATTTTTGAAACAGTGTGTTTATGACATACAGATAAATCTTTCAGGCCTTACTCAAGTATGTATTAGAAACAACATAGTATTTTGTTCCACGTCTTTAAATCTCTGTAAGCTCTTTGGATATTGTTTTTTATACTTCACAGACTATCAACATCTTTCAATATTTAGGAAAGTATGTATAATCTCTTGGGAACCAGGACTTCTTATAAACTCAAAAAGAAAATATTTACAGTGACCTCACTGAAAATACAGATAAGTACTTAGTCCCCTTCATGAAAGTGAGGCAGCAGAAGATGCCTCCCAAGCATACATAGCTGTTAATTCATACTAAATAATTTGATTGCACAGGGGATAAATTCACAGAGAGTCATCAAAGTATATAAACTAGAACTCTTAAAATTTTTTTTCACAAATTAAACTAAGATGGGAGGTTAGAGTCCTACTAAGTTTGTGTTTAAAACAGGATTGAAATGTCTTCCTTGGTTCTCTGGCTTTTTTCCCCTAGACTACAACCATTTCTTTCCTTTTAACTATGTTGTGACATGGTCAAGAGCATATATTTTATTATTAGATTTTTTGTGTTAAAATTTCTGCTGCATCAACCTTCTCTCAGAATTACTTTTTTGCTTGGATTTCTCTCACAGTTGTTTTTAAACTGCTAATCTAATATTCCATTTTGCCTCCCTAATTTACTCCCATACCAACGGTAAGGGCTCAGTACAAATGATCATTTTCTTATACCACAGGAAAGAGTCCAGCAGCTTTCTTTTTTTCTTGTTCCTTTTTTGCTTTTGCCTCAGTGCCACAAACTACCAGTTCCTTCTTCCCTACTTCTGACACACTGATCAGCTCCTCTGTAGTCTGCATGTCCTTCGGCCAGGTTATTTTGTCTTAACTGAGAAAGGCTGAGTCTTCCTATCTGCTACTGCTTGAGGAGGCTGTATAGAAGCAGATGAAGTAGCCATTTATGATTAGCCAGAGGTTTTCCTTAATGTCACTCAGTTACTTCCTCACTTGATAAAGCAGTTAGATGTCCCGGGTGTCTCCCACTATCTACCAATAGCAAATCTCAATCAGAGTTTAGTTCTTTTGATATTGGAATAAAGAGATTATGAAGAAGTTGTAGACTGAACAAAAGTACAAGAGAATCTCAAGGAAATGAAGATGGAAGAATTAACAACTTGTGAAAGCAAGTACATTTGTAAACAGAATAAATTTAAAAATGTTCAGAATTAGGTGACTTCAAAAGGGTAATGAAAAAAAAAATCTCTGTTCTTGTCCTGGATGCCAAGACAGAAATTGTTTGCAGATTTGTGGGATGAACCCTTAGCAATGAATTGGAGAGTTTGGCTACCCTTCAGAGGCGCTTTGATAGTCTGGAGAAATGGCCTGAGAGAAATCTTATGAGGTTGAGCAAAGGTAAATGCAAAGACCTATACCTCGGATGGAGTAATCCCAGGAATAGGGGAGCTGAGCTTGAGAGCAGATGTGCAGAAAAGCTCTTTGAATTGTGCAAGTTGAACATGAATCAGAGATGTGTCCCTGTGATGATGAAAGCTGACTGTGTACTAGGTTTTATCAGTGAGTGTGTTCTGCAGGTTGATGGATCATGAAATTCTCCCAGGATATGTTGTTCCAGTTTTAGTTCTCCAGCACTAAGGAAGACATTGAGAACAAAGTCACTCAAGGGGGAAGCCACTGAGATGCTCTGTGGATGGATGCCAGGAGAGGCTCTGAGGAGTGGTTGGATTTTCTCAGTTTTAAAACAGAAGGCTACAATAGGATTTATGTCTGTCTTCAACTACTTCATGCAAGGCTATAGAGAAAATGAGGTCAAACACTAACGCCTCAAAAGCAATAAGTTGTTACAAGGAAAATTCTAGTTAGATATAAGAAAATATTTCACCATTATTTTTTCATGGTGAGGGTGGCCAAATATTATACCGTCTCCAGGGTCATTATGAGATTTGGATCCTTGAACGTACTCCTTCCAACCTTAATTTGTGTGTGATCCTAAAGAATTTTAGAATTTTGGTCATGTAAGTTTCATTTGTACTTAAAATCAAATCCAGTACTTTAAATCTAGGCCCAGACAACCACACATATCTTTATTCCTCTTTAATATCTTGTATGATCAGCCATGATTTATGTATATGGATTTATCCTAAAGAATAAACAATACATGCCTCTTTTGAAATTATTGTATTCTGTTGAAGTTTTTTGAATACTTTAATAATATAATACTTTGTTACTTACGCTTAAGTTTTTATTTAGTAGCTGAAGTAATTTTATTCCTTCATAAAATTAAAGGACAAAATGAAGTTTAACTGTGATCAATGAAATGAAGGGTAGTACTTAGGCTGACTTTGTAAAGATGCAACTGCTGACTTCCCAAACACTTGGAATGTAAATGTGCCAGCAGTAGAAATTGAGTGACCAATGCATTATTTTGTTAGGCTCAGAGGCACGATGGCTTTGTTTGTGCAATAAGGTAGCACTCTAAAGTTCTTATCCTAAGATACATGTATTTTGGATACTTCCATCATAAGCTATCATACCTCTTATTAAAGTCAGTTCATTTTTCTCTATTTCCTCCTAGATAGTTGATAATTAACTGTTACCATGGTCATTTTCTCCTTCTCATGAAAATTTACCCTAATAAAAATATAAGGCATGAAACGCTTCAGAGTACTGTCACCATTTGTACTACTGTCATCATCAGTGCTACTTCTCTTAATCCTTTTAAAAACAGGGGCCTGAACGACATGGAGTTGGATGCTTCATCCATGGAAAAGAGGTTTGCCTTTAAGTTTCTGAAGAAAATTTTAAAATATGTTGATTCTGCTCAAGAGTTTATTGCACATTTGGGTAAGTTGCAGATTTTATTTTTAAAATAGTTAGAATTGTTGAAATTTAAATATTTGATTGATAGGTTTGCATTTTTAGTGATCACTATTTTTATTGCATTTAAGAAACTTAATGTCTTTTAATTTTCAGATTAAATTATTGAACATTTGTAACTAGCTAAACAGTTTCTGCTCTTTTATTTTTGAGTAAAACTAATTTTTCAATTATCTAAAAGATCTGAAATATCTATTGTGTTATTTATTATTAGACAGCTTCTTATTTGTGTCTGCCTTGATTGTATCCTTGCAGAAGCCATTGTAACCAGTGGAAAAACTGAAAAATCTCCACATGACCAAGAAATAAAATTCTTTGCTAAAGTGAGTGATTATTTCATGATCATATATGTTCCACTATACAGATTATGTAAATTTATTATGTTAGACTGCTTTTCACATAAGGGAAATACATATTTTCCATTTTTTATGATAAATAATCAAACTGTTATCAAATATTTTGAAATGTCTTCAAAAATATCTCAGGATGTTTGCTGGATTTGAATATTTCAAAATACTCCAATATATCTCTTTCTGTATGAGAAGGAATGTAAAATTTAAAAGGCAGATTATTCATTCATGATATTAAATACTCTCACTGAATATATCAATTTAATCTGATTTTTTTACCACAAGATATCACTGAAGTGCATATCATCTAATTAGCAGAAAGAAATACTCCTATGCAGTATTAGATACAAAACAGATAGCTCTGTGGAAGTCTGTTTATTATTTATGTAATTTTGAATAAAATTTTAAGACTTCACTTTTTAATTTACACAAGTTTGTGTTTGAAATAAAAAAAAATACAGTTGTTAAAAAACTAAAATTCTTTTTATGAACTTTGACCAATCAGAGCATTTCTGCTATATTTACCATTGTGCTCTGTAAAAAATACATTTTGTGTCTATATTTCTTAGGTTCTTTTACCATTAGTTGATCAATACTTTACAAATCACTGCCTCTACTTCCTGTCTTCTCCATCAAAAATCCTCAGTAGCAGTGGATATGCATCAAATAAGGAAAAGGAAATGGTAGCAAGGTAAGTAAAATAAAAAAAATTATCCATAGTAGGGTTTTATTCAGATAACCAAAGGTCTCTTCTTAGATTGTAGAGAAAGACAGAGAATTCAAAAGCTTATTTTCCTTACCTGGAAAGTGAATATTTTATTCTACCTGAGAATGGCAGTGAGTGAATAAAATTCCTCATCTTTGTATTCTTCATTTTATATATATATGTGTGTGTGTGTGTGTATACATATATATATATATACATATGTATATATATACACACATACACACAATTGAAGAGTTCAGTATATATAATAACTATTTATTTTACAATATGTAATTGTAGATGATAACATAAAAATACTAAAAAACAATTCTGTGAGCAGTTGAATTACTTAGTTTCTTACGGGGTTTTGTTTCATTGTGGGTGGCAGTTTCTGGTTAAAACTCTTTCCACTGTTGGTTCATTTAAATGGTCTCACACTCAGATAAATTTTCAGCTATTAAAAAGTGTTAAAACCACCATGAGACAGCTTTTTAGGTGGAAATACAGATTCTAAACAAAATTACTTCTGCCCCTTCACAAGTGTTACTGGAATTTCATAAATTTTGCGTCTCTTCACTGTTTAGATGGAATCAGCCATTTGACACAAAGTTATTCTAGAAAATTCTGTTAAAAATAAATGCCTTTTAATTTAGAATGTGCTGCGCATATGAAAATAGGAATTTCTCTTTTCTGTGATTAAAATTTGAAAATAATAATAAATAATATTTAATTGTGTATTAATGATGACTTTAATAATTTGCCAGGTTTTTCCTTCCCCTTGAGGTATGCTACCAGTTACTTTCTTTTGGAAATTTTGTATCATAGTATTTCAAACTGTTTTATGGTCATACTTTCTTAGTTTAGCGGTCAGTTTCTCAGATTTCTTTAACTTTCCCCCACTTTGTTGACCAGAGTTAACTGCTTTTTCCAGTAGAAAGTAGATATAAAATTTGAATTTAAAGGTTATGTGCTATTACATAAGCAGGCCTAGGATTCCACTCTTTGGTTTATCTCTCAACACATTTTTGCATTTCTCTAAATTATTATTACCCTCTGTTTCCATCTTCTTTGTGTGTGGCAGTCCTTATAGAGCAGTTGTGTGTAAGAGTGGTTAAGTCCCCAAGATTCTGCTTTACTCAGCTCAGACATTTACAAACTTGCAAGATAGTCCTCCAGGAGCTGGGAAAGACAACTCAGGCTCAGGAGGATGGAAGTGTCACTTCATTTCAATTTCATGCTTCCTCTCTGAGTACTCCTGTTACTTCTCTAAAGTCAGCCAGGTCTCCATGAAGGTAGGAGGATGTGTTCTAGGGCTATAAAAGTGGCTTTACAAAGGCACATGAAGAAGTTAGATGTCTAGCACAAGTACCTGCTAGTATAACTGCAGAAATATCTAATAATTCTTTGTGCATCCTTCACTGAGAGAAGTGACTATCTGCAATTTCCATCTTATAGGAAGTATAGTATCTCCTTACCATTGTGAAGATAACAATAAAAATCTGTGGTTAGTATGAGACCATACCATGTCCTAAGGTATATGCTTTGTTTTCTCATGCCCTAATTTCCTTTGTAAAGTATGGCCCAAATGATATCTAAGTCTGTCAGCTGTCTTTGTTGAAGTAACCCCTTTACTCTTTAGGGTGTTGGTTCTATATTCTCTTATCCCACTATTTTGACAGGTAGGTTAGATATGCAAGTATATACCAGAAGCTCTTCTAGTGTGTATATATCTAGGATTCATATTATCATCATCAGAGGGTAAATACAGATTTTTTTATTCATTTACAAAGGACATCCTTGCAAATTATTTTAAATAGTATGAAGATTTTTAAAATTTATTTCCTGCAGAATGCCAAGTAAAACACTAAAATGTTTCTCATTTTTTCTTGTCCTTACAAAAAAAATTCTTATTCAGAAATAATAGCCATAAAGAATGACTCAGCCATATAGCACACAATTGTTGAAAACCACTGTCAAAAAAGTTTTAGATTTCAAGACATCTCTGAAGTGGTGAAGTATAGGAAATGAAAGATCTCAGGAACTGGAAAATATTACTCTGCTTAATGCAGTTGACTGTTAATCATCATGTATCACTCAAAGCACGCTTTACAGGAGTTATGTTGCGTTTTCCTTTTCGTATTCCTACTATTCTTTACCTCCTATTCTAAATAAGTCTTTCATCTTTGTCTTGTTTTGCTCTCTCTGTTCTTCTCTACTTTAGCCTGTTCTGCAAACTAGCTGCTCTTGTTAGACATAGGATCTCACTTTTTGGTAAGTAGTTAAGAAAGATCTTGATAAGAATTTAAAGAATACATAACCATTGTTTCTCTTAGCTGAAGATTTTCATGACTATAGCCAAAATTCTATTAAATGCTCCATAAGTTTCTAGTGAAATCAGTAAGGTCATTGAACATGGCTCTGAAGCTAATACTTAATAAAATATATAAGGTGTCAAAGCAGGAAAAAACAGCACATTGTCATATCTCCAGACTCCATGAAAAAAATATCAGTGGTTTGCAGTTACTTTTCACTTTTCAAAAGTAATCTTATACTAATTACTTTGATTTCTGTCATCCAACTGTTGAATCCAATAGACTAATTTCTCAATAGATAAAAGGGGATGTAAGAAAAAATAATATACCTCCTACAAAGATATTGGTAAAAAACTTTAAAAAGAAATATAAGTGCTACAAGATACAGAGGTCAGAATGTTGTGAGGTTAGGCGGTAAAAATGTGCCTCAAGTAGACATTAGTTATTCTGTTTAGTTCCTATACGGAAATTGACTTAAAAAAATTAAAAGGTATTTCTAGCATCAGACTTAACTCCCTCCTCAGTGACCTAAGGTAGGAGACTTAGGAAATGTCTTGTTTAAACTGTGCATCTCCAGTAAGGCCATTTTGGATCATTATATGATGCTATGTTTCCTGTGCTATTGTGCTCTTATAATATCTCTTTCTAACCAGGAAGCGATTCTGCTACAATGGTGAACTGCCTGCACATCTTAGCTCAGTCTCTTGACACACGGTAAGTTTGCAACTTTTGTACCAGCTGCAAACTACTAAGATTTTACTGAGCTTTTCAGAAGCAATTGGATTCCTTCTGTATTTTTTTAATCTTTATTTGTAATCAAAGATCTTAAGAGCATCAACAATTCAGCTACTGCCCTCCACAGTAGCAAATTTTGTCTAAAGTGTTTCACGTACATTTTTCTGCTCAATGTCTGTCATTCAAACACTGAGAACACTTGTCAAACTTTCCAAGTTCATTTGAAGACTTTATGGGGAGATATTAATGACATGACCATTGGAACTGAAAGTAGTGATACCTGCAGATATTAAGAAAGTTTAGTGCATAGTGTAAAATTTGTCATTAGAAGTATGCAGAGTATATTAATATATGGGCATAGTTATATTTACTAACTTTTACTGCTTATCATTGAAGTGATTGTGTAGATTAAAACAGAGGCAAGAAAAGTATTTGAATTTGAGCTGTTTTCTGGCCTGGTTAAGTTACACAGCAGCCTGATAATGAACTTATTGTGAACTTGTTGTGAACAACACTGGCATCTTCAGTAAGGTGTCAGAGAAGCATGCAAGAATTCAATGAATGGGACTGTGATTCTGGCATTGCAGTTGCATTTTCTAGATTTAGGGGCTTTGAACTGTCTTGACTTACACACCTAGTTACTGTGGCTCCCATAAAACTATAGGGATTAAGAGTTTGGGGGTTTTTTAGCATATTTTATAGAGAAACTTTCTCATGACTTTTGATATTTACTGAGAAGGAATTATTCAAAAGCAGACCACAAAAACCTGGAAAGGCAAGACTGTGGAATCAGTCAATCAATAACTTTGTTGTTATTATTTTGTATTAAATACTCAAAGGAAATTGTTACTTATACTGCTATTTAGATGTAAGTGCTCTCTTCTGTTCCTAGTGTGAAGTTCCCTGATACATATGGGTATCTTTAACCACTGACAGAATGTAACTAACCTGTACATATATCTCTATACAACTACTAAATACCAAGACAAAGTTGACATTTTTTCCCTTTTTGTTTTTCAGAACTGTTATGAAATCAGGATCTGAGCTCGTTAAGGCAGGATTGCGTGCCTTTTTTGAAAATGCAGCTGAAGACTTGGAAAAGACTTCTGAAAATCTTAAACTGGGAAAATTTACTCATTCACGAACACAAATCAAGGGTGTTTCCCAGAATATCAATTATACTACAGTAGCATTGTTACCAATCTTAACATCAATTTTTGAACATATTTCACAATATCACTTTGGAATAGATTTACTTCGTAAGTATTTTATTTTAATGTTGAATTTTATTGTGTTATAGTGCTACAAATGCTTTTTAGTAATGACTGCATGGATTCAGAGAATGAAATTCTGTTTTCAGTAACATGTACATTTCCAGAATTAATTCTGAAATTAGCAACATATTACCTTATTTCTAGTACATGTTCAAAAATAATACTCAATAAGCTTAATTATGCACAATATTTCTTCTAACATTTAGAGGGAAATTAAAATATGCCTTTAAGTGCTTTCTTAACAAATGTGTGTATGCGACTAGTTTTCCATACAAAAGTACTGTTTCATTATATTAAGACAACTCAATTAAGTTCCCTGTGGATTTTCTCTTACATGGGAAAACCACTGCAGGTCTTTGAATTTAAATTTTCCCTGTTTTTAATATCAGTTATTTTAAAAATACTGAAATGACTCTTTGAGATTCAGCAATGTGCTAAATGGTTTTATTACTTTCTAATGTCTGTAATTATGTTCCAAAATTTTGTATATGTTTAGGTCATAATTAAAAGATGGATAACCATGAAAATAATTTCTTTAAAAATATGCTGAACCTTTAGATCGTGTACTTAAAAGTTAGACACACACACAGAATGATGTTATTTAGCTTTAAATTGGACTCTGCAAGTATGATAACCTGGAATGTCTTAGTAATAAGTGTCTGCTGTCCTCTTGGAATGTCTAATGATCTGGTAAGCTTTGGAATGAATGTAGATGATAGACCAGGAATTGAAGGTAAGTGCCATATGGAGTATGGACACTCAGAATGTTCCATGATATATGTGCTAAAAATTTTGGATACTGTTTAAGATATTGCATAAAACAGATGTTTGATATTTGAAAAGTAATCCTTAGCTGCATAAATACTGATAATGCATTTTCATTTTCCTCTAGTGGGTGATGTACAAGTTTCATGTTACAGAATTCTTTGTAGCCTCTATTCCCTTGGGACTGGAAAGAACATCTATGTTGAAAGGTATTAAGTGTAAAACTCAGCATGCAAAATTTTCTTTTCATTAGGAGTCTGTTGCTTAGGTAATAAAGCATTTTGGATGAAAGGTGAATTTGAAAGAGTGAGAGATGTTTAAAATACACTTTCCCTTGAAAATGGTTGCTAGACTTCAGCATTCAATTCCACAGGGAAAAAAACTTCAGTAGAAGTAAATAACTTATTCTACATATGGCAGTGTATCTGCACAGAGTCTATTTTTCCCATAGGAAAAGCTAAATTTTTCTTTGAGTTGCCATTAGGTTCTCAAACTTTTTCTGCCACATATTGCTGTGATAAGTAGGCTGAGTACTAAGTCGGAAGCATCTGTTTCTCACCTAAGTCTATAAAGGGTTCTCAAAAGAGTTGTCCTGAGCATAAAATCCTGAGTTATGTAGAGTATTCTGACAACCATTAGCTCTACAAAGAAAACCACTAGTTACTTGTGTTTAAAAATGGCCAAGGTCTGCAATTCCTTTAAGCATCTAGTTGCTCTGCTATGTTTCAAGCCCCTTCTTCCAATAGAAGGAGATCAAATCTGTGTTTGCTAGCTCAGAAAACAGAACCCTTATTGCTTGTCTGTGTATCACAAGACAGGAGCCACAATAAGGATAACCCATCCTAATACTTGTGGAAGTTTTCGTTTAGGCAATTTTTGCTGCCTTTCTTATGAAAAGGTAAGATCCATAGGGAGAGAGACACTAAACTGGAAGAAATTCAAGTTGGTGGTCTGGTTAGGAGAGGCTTTGCCTAGTGTGAGGAATGCTCATCTCCAATTCCTTCCTTCCAGAGTTTATTCAGAATTCTTTCATACAAAGTGCAAGAGGTGTCTGGTGGACAGATCTTTCCTCCCACTCTGCATGCATGCACATGTGTGCACAAGCTGTGTGTTCTCATTCAGGCATTTATGCATCCATCTCTAGTCACAAAGCTATACTCTTTTACTTCTCTTTCTGGGCTTCAAAATTCTAAATACTCCTTTACATAATAGATCTGATAGGAAAAATAGGAAGTGCCTTACCCCTTATCTAACTAGCAGTCAGGGTCTTCTCACAGGAAATGAAACATGATTGTGTTTGAGCTGCCTTTCAATAAGAAAAGCTCAGAGCACAAGCCTCAACTTGACTGACAAAATCTGTAAGCACTGGACAATTTCCTTAAACCTATAGAAGCTAGCAGCATCACCTTTGTCTGCAGCAATTATCTTCTTAGAATGGAAAAGTGATGAGATTTCATATATCCAAGGAAACTAATTATTCTCCTAAGGCTGTGTGAGAGGTTTCAACTGTGGATTTCATTTAGTTTGTTTTTCACTAGTCTCAGACTCCTAAATTACAGTTTTAGGCAGACATCAGTGTCTAGGTGGGAAGTAGGATTTCAAACACAATGCTCAATGTTTCAGAAAATTTAGAAGTGAGTGATGGAGCTGACTTGAACAGTTATTCAAATTAAGCAATGTTCAGTTTCAGGATCAAATTGCACATTTTTCTCCTAGTGAATTTTGGCAGGGGCATTAAGAAGTTTTACCTTTCATTGCAGAATGAGTCATAGTGCACTTTTCATAGATAAATATCTCTTTTTATGGCTGAAATAATTCTGCTGGCTGCAGGGGCTCAGGGCTAATTCTTAATTCAATTGCTGCTGCTGCTTTGTTAAGACAAACTTCCTTTGTCAAATGTTTATCCTTTGTACAAAGACTGTTCAGCTTCTTTAGGATGTTGGAGTTGTTTCTGATTTTTCTATGAACATTTCTTCTCTAAAAGTCTCCATTTATGATTCATAAATGTTGAGAACTGGATGCAAAATACTGTAGCTCTTGATTACTTAGAGCCCTAATGCTCTACTCACTGGATACCTCTCTTCATGGTGTTTCACTTATCTTGGTGCATTAATAGGCAACCCTTGAAAAGATACCTTTCCCTCACACTTGCCAGGAGTTGCCTCATGAGGCTGAGAGTTTCTGCCCTTTTCTCAATCCCTTTTGCAATGCCCACATCCCAGGACAGGGATCTCAGATCCCAGATCCCCAGCTTCACTACCATCCAATATCATATCATGGGTCATGATATCCAGCATTGGAGCAGTCAGGTCATGAGGGGCTCACCTGACTGTTGGATGAAATCTATTCACACAGCTCACCCAGGGATAGGGGTCAGGGGATTATCACTCACCCTGGGTCTTCCTCCTTGTGAGGGCCCTACTTCCTCTTCCTCTCTCACTAAGACAACTGATTTTGTCTGTCCTGTATTTTTTCTTCTGGGTAGGGGACACTGCTAATGGCACAAGTTGTTCCTCTGGTTCAGCTGCAGTTTGAGTGGTCCCAATGCATTGCTTTCCTCCTCCTCCCCCTGAGGGTGCTGTCTAGTACCAAGCAGTGTCTAAAAATAGTAGCTAGAGTCCAGCATGTTGCATAACTTTGCACCTCCCCAAAACTGCCACAGCAGTTTTCCTTCAAATATTCTGCCACTTTATCAAGCACTCTGGTTGCTCTGGGGTAAACTTAAAAACCACTGGAGCAGAATCATCCTTCAAAGGTTGGACCCTTTTCTTCCACCTTCCATACCCCTTGTGACTATCCACCCTTGGGGCAGATCTCTGAAATACTCCTAAAAATCTCTTTCGTAACTCCGTGGTGCGGACCAAAGCAAGGGGACCCAGCAGACCAAGCAATAAGAGCAACCTTTTCTTAAAAGCCAGATGAAGTTCAAAATCCTCAAAAGCAAAGGTAACAGACCTGAAGGAGGTTAAAGGGGTGAAAAGCTGGGGAAAATTATCCACCCTCTTCTTCCCACAGGCTGGGTACAATTTTTAATGGACTCCCTGAGGTAGTGCCCAAGGTAAGAGCAGAAGAGCAGCACTGAATACACATTCCAAATGATCTTCGTTGTCTTTGTTATCATGTCATAAGCTGATATTACACAGTGCAGCCACAAAGCAATCCTCATCCCCCTCCCTGCTCTGAAAAATATCACTGTGAGGAGCACATATTGCATATATGGGAATGTATACAGGGTTAGGTACCACAACCATGTGACCAGTGGCTCTGGACCTAATACAATAAATGCTTAGATCACTTTTGCTTCCTACCCACTCTGATCAGATATGTTGTTATCTCACCCTTTCCTGCCCTATGTTGAGTGCCAAATAAGGGTGTTGGTTTCAAGACGGAACTCCCTAAGTATTTCCCACAGAAACACTCCAAACCATGTGCCACTTGCTCAGTCCCTCCTCCCCTGTCCCTGTGGTGGATGGAGGGAAGAATTGAAGCCACTAAAGGTAGATATCATGGGTTGAGATAAGAAAAATTTACTGGAAACATCAACAAAATAAAGCAATGAACAGTAAGAGCAACAGTCCTAACAATGGTGTACAAGAAAGAGACAATTCACATGCAATTGCTCGCCATCACACAGGACCCCTGACAACGTCTGACCCCTAAGGAACCCTGTCCCTGGCAATGACATGAGGTGGCATAGAATAGCCTCTGGGTCCTGTCCATGCCAAAAATTAACCCTTTCCTGATCAGAACCAAAATTTTGGTGAAGGTGGGGTTTTTAAAACTGTTTTTCTTGCACCACTGTGATCTCCGGTAGTTCTTTTCACGCGATAAATAAATTTTTTTCTATGTTGTCAGACAGTTCCTAACATTTAAAAAAGATTTTAAAAATCAGCTATAAATACTAATACTTCTTTTTATCATGTATGCCAGACACTGAAAGCCTGGTGAAACACTTTTCCTCTCAGATGACTTTTAGTGTCTCTCACATACAGGCAGCGCCCCGCGCTTGGTGAGTGTTTAGCATCTCTTGCGGCTGCCATTCCAGTAGCATTCCTTGAGCCTTCCCTCAACCACTACAATCCACTGTCTGTTTTCAACACAAAAAGTGCAAGAGAAAGAGCAAGTAAGTACCATTCCTCACAAAAAAAAAAAAAAACAAACCCCAAAACCCGTTCACTTCACTCCAACTAAATAATAGAAGTTGTATCATGAAAAAGCCCTGAATGTATGCCTCAGCAGAGAAGTCATGCTACTGATGTTTGCCGTTGCTTGCCATTTTAACCTTGCTCTGCTTTGTTGAGACTGTGCCAACAATGTTCTCTTTCTCCTAGTATTTTTTGATATTTTTCTGAACATGATGTTTGAATATTTTTCTAAAGATGTGTACTGCAATATTTTAATCTTAATTGAAGAGGTACATATCTACATTACAAAAATTTTTTGGCAAAATATAGTTGTGTTCATGTAGCAAAATACAAGAGGTATAATATCTGATTTAAGTGCACAGGAAAATAATTTCTATGTTTTTGTTGTCTAACCAGTGATCCAAAGCAGTTTGGTACAGGGAACTCCCAGCAGAATAGGATCAATTCCATGAAACCTTGATGAAAAAGGGACCTTGACAAGTTGAATAGATGGGCAGAGAAGAACTGCTTGAAATTCAACAAAGACAGGGTCCTGCACTTGGGGAAGAATAACCCCATGGACCAGTGCAGGCTGGGAGCTGACCTGCTGGAAAGCACCTTTGTGGAGAAAGATCTGGGGGTGCTGGTGGACAACAAACTGTCCCAGAGCCAGCAGTGTGTCCTGGTGGCTTAGAGGGTCACTGTGACCTGTATTAGGAAGAGCATGGCCAGCAGGTCGAGGGAGGGGATCCTGCCCCTCTACTCAGCCCTGGTGAGGCCTGATCAGCCCTGGTGAGTGCTGTTTCCAGTTCTGGGCTCCTAAGGACAAGAGAGAGATGAACTGGAGTGGATCCAGTGAAGGGCAATAGAGATTATGAGGGGATTGGAGGATCCCTCTTATAAGGAAAGGCGGAGGGAGCTGGGCCTGTTCAGTCTCATGAAGAGATGACTGAGAGGGGACCTCTTCAATGTATACAAAATAGCTAAAGGGAGGGTGTCAGGAGGACGGAGGCAGGTTTTCCTCAGTGGTGCCTAGCAATAAGAAAACAGGCAACAGGCAGAAATTGATGCACAGGAAGTTTCACCTAACATGAGGAAGAACTTTCCTGTTTGGGTGACTGTGCATTGGAGCAGATTGCTCAGGGAAGTTGTGGAGTCTCCATCACAGGAGACACTCAGAACTGTCTGGACACAAACCTGTACCATGAGCTCTAGGAATATCCTTGCTTGACCAGGACCAGATCACAGAATCACAGAATAACCTGAGCTGGAAGGGACTCACAAGGATCGTTGAGTCCAACTCCTGGCCCTGCACAGGACTCCCCAACAATCACACCATGGGCCTGAGAGTGCTGTCCAAATGCTTCTTGAACTCTGTCAGGCTGGTGCTGTGACCACTTCCCAAGTGACTAGACCAAACTCCTCATAAGGCTTTCCCTTCCCCATCCCTGTGGCCTCCCTTTAGGTACTCCCTAAAAGCTTGATGCTTTTTTAATATTCTGATGCCCAAAACTGAGCACAGTAGGTAAGGCCTCGCTTCCAGGTGAGGCCACCCCAGAGCAGAGCAGAGAGGACAATCCCTTCCCTTGCCTGGCTGTGATGCTGTGCCTGATGCATCCCAGGACACAGGTTGGCCCTCCTGGCTGCCAGGGCACTGCTGACTCATAATATACTTGCTGCCAAACAAGTCCAAGGTTCCTTTCCATTACATTGCTTTCCAGCATCTCATTCCCCATCTACACACAGAAGTCCACAATGGGCCTTACCCATTTTCTCTTTCTGTTGATAAGAACATGAATCCTTCTACAATGAATTTCTTTGCTTGCTTCTCTCCCAACTTACTCTCGATGGATTCATATCTTAAAATATTCTAGCATTTTCCTCACTGATCCATGAAAGAGTCACTAACTGCCAAAATCTTTGTACTTTTAAACAAACAAACAAGAAAAGTAAATAGGGGTAGATTGATTTCATATGCTTCATGAAGTTTTTTCCATACTAAAACAGTTATGGAAAAGCTTCTGCTAGCCCTTCCTCACAGGTCTGCTTTATAAGAGCTGTACTATAACCATTACCATATCCAGAAATAGTGGAAGAATTTTGCTTAAGTGACTGTCACTAGATTCCAATGTGTTGTTAATTGCTGAATAAGCATCCTTTATTTTCTAATACAAGCATATGATAACTGGAATCTTTTCTGGCATTTTTGTTGGGAGATAGTTCGTGAACTAAGTACAGTTTCATTTTAACCCCATACTTTTGAATTGTTTCTTTCTCTTTCCCCTGGGTGGATTTAATCTTTGGCAAACCAGCATAAAAATTGTGAATAATTATGAATACAATGTTCAGAGTATAACCAATACTAAAATAAGCTTTCTCTTCTGCACATTTACATAACTCACCAGATAATCACAGGACACCTTAGGGTAAAGCCATAGCTTTATGGCAGCTATTATTTACATTATTGTATATATGCACATCATCCCTAAGACACAATTTGTGAAAGGAGATACTCATGCATACCCCAAAGTGTTACTATAGCTCTGCCTGTCCAAGATGATGAAGGAAAAAAATCAGAGCCATTTGTATTTAGGGTTTAAACATAGATGTTCTCTTTCATTTTGCTAATTAACATTTTGGTTTTCTGCCCTTACTTGCAGTTTTAGGTATGCCTGATACAGTAGAAGAAATGTGTCCAGAGATCCCTCAGCTTGATAGACTAATAAAGGAAATAAATGATTTAGCAGAGTCTGGAGCAAGGTATACTGAAATGCCTCATGTAATTGAGGTGATCTTACCCATGCTATGCAACTATTTATCCTACTGGTGGGAAAGAGGTTCTGAGAGTGTTCCTCAAAGTGCTGGGCCTTGCTGTACAATGATTACATCTGAGCATCTGAGCATTGTTCTTGGAAACATTCTAAAGATCATTAACAACAATCTGGGAATAGATGAAGCCTCTTGGATGAAAAGAATTGCAGGTACTGTAAATATTTTTTGAACAGTAATTGTACTAATAATATTTAATTACTTTGCTATGCTTTACCTTATTGCCCAGTGATATAATAACAAAAAATCTAACTAGAACCATCATGAAAGAAAGAAAAATAAAATATAAGTAACAATAAGATAAATATGTTTATGTTTTATTATTGCTTATATGCATGCATTGTAGCATCACTGTAAGTAGAGAGATTTCTATTCTCCATAAGAGATTTTGAAAATCTCCCTCTCTATGCACTGTATAAGAGCCTTAGTGCTTAATTTGCAGTTGTGAATTCCATTGATTTTCAAGACTCCTGAGTAGAGTGAATTATGTTCATGAAATATCAGGACAACATGGAAAAAAAATGTAAATGGTGAAATAATCTCAGGAGTAATCCAAGTTCAAAATTAGTTTGTTTGCCTGAATAAATATGTGAGCTATTAAATAAGCTGAAAGTTTTTTCAAAATATCACATAAGATCTAGTATTTATCTTGCTAAACAAGTTTACCATATCCAAATTTTATCGTTCATATTATACAGTGTAAGAATATAATGTGCAATAACATAGTTCAAGATAATCTATGTAAAGGTAATAATTTCCTGCTAAATTTGAGTAACCTTAAATAATAACAAGAATTCCATTAAAATTTAGTAAGAAGTTTTCTGCTTAGTTGTAGAGAGTGTTTCCTGCAGTTTTGTACTGATTGTTCATCTACATAAGGTGATAATAAACTCATTTTTTCCTTGCAAGGATTTTTTGGCTTTAGTAGCTTGCATTTTGACTTGAATAGTTTGCATACAAGTACTTGTACAATGTCGATCTATGACCTTGAATTACTCATTCATTCTCTTCATTTTAATTTGCCCAAGGCAGAGAAGTAGCAGAGAAGTAAAGGACTTCTTCCAGAACATTATCTTCTGGTGGTTTTCTGACATTGAATACAAAAAAACATCCCAGACACAAAAAACCCCAAACAAAACAAAAAGTATTTTTCTGAGGACGTTGTGTCTCAATCCTTATTTTGTTTAGGTCCTTACTTAGAGACATGGGACTTGCCAAAACGATGATGGTTTAATTTATATTCGACTGAAATACTTATAATCCAAATCCATAATCTTTTAATCTCTCAATAGACAGTTTTTATAAAGGTGCATTCATCGTTTTATTAATAATTTTATGGTGTAACATTTATGAAACCCCATAAACTTTACTGTTTCTAGAACTTCAGCATTCATGTTAATACAATGAAAAACACCAGTTATGCATTAATCATAGAATTATCTATATTTTCATATATAGTTTATGCTCAACCCATCATCAGCAAAGCCAGACCTGATCTTCTCAGATCTCACTTTATTCCAACACTGGATAAATTGAAGAAAAAAGCTATGAAGATAGTGATGGAAGAAGAGCAACTGAAAGCAGACAATAAAAATGACACCCAAGAAGCTGAGCTACTCATTCTGGATGAGTTTGCTGTACTTTGTAGAGACCTTTATGCCTTCTATCCAATGTTGATACGTTATGTAGACAACAACAGGTAAAAAAACCTAATAAATAAACTCATATTTATTACTTAATATACTGGAATCTATGATCAGACAATCAGGAGGAACACAGTCCATTTAATCTTAGAGTGAGAATCAAATCCTGCATGTTTTAAGATTCTTAAATCTTAATCCTGAATAATTTAAGATTCTTAAAGAAAGCTGTACCTTTAATTCACACCTTTTGCTCAGATGCAAATTCCTAGATTAACTAGAAAAATGTTACCTGATCTATTAAATAGGGATCATTATGGTAAACTGTCTTCTTTTAAGTATCTTTTAAATTTCTCTTATTTTTGTAATTAGAGCTAATTGGCTAAAGAAACCAGATGTGGATTCTGATGAACTCTTTCGAATGGTGGCTGAAGTTTTTATCCTGTGGTGTAAATCACATGTAAGATAAAATGCGCACTTTTCCTTTCATTCCATTCTATTTTTAAATATAAATCTTGTACATGCAGATAACTTAAACTTCTGGTGATTTATTTTTTTTTCTTTAGAATTTTAAAAGAGAAGAACAAAATTTTGTGATTCAGAATGAAATCAACAATTTGGCATTTTTAACAGGAGACACCAAGAGCAAGATGTCTAAAGTAAGTTAATAAAAAAATTGTGGATCAGGTAAATCTACACTGTGTGTTTAATATGTTGAAAGAAGGCTCTGAGAATCTACTCAGTTTGCAGTTACTCTGCTGTTAGAAGAAAAATAGTTTTGCTTCTTGATGACAGATGTGACAACTAATATGCAAAATATAGTCTGTGTCCCTTAGAGTTACTTACTAAATGTCTGCTAATACTCAGACACAACATTAAAATAAGTCTTGATTTGAAAAGTTGCACATATAAGAAAATATGGGCTGTATTATAAAGTATGGGTTATTGAACATTCAGGAAAGAAAAGGGTAGACTATATTATAAAAGCAAGTGAAGAAATATTGCCTCATCATTTTTATACTATATGCCATATATTTTTATACTCTGTATTGTTCTGTCAGCTTCAATGGAGCACAGATCTCTTTACATATACCTCTTTATATATATAGTGTTGCTACATGTGCACCATTTTTCTTGTTTCTTATCAATTAAGACATTCATTTATTTTTTTGCTGATTTTCAGCCAAAAATATTACAAGATGCTGATATGATGGCTTCAAAGTACATCTTGTTACCTGTACAATAGAGAAATTGTCAAGGTAATTGTCAAAGGCTGCTTTGACCTTAGCTGAGTAAATTGCCTTACTCAGCTAAAGCCAGATGAAGTCTAATTCCAAATTAGTATTGGTAAATATACTGAAGAAACCCTTTCTTTTATTCCTATTTATAATGATTTTGGAGTAATCCTGTTCTGAAGGTGTAGTAGAGAAGTATCATTTAAAGTTTTGTATTTCACTGTATTTTGTTTTCCTGAAACCTAGCTACTGTAAGTCCATTTTCAAACAATAGAGAACCAGATAAAATGTACTGTTACATTTCTTAATTATATTTTAAAATGTGTTTAAAAATGTGTTTTAAAATGTATTTTAAAATGTGTTTAAAACCAAAGCTTTTTTTTTTTCTTTTTTCCTATGAATTTTTTAAGTTTTGAAACCTGACTAAGCTAAACCCTGATATTGGAATTTTTACAAGCAAAAATATTATTATCTGTTCATCATTAGTTCAAGACCAGCACTGAAAAATAAGTCCAACTTTATAAAGAATTCTGTATTCGGAGACAAGGAAATTTTTAACCTCCGTTCTTGTTGTTAAGACGCAGCTTATCAAAATTGTTTCATAGAATTGGAATGTTTGTATCATCCTTATTAACAAGACAAATAGTGGGCACATCCAGGCTATTTGAGGAGCAGTTGCACAATATAACAGACTATAATATGTAGCTCTGTACTTTTATAATATGGCAATCATTGCACACCCATTTATTATGTGTATTTTAACATTTATAATTACAGCTGGCCTGAGGAGATGAAAAAATAGGTGTACTTTCATTTTTTAGACACCATAGATTAGAAACGGTATATTTAATCTAAACTGTGTCCCACTTCAGTACTGAGAACAGGATAATATGAAGTAAAGTGTCAGTGCCATATTTTTGTCAGTCTGGCATGGCAGGAATAAAAGACAGATCTTTACAAAATAAGGAATAGGTAGGTCTCCTACTGTACTACTTGCAGGTTTACAATAGTTTGGGGATTTCATATTAGCATTTTCTGCAGGAATTTTAGATCTCTTTGAGAGTATTTCAGTTGCATAGAATACATTTCCTTTGGATATACTGAGGTAAATGAGGAGTGGATTTTGATAAAACCACAGGAATTTAACATCAAGAATCTCTATCACCCAAATCTGACTTTGAGATTATATTTTCAAATGCCTAATGTGTATATTTAAGTATGCAGATATCCTATGTATGAATAATTGTATTAATATATTTGCAACAGGGGTGTAGATGCATATGTAAATATGTTTTTATTCCATGGGTATATAGTACAGAGAGATTCTGGAGATTTTGTATGCATATAATTTTTTGTAAGCAAATCAATGTCAACTTATGGTGTTCCAGGACACTGTGCATGGTTATTGCTAATAAAGAAAGAAAGAAAGAAAATACTGTATTGTTCATGACTGAATATTTTATTAATATGATACTGTAATGGCAGGCATGATTGCAGAACAGCTGATATTTTAGATGCTTGTTTCATGATGACTTAAATACCATGAAGAAATATATGAAGTGTCTTTTAGAAGGGTTGTATTGGTTTTCTATACATGGTTTCAAAGCAGGAAATTGCTAATATTTCATAATATAAAATATAAGTGGTCTAAACCCAGCACATCCAATAAATTATAGATTTACATCTGTTTTGTTGGCTTTTTTTTAAGACTGCATAGGTTAAAAGAAACAAGAAATTCTCTAAGTAACTGGATTTCAGGTTTTCTTGCAGGTTTGATATTTATTTCTATCCTTAGACATTGATCAGTAGAGGACATTACATTAGGGAACATTATCATTTCTTGCTTTAATATTAACATTTATCTCAAAAAGTAGCAAGTTTACTGAATAATTAGCCTTTTCCTCTCTATTACTTATTCCTCTTTATTCACATTATTTCTAGTGGAAGCAATCTTATCCAATATTTATCAAGCATGACAAAGTAGAAAACTGAATAGGAACTTTGGCTATTGACAGTGGGCCCAGGACAGAGCATTTTGTGGTCTCCCAAAGGACTAAGGCCCAGGTTGATCTCAGACTGCCTTAGGTAACAGAGACAGAGACTCACTGCTGTTCCTGATAAAAAATACTGGGGTGCTATCAGAGTGTAAGGTGTAATATATCCTGCACAGAAGGTTCTATATCCTTACATGCCACAAAAGAAAGCAGAGGAGAAAGGAGTAGCATTATGTTACTTATTAGTAGCTAATATCCATGGTAACAAACTACTCATCATTAAAATCAAGAAATTAATTAAGTATCCATTGTATTTTTATTATACTATATTAACTTTGTTACTAGCTTTTCAAATAAACGTATTAACAGCTGAGAATTTAATTTTTCTTTTCTAAAAATATGGCAGCAGAATGCTCGGAGGGGAATGGTAAGTTAGAGAACTTCCAGTCTGAGAGAGACTGGTAACTTAGATCACATTGAAATACAGATTTGTGATAGAAGTGTTGAAATGGAGAATTTAAACACATTCAACGCCACTAGTCTGTTATTTTGGAACCCTTCATAGGTTTCTTGATAAAATAGCTTTTTGGTTAAGAGGAAATTATGTCCTATAGTGTTTTTCAGTTAACTGGAATAGAAGACTGAATGTATACATTCACATATACATAATAACTGTGTAATATGAATGTGGGCTGTTTTTCTGAGTCAGTTTTGGAATCTAAATGAATGTGTGGCTGGATATACATCTGCAGTTCTTAAACATTTACATATCCTACTGGAGTTTTATTTTACTTGCCCTCATTAATTTTTATAATCTATTCTTAAGAATGGATTGAGTAAACCCATTATAGAAGTTAGAGGCCATCATAAAATGCAAGTTCTTATTATGAAACAAAATGGTTGTTTGTGCCCATCTGTAACATGTAGTCCACATTGTTTGCAGATTTACAATAGTTACTGGATTTTATGTTAGTATTTTCTTCAGGAATTCTAGATCTCCTCTTTGAGAGTATTTCAATTGCATAGAATACATTTTCTTTGGATGTACTGAGGTAAATCAGGAGTGGATTATTTTTATGGTCAGCTACAATAAATATAATTAACATTTCCTTACCTTTAGTGTATACATACACCTGTATATACCTGCTGAGCCAGGTCTATGCAGCCTCTACATATTTCACACAACTGAAATTTTAAATTAAAATTTGCTTTTTGTTGAAGGTATTAAATATAATAAGATAATAAGATTCTAACACGAGTGTTAGTCCTTTGCTTTTCTTGTACCTGCTTTTCTTACTATGTAATATAAATTGAGTAGGCTATAAAAAGATTTTAATACCTTGGCATCAACATTTTGAAACTTATTCAGGTATCACAAGTAAAGGAAGTTACTTTTAGGGCAGAATGACAGAAGTGAGGGCTTGTATGTGGTTTTTTCTCTTGTTTTTAACCTACAGCTTTCTATAGTATTTTCCTATGCCTGGTTGAGGAGTCTTTTCAGTAATAGTTTAATTTATCTTACCAAAAATAAATGGTTTTGTTGTTATTTTCTTAAGATTTCCTGACACAATTATAATATAATGTTGACTATGGAATACATATTTATTTGAGTGTATTTATGGTATTAATATAATAGATGGGGAAAATCCTCTGTATGTATGAGAGTTACAACTGAGTTTATAATATTGTTTCCAAAATGGGTACTGCTGAGATATGCAAGTTAAAGTTTTCTCTCAGGCTGTCTTAAAAAGAGTAATTAGCTATGCAATGGGAAACTAGATCTGTAAATTTAGTGCTATACCTTGCCAGTGACAGTCTGCTTTCTAAACACATTTTTTTCTCAAATATATATTGGTGAGGAAAAGTGGTAGAAAGAGCTATTTTTGTGAAAATGTTAATATTTTTCATTACTGGATAATCCAGAGTTCCAGACACCATTCTTCCTTTAACAAGATTGGGAAGAGATGCAGTAATCAGTGTATTGATAGGTTAGCTTACTGGATGTCCTTAAATGTGCAAGGAAGAAATGGAAGTGTATGGTAGAACACCAATAGAAATTCAGAAGTTCAATCATTCAATAAAGATTAAGCTGATTTCACTAAGATCTTATTTGGTTATGCATTTACAGTCTATTGTTTCAGCTATGAGCTTACTATATTTTTACTGTCCTCATAAAGCTGAGTAAGTTTATAAGTAACTTGTAAAATTATCATCCTTTCATCTCTTTTACTTATGCTTTTTTTTTCCCCTTTATTTTTCTTTCATACAGGCCATGCAAGTAAAGGTACAGGTCAAAGTGCATGATGTGTCTTTGTTTTAGATTTAGAGATGATCAGGCTCCAAGCTCTTTCCATTGATCATAGCAGTGGCGTCACAAAGTGAAGCACCAGGTTCCACCTACTATAAATTTTGTCCCAGCTAAAGCAGCAGTCTTTGATCAGAGCAGATGAAATTCTCTTTGGCACTCCTAAATACCGCTTAATGTGAAAATGTACTAAAGCTACCTTTTAAAAATTATTTTAGATGTACATTCTGCCTCTGCTGTCCTTCTGCATTTTTTTTTTTTTGCTAAAATAGTGAAGTAGACATTGTAAAAGAAATGTCTAAGTAGAGTCATTAGAAAGATGTATTTGGTTTATGATATTCAAGAAGAATATTTGGGAGAAACGTGCTATAATTTCTACCCCATTTGTAGGTGAATAGAAGATTGTATTGAATCCAATAAGTTTAAATAAGATATACAGTTCATATCCTAGCTTTTTCCAAAAGTAAAATGGTTTTTACTAAAGGTGTGAGGTGTGACACAGCTTTAGAATAACACTTATTTCTTTTATGTATTTAATGTATTTGAAGATTTCTTTTCCTTCAGTGAACTATAGGTCACTTTCCTTTGCATCATTCATATTCTTTATTTAATATGAATTTCTAAAATAGATGAGCACTTTCTGACCTATGGTGCATTCTTCATGGGTGAAGTAGAATAAGCAGCAAAATGGGGCATAAATCCTTTCATCTTTCCCTGTACCCTGTGTGCTGAGAAGCACACATGATGCTGTGAAGAGCTCTTAATCAATTAAACTAGAGACATGAGTTTAAAAGGGAAAAGCTCTGTTAAACTAATAACCTGATTTCATGCTTTGCTATTGTCAAACTTCTCCAGGTATACAGAGTAGGATTTAACGACTGCCCTCATAGTAATCTCAAAGAACAGAAGCTCAAAGGGGGATGGAAATTAAAAAAATATTATATCTATAATCTTAACCAGTTTTAGCTATTTTTTAGTGTAAATAAATTATTTCTTCCTTTTCATTGTGTATTTAGTTATTATTAATCTACTAAAGAATCTGTAATTGGTTTTTGGCATATGGATTTTTTTCAGAAATATCCATTTGTGTGTTTAAATTCTCAAACAAGTAAGGCTATTGCACACTTTTAGGCAACCAAATTATATCATTCCTCCTGTTGAGGTCCTTTTAGCACAGTTAATTATTTAGGCAAAATATATCTGATTTAATGCTCTTTACATAGGCAATGCAGGTATTGTGTGTACATAGGTGCATATTAGAACTGAAAGAGACAAAATTCCATTGTCATTTAGGTTTCAGTCTGTGACTCTATTTATACATTTAGCAGCTGGAGAAGTGAATTCACAGGCAGCAGAATTTATGGCAAAGGCAGAATGGATCTTCTTTTCATGTTTTGAAATTCTCCAGTTTTAAGGTTCACAATCTTATTAATTTCATATGAACATAAAGCAAATTGGATGTGCAAAATGTCCACTGGCATAAAAGATGCAGAAACCAGTATCCCTCCCATTCCTTTTTTTCCTTTTAAAAATATATCTACTATGTATTTGATTATTCCTTATTTAAGATGCATAGTGACGCCACTGGAGTACAGTGATACATTGTGGGATTTGTTTGTCTGCTGTCAATGTAGAGTACAAATAATTTCATTATTAAAGCCATTGCATCACTATTCCTAAGGCACTTTGAAAAGCAAAGCTTTGAGGCAAAGTACTCTACTGCAATTGTTAGTTCCTTAAGAAAGGAAGCCACATCCATTGCGTGTTCCCTCACACTTGCAAAATACTTAACACAAGCTCTGTAGAGGGAGATTTCCCATCTAGAAGATGGAATTTGCCAAAATTTATCACCAAATAGAATATGTATAGTTGCTTTTTTACTTCCAGTGATTACTGTGATAATAGTGAGGCATTAATTGGGAAATAATAAATTGCAATGGATTCTGCCGTATCCTTATGTGGAACTACACAATCTATTATTAGAACAGTAAATCCTAATTGATGAAAGGGAAAGGATGTGGAGGGTTAAATGAAAGCATTTGTAATTTTGTAGTGTTGTACAAGCCTGGAGGCCTAGTCCTGAAATCTTATCTTAAGCAAAACTCCCCTTGAGTATAAGTAGGAGTTTAATCTGGGTACAGAATTCAGAACTGGGCTGTTTGATGTTGTTGCTGTTTACTGTGTGTTCATTAAATATACGGGTCTGTTTGAAAGATTTTAGTTCTGTCTCATAAAGGAAAAGTTGGATGTGAAATATGTTGTACAGTGTCTGTCATAAGAAGATAGGGCAAATTTTGTTCTGTTGTACTGTTTACTGCTGTCTCTTTTGTTTTCCTTTTCCTATTAATGATGATATCCAAAGATACAAAATTCTAAATTTTTTGTCCCAAATTTATTCATATTATCCAAAGCCAAAGGGCAGCACTTTACCAGAGGCACTAATTAATTGGCATTTTATAACATTGAATCAAAGCCTTTTAAATAACACTGTTTTTCAGATGAGACAAGTCAGGCAATATTCATTCATTCAGACCCTGGATAACTATCTTTATATAAATCTCTTACAAAAAGGTAAACATCCTAAATTTGTTTCTGTAACATTGGACAAATAATAGTGTCCCCTGAGAATGATTCAGCTCCTAATTTTAGGATTGTTTCTGATTTGAAAGGTAAGATCCAGAAAGTATTGTCAAAATCATATGTATGAATGCACACAACACAAAAGTGTGTGACTCCTATTACCACATTACTGTTACTGCATTTTCTGCACTGGTGCATATCAAAATTATTCCTTTACATTTTTTGACCAAGCCTATACACCCTTCCTCTAGTGAAGCATTTTTAATTATTTGTACTACATCAGGAACATAGTTTCCTTGGACCATAAGGGGAAGAGCATGTTGGAGAAGAATGTGATCAGAAAATTAAAGTAATTTTTCTTTTTTTCTTTTCTTTTCCCCCTTTTAATTTTTTTTTAAACTTATAGTCTGGAGGACAAGATCAAGAGAGGAAGAAATCAAAACGTAGAGGAGATTTGTACTCCATACAAACATCCTTGATTGTGGCTGCACTTAAAAAGATGCTTCCTATTGGTTTGAATATGTGCACTCCTGGAGACCAAGAGCTCATCTCTTTGGCTAAGACTAGATACAGCCATGTAAGTGTGTGCTTTTAATAGTTTTTAGTGCAAAAATAAGCAGAACTTTCTAAAATTAATTTTGAAGCATAGAAATCTAAGCAGTCAATATAATTAAATATCTGTATGTACTATAAGCAATTATAGCTGCTAATTATTGTGCTTTTTTTTTTAAAAAAAGTGTATATAGAGGTGCCATATTTCCCTGTTATTTTCCATTTGTATACCACATGCAGTTTTATATAATCATGCTCTTTTGCACCAAATACTGAACTACAATTAGTTAGCTTTAATTCCCTTCAAAGTTTAACCCTTGTTTTATGGTTAAATTAAGCCTTTGCCCCTTCTGACATCTTACATACTTTGAAAGCAAAAGAGATTACATTTCAATATGGAATATAAGCAGTTCTATGTTGTAAAAGTTCTTGTGAAATGAATCATAGTCTGAACTGAAAAATACTTCTACCTTTCTGCAGAGGGACACAGATGAGGAAGTCAAAGAGCACCTACGCAACAACTTACACTTGCAGGAAAAGGTAATATAGAAAAATCTGTCTTAGATGCCAATGTGCACTTTCAAAACACTGAAGGTGCAACCGTTTTTTTGGTTTTTTGGTTTTTTGTAATACATTTTAAAGTATTCTAAAAAAAGCTATTGGAAAGGTTTCAATTTTAAAGTTATTCTTCCTGATATTTCATTGCAATAAGTGCCTTATTTGTAGCTTTGTTTGGTGTAGTCAAGTTTCTGGAAGATCTATCAGAATGGGACAAGTGTGAAGAATTGAGATACTGATAGTCTTAAAGCTCTAATTACTTAGAATCAACTTGATCCAAGAAGAAAATAAAACTGAAACTCAACTACTTCAGCTTTTCTGCTTGAATCTAGCTTTCAATAATGATTAAATTAGATATTTCTAAAAATAGATACATTTTAAAGTGATATATATAAAATAAAATATGTATAAAATATAATAAAATACAAAAAGCTTGTGTCATTTTAGCACTTGTGAGTTTCACAAGTACTTTTATATTCCTACAACTCATATGCTGAATACACTGTCAAAAGTAATACCAATATGGAGTCCTCATCAATCTGTAAATTAAGAATAATTCAGATCATTGCCTACAGTGTTTGAACACAATAAGAGTACCTCACTTATCTGTCATGGAAGTTGACTGTCTATTTGCTATAAATTTGTGATTGCATACATTAAAATGAACATAAGAAGTACTTTAATGCGGTTTTCCTATTTCTGTCTTGCAAGGAAAAAAAAAAAAAAGAAAAAACCAAAAACTTTGGCCATAAATCTTCACCTACTGAAATTCTGGCTGTCTTTTCCAGACTCCAAACAGCTTTACAGTCTCTGCAAATTAAACTCAATCCCAGTACTAAATCTGCTTCCTTACTTTTAATGGAGTTAAGAGGAATAAATAAGTTGTAAGGTACTATATATGGTTTCATGAAGTAAAAATACAGAACCTTGCTTAATAATTGAATTGCCCAATAATATATAGAATCAATGCCATTTTTTTGAGGAGCTAGCAGATGTTAATTTGCTCTGAAAGGGGACAGAAATTGGGGATATTTATAAGCTTCTTTATTATACTATGGGAGTAGAAGTGGTATCGGTCAAATTCAGTGTCTTCATTCAGCAGCTTACAAATGAAATATGTTGGGTTTCAGTCTGATGATCCAGCTGTGAAATGGCAGCTAAATCTGTACAAAGACATTTTAAAGAGTGATGGACCTACTGACCCTGAGAAAAATGTGGAACGTGTGCAGAGGATATCAGCTGCTCTGTATCATCTGGAGCAGGTAAAAAGCCAAATGTCTATACTGCGTTTATTTTTGAAAAACAGATTTTTCCTTGCAGAGATTATTTCAGGTACAGTGACTGTTAGCATTAAAGTGTCCAGATAAAACTTAGGGTTTTGTACATGTGTGCATGCAAGTACCCATGCACATACAGATGTGCATATATGAAAGTTTTCAATGTAATCTGTTGAAGTGCCTCCATTTAGCTGCAGGGAAAACTCAGGATATATTTCTGCAAAACTGCATGAACAGTCATGTGATGAATAGCACATAAATTATCCCCATGCTGTAGCTGAAAACCATTTTGATTTTAGGAAGAGGTGTTTGCTTGTGCACTTATTTTTAATATACTGAGTTTAGCCTGTCTCCTATTTCTGCATCATAGGATGCTCTAGCAACTTTTGAGTTGCTTGCCTGTTCATCCAGTTGATGGAATTCAAATAAAGGAACTTGTGCTTTTACTACATAAAGTTAATCTGTTCCATTCACAAATGATATAGCATGGAAATACCTTCACATGAACAACTGAATATGCATTGTTAGAAACAGACAAAATAACAACTTTTGAAATTTACCAAGTAGTCCCACACGAGGTATTCTAACATCTTGAATATTCTTGTCTGAATAAATAGAGAGATTTCTATATAGAAGGTTCCCAGTATTTTTCCTTATTAATAAAAAAAATAAAGCCCCAGAAGAACATTCTTTTTCAAATGAGGCAGAGCATTGGTAACATTTCCTACTTGCTAACTAGCTAACCACTAGCTGCATAGAAAAATTTTTGATGAAAGTTGAAAGTTTTCCATTGCATATAATAGAAGATATTTTCCCATAGGTTGAACAACCACTGAGATCAAAAAAAGCTGTTTGGCACAAACTTCTGTCAAAACAACGCAAAAGGGCTGTTGTTGCATGTTTCAGAATGGCACCATTATACAACCTGCCAAGGTAAGTGGCTGAAAGGTTTATTACTTCATAACTTTTGCTTACATTGTTTACTGAGTCCAAACACTGCTTGTGTGTTTACCTAGGTGTATGTTGATTGTTAGGTGTATGTAATTTTAAGAGACAAGAATTGATTAGTCATCAGCTAATTCCTCACAGGAGCAAAATAGTCATCTCATGGCAAATAACCTGAGTGGGAAAACACCATAAGAGTTACATTTTTCATTTTTGTCAGTTATTCTGTATAGTTCCTCAACTTATCTGTGAAAACCATTCAGATGTTGCTGTTTCTGTCCATTTTTGTCTCTGATTTGTTGCTCTTTTTATTCTTTATTCTCCTGTGTTTTGTCTTTTTTTTCCTCTTTTTTTATTTTTTGTTAATTTTGTATGGCTCTTCCTCTCCGTTTGCATGAACACTTCATGCTCTGTAGCTTGTCTGGGCCAGTCTTCCACTACTACGTCAGAATGTTATATGAAATAAAGTGACTTTTGGGACAGTGCAGTGCAGAGAGCACTGCACAATGATATTTTAGATTTCTATGTTACTCTGCTTCTTATTCCAGTTGAATGTAGATACCACAAAGTCCAAAATAAAATGCATCCTGCGCCTGGATCCATCTACTGCTTTCAGCAGAGTAATAAGATGATACATAACTGGAGTAACTTCCTTTACTCTGTTTCTTCTCAAAAAATCTGAGTTTTATTCAGATAGAAGTTAAGCACATGTTTAATTACATTTGCTTCTCTTCTTCTGCAATTTTTCACTTTTTGTGTTTAATATTATTATTGAAAGATTTTTGGCAAAGTCTTTGATTGAAGGGTTATGTTGGATTTTAAAATCTGTTTATTAAAGCAACTTTACACACTTGCTGTAAAGGTCTTTAGCTGAAGGTCTGCAGCTGTGCCACTAACACACTGGAGGAATATTAGTTTCGCACAGGACAAATAAAAAGCCAGTTTATACCATAAAAAGCACACAACCTTCACAACCTTCCTTTACAAAAATGAGTAGTTCTAGATTACAGTAACTTCTCCAAGTTATTATGCTACCACCAGGCCATCTTTAAAGAACCATAAAATGGAGACTATTAAATACAACATAAAAAACCACCCAGTATCAATCCTCACATCTTCAAGAGCTGTGTTTGGCAAAACAAGAGGAAGTGGTATGAAGAAATACCATTTCAGTACAACCTTTTTGTGAGCAAGGTTTTTTTTCACAACCATATTCTGTGATTGTAAATTCTTAAAATGTTTAGAATAAATGCATGACCACGCAAATGTTAAAAGGGCTCCTCCTTTTTTGCCTTACAAAGCACCCACTTTTATTTTTTATATTTGAGGTTGATGGAACGCTTGCCAAGAGGCAAAGTGGGTTATGAATCCTTAAATTCTTGACTTTTTAATTTTTAATAAAATATGGAATGATACCATATTAAAATTGAACATTTATATGTCTGTAATTTTTTTAAAAATGTTTTTGTGTTAAAAACTTTCCTCAAGCTTTTTGTTCTCAAACTTTTGGTAGATTTTGTGGACCAGTTTACTCCTAATTTAAATATGAATATGAGGCAAATCTACCCTGCTATTTCATTTTGTAGTTGCTAAAAATGAACCCTCATAAAACGATTTTGACAATTAATGGTGTTCTCTGTACTTCAAAACAAACAAGAGTGAAAACACAGTTTAAACTTAAAATCTTAAAGTCGTGGAAAAGTTTGGGTTGGAATGGACCTTTAAAGGTCATCTATCCTGATCCTGCTGCCATGAGCAAACTTCTGGGTATGTTGCTCAGCTGACAGGTTCAAACCAAAGTTTTAAAGTTCACTAGCTTATAGTCACTTTAGATAAATCATAGGATCCTGACAGGAAAATAAGGCTATCACACTATTATAACAGTCTCCATCATCTAAATTGACAGTGTTGCTCAGACGTGCCTGAACTCTAGGGAGATTATTTCAAGTGGGGTATGATTTGTTCTAGGAGCTATTTAAATCTCTTTGAGCCAGAGTTTAAAATGCAGCCCTCTATCTTGTCTATTTCTTCATTTTAGTTGCAGCTTTGTATTGGGAATGTTAGTTCTTTGATGCTAGAATCAATTAATTTAAAGTGCAGTAAACAAATATTATGCTATTAACCTTTCCTTTATCCTAGAAAAGATAAATCTTCAGTAAATAATAAGCTTACTCTTTTGAAAATTTTCCAGATATTTAGGTGGCTTTCAGTATAGTTTAATTTTAATCTCAGATCTTAAGATAATTTTCTGCAAAACTCACTCTAATGCCTATCAATTTTTAGGAATTTCAGTAAGATACTTCAGAAATGGACATGTCTATTGATATGAAAGTGTTTGTCAAATCACTGAAAAATTACTTTAACTTCTGCCACAAATATTCTAGGAAATCCTTTTGATGAAAAGTCCCTGTAGATACAAAACAAATAGCTACATTAAAAAAAATATTTTTCAATGAATTAAACATCAGTTAAGTTAGGAAGTAGTAATTCTTCATGCTCTCTGTTTATTGAATGTGCATGGCTTTGAAAAAGTGTGTTATGTGATAAGTGTTTTCTCTGAGACGTGTCTGTGTTTGATGTTTCAAGGAAATTAATTTGAAAAAACTTTGTCTTATTGTCTGTCATCTGTATATGCACATAGATACAGCAAAGTTGTACATGGCAATTTTTCAAGCAGAGTTTACGATACATTCTATCTGACTACTTTATTGAATTTAACTTGTGCCTTTCTTCAATGAAAACCTATATGCTTTTCTTCAGACACAAAATTAGCAATTTCTTCCTGAGCACCTTTCAACGTGTTTGGCTGGAAAAAGTACATGAAAAAACTCAGTATGACAGGCTTATACTCAAGTTAACGGTAATGTAACTTGTGGAGAGCCTCTTGCTTATGCGCCCACTTCTTCCTTCCCAGCCATGATTTGATATTATCATAAAAACATGAATTTGTACAATTTTCAGAGGGGATTCTGATTGGTCAGTTTTCAAAATTTTATAATAAAACAACACCAGTGTCAGCAAGTGAGCCTAAAGTGTTGACTCAACAGCTATTCCATTATAAAATACTGATTTGTGTGCACATTGTATTTAAAAGGTATTTAATGGTGTATATGCAGTGCATTTTTATAGCTTTTTTGGTGGCAACTGATAAAAGTAAATGAAAAGGCTGCATGGAACAGCCTTTCTAGCTTCATATAGTGCAGCTCAGAAAAAAATTTTTCCCCAAAATAATATGAAGACAGATTTATTTTGCTATTATTATGTGTAGTCTTATTGCCATGAGTTTATTTTCTGTGGAAAGTTAAATTAACGAATAGTATACAGTAGTAATTAATATGACTTAGAGTTTTCTAAAATTGGTCATTTCATAGAGAAGGTTTTCTGTATTTCTAATGCAACTTCTTTGAGGACACGCTAATACTGCCCTGATTTAGAACTGGAAGACAAGAAGCTGAGATTAGGCTTCTTTCTGTGGAAGAAGGCAATGATTGTCTGTAGATACTATGCTGGAAAGCCCTTGATAGTTATTTTGGTGTTGATGGCCAGTGTCTGCTGTCTTGATGTTCTAAATCTAGTAATTTGGATTTACACCTTGTAGATGTATACCCGACTCACTCATTCTCAGTCTGTTCAAGTGTGTGTTTTTCTCATGCTTGCATTAAGGTATCAGTCTTGCAGTTTCATGTATAATTTATTTTAGGCCTCTCTTAGCCTTCAAAATAAAAAGTAATGTATACATATGTGTATAAAAACAGTAAGAATGTTCAAAAGTACCTGCAGGTTTGTCACTAAATGTTAGTTATGTTTTGCATTTTGTTTCACTGACCAATCAGAGGATCAGAATTGTACAAATATGTATCCTTACTAACCATTAACCATCTGAGCTGTTATACTCTGTTCCGTTACCCCTCTTGATCTCACTTTCACAACCCCCCCAGGCACCGTTCTATTAACCTCTTCCTCAATGGCTATCAGAACTTTTGGATAGAAACAGAGGAATATTCATTTGAGGAGAAACTAGTTCAGGATTTGGCTGTAAGTACTGACATAACTGGGCATATATTTCAATGCCCACTTCAGTGTGTATTCTATGTATCTATTATAAAATATATTTAATTTTTGTGTACTGTATGCGTAAACTTATAAAATATTAATCCTTATGCTTCAGAGCATAAGGTCATTTTGTGCTGTGGTCAAAAAGACATTGTCCTTTGATGCACACTGAAGTGCATTAAGGTGATCTATGCCTTGGGAAGAGAAATGGATTAGATGAACAGTCAGACTGTTCTTGTCATTATGGTAGTTTCTATGTTTGTATATATTGTTTTATGGGGTGTTTTTAAAGCTTGATACTATTGATCCTTTTCCCTTTTAAATTTTTTTATGCATAATTAATGTTAACATTTTCAGCTTTGATACAAATTATTTTTGCTGTTCTCCTTTTTGATGCATCATAAGGATAAGTTAATATATGCAGCCATATTCAGCAAAAATGCAGTTTACCTGTGTACTTGATAAAAGTGATTGGTAAACTTTCGGATTTTGGTAGTGAACATTGGCTCAGAATGCCTACTACTCTTTCTCTTCCCTCTGTGTAGTTAACTGGTCAAAAATACCTCCAAGGAGCTTATGTCCACAGTCTGTAGACACCATGAAAGTTAATATACAGCTTCATGGATCACATGAAGATGCATCAGGAAGTGCTTCAGTGTTAATAGAAGCAGTCATGTTGTGCTTCTTAAAGAGTCATTATATCTGATATTGTAGAGACATAGAATGCTCTGGGTTGGAAGGGACCATAGAGATCATCTAGTTCCAACCCCCTGCCCTGGGTAGGGACATTCTTCACATGCTCTGGACAATTACATGGTCAGTCTGTTTGACTTTGTTTCTTCCTGCTAAAGGAAAGAATGAGGTCATTAATCAAAGCAGTGCCTGCAATTCTTTCAGATTTCCTAGAGAATTGAACTTCTATAATTAAAATAATTACTGTAATTACAATAAATCGACAATAACTAGTAACTGTACAAAGGTGTGATAACACAAGTAAGGTAAGGATAATAATCTGATATTTGGCCAGCTCTATGTTATATTTTTAACTGCCAAAAATGTTTGAAGTTTACAATAATGAAAATGATATATGAAAAGATTGTGGCTAGTGCTAGTCTAAATATGATGTATCTGATGATGTTATTAAAAATTATTCCAGTATCTACTACAAAATAATTGAGCTAGAACTTCCTTTCAGTTCAGCTGGAGATGCATGATTTCTCTTTAGTAAGGCTTCCCCAAGATTTCGCCATTCTCATTCTCAATACCTTGCAAATGAGAAAATTCTAAAGTTACAAAAACAATGAATAAAAACCATATACTCTTATCTCTTCAGAATCAAACAGGCACATAATTGCAGGTTATACTGTAAACTCCTGAAAAAGATTAATACAGGCAGTTAATGTAAATTGGATAGAATAAAATTACTGAAATCCTTTCCTAAGCTTAATTACTGATTTTTTTTTTCTTGCTTATGAAGCTTAACTTTTATATTCTAAATCTTGAGACAGACATCTCCAAAAAAAGATGAAGAGGAAGAAGAAGAGACTGAGAAAAACCATCCTGATCCACTTCATCAGATTATCCTCTATTTTAGTCGCAGTGCTCTTACAGAGAGAAGGTAAAAGAGCTGTGTGGAAAAGCCCATTGAGTAAAAGCACACAGTAACTGAACTTTTAGTAACATTACCAAATGGATTTAACACAAGTGTAGTTCATTATTGTACATGGTAAAAACCTTTTTCCCTCTTAGTTTCATTAGAGTTTTCCTGTATTTAAACTGAGTATAACCTTTACAATGAGATAAATATTGACTATTTTTGACATTTTAAAAGCTTTTAAATACCCAATGTAAAAATGATTGAGCATGACTTCTCCTGGAAACATGAATTCTACAGAAACTGCAGGTTTAATCAGAGTACCTTGCCCTGATCTCTCCTGGTAATTAATAGATGTGTGTTCTTGGTTTTGATATTCATTACATTTCACTCAGTAAGTCAGAAAAGGTTTTGTTGATGTTTATGAATCTCATTGCCAGCTTCTGTTTTGACTTCAGATTGTTGATTAGAATGATTAGATTTTTATGAATATTCCAGAGTTTCATATACTTTTTCTGTATGACTAATAAAATCTTGCCATCTAACACTTATAATTATTCTAATTTATACTTCCATATTACTTTTCTGCACCTTCAACAGCCAATGATGACCCAAAATGACTAAGTCGAATGCACAAATATATCTTTAAATTGTTTGAGTAAAAACTTAGAGATTTGGATTTAGATAAGAGAAGTCCTTCATGACACAGTTTTCAAGATTAATAGCTTTTCAAGTAGACTACTTTAATAAAATACCTTTTAATAAAAAAGGTAGGCATATGAATTCTTTATATTACTATATCGTAAAATAATTAAAAATATTTTTACTCTTCACAGCAATCTAGGACATGATCCTCTATATATTGCCTATTCTGCCATGATGGCAAAAGTGAGTACATAATTTCAAGCTCCATCCCTCACTGCATTTAGGTACTTCCCATTGATTTTAGATGTTTCTTAAATCTTTTCTTTCTGTTTCTTACATGGACTGCTTGATAATAACTTCTGTATTATTAATGAAGCAAATGCAGTTCAGAATTTTACATATATGTATAATGAGAAATTTCCTATGTTAAAGCAATACTTTAACATTTCGGTAGGTGCAGTCCTGTTCCTTTCACTTGACACTTTTTTTTCATATGATTAACTCCTGAGCAGTTTAAACCCATTAGTTATCTTCATTCTATGGGTAATCATTTTTGGGTTAATACTTGAAGTTTGTGAAAGATAGGTCAGTTTTTTGCAACATATTGATTACAGCTGACTTGTGATGAGAGCTTGACTGTGAAGAGAAGTATCATGGATATAGAGATATGGCACCCTGTAACTGCAGGCTATATTACATATATTACATATAGCCTGTAGTTAACAGGATGTGTATGTAGCTGGATGAATACCCTGAAATACTCACACGTTAGGGAATATCACCTTCTTAGTGCAGATAAGCACAAATATTTGCAATTAAATGTTTTTAAAATCTTCTTAATACCTTCAGTAATTGCTTGAAAAAATTATTTGGCAATTTTGTAGAAATAGTATAGCAAAAGTAGGCATTATGTTTCTTAATAAGCAAAATCTTGTGATTTCTGTTTTTAACATCAAAAGAGCTGTCAGGAAGAAGAAGAGGGAGACGAAGATAAAGAAAAGACATTTGAGGTGAGAGTTTAAATACCATTTCTTTCTCATCATCTAATGTGGAAGTACTTTAAATATGTCCAGTGGAATAAATGCAAAAATAGCATAACACATTGTGTGTTGAACACAGCGAGCTGGTTTACTAGGTTATTCACATTAAAGAAAAATGGGGTGTTTTGAAGCTTTGGAGTCAAACAACCCATGGATTTTGGAGGCAGATGGTCTTCAACAACTTCAGATTTCTCATCTTCCTATTTTTCCTGGATCCATTCCAATCTGTAGTCTGTTCTCATTTTGTTCCCAAACCCAGGAGAAAGAAATGGAAAAGCAGAGAACTCTCTATCAGCAAGCTCGCTTGCATGATCGTGGAGCTGCTGAGATGGTCCTTCAGATGATCAGTGCAAGCAAAGGTAATGCTCTGTGGTGTCTTTGAAGTATTCACAGGTGTGTTATGTCATTGTACTTATCATGTAAACATCATAAACAGCTTCTATACAACACTTAATGAGGCAAAATAAATGTCAGTAACAACTGCACTAAGTAAAAGTTCGAGACTGCATTTCTGATTGAAGAGCTCATAACTACAAGTTTTAAGGAGTGCATCCTTGTTTTGACAGGTCATACAGGACCCATGGTTGTTGAAACACTGAAACTTGGTATTGCTATTCTAAATGGTGGAAACACCATAGTTCAACAGGTAATGCATTTCCAACTACTGCAAGTCTTGCTTGCATAAATGAGGCAAGCAATTTTGACAATTTTAGTGTCCTGTTTTTTTAAATTGATGTACTTAATTTTAAGCCAAACAGTGAAGAAATGTCAGTGTATTTTTAGTGCAAGAGCAATTATATTTTTTTTGCCAGTGATTTGCATTTCAAGGAACTAATTCAGGAACATTTGAATTCATATAATTTCAGTATCATTAATTATAAGGCTACTTATTACCTTTACTATTTTATTTTAGTTTATAAATACTATTAATACTTAATTGCTAGTTATTTTTATTGTATGTTTTTAATGTTGTATTTTTTCCCTTCAAAAATATACAACATTTAGAAAATGCTAGACTACCTGAAGGAGAAAAAGGATGCTGGATTTTTTCAAAGCCTCTCTGGCTTGATGCAGTCCTGCAGGTAAAACCTTAAGTTCCATTCTTACAGGTTCTGTTTTATTCATATTCACTGGCTTATTGCTCAGTGCAGGTGGATGCATTAGATTCAAATTACAGGAGTCACAGGTTGCAGAACTCTTGTGGGAAAGTTTTGTGAATCACAGGAACAGCCTGTTAATCTTTTAGAGTATTCTTCCAAAGGAGAAAATAAAGCAAAAGACTGCACATGCCTTTGAAGACTTAGTTTGAAGAGACAGAAAAGTAAAATATAATGGCTCCTTTACTGATCCCAGATGCCTCAAGGTTTTTGTCCAGTAGGTTCCAAGGATGGAGAAGAGCCACCACTAAGGGAGAGACAGGCCAGTGGAGCTTTACTAAGATCTCAGTTTCTGCACATTTCTGGCAAGTTGCATAATCGCTGTCTCTTGTGAATCCTCTGCATTTGTATCAGCTTTGTTGGAGTTGGCATGTGACCAGTGAGACTCTAGTAGTCCATTCCCTTGATAAAACTGTTCAAATTAGTTGGGGTAAAGGACTCCCTTGCAGAAGATAAAATTTCTGGTGTTTTTGATTACACTTATAGTAGACGACCTCCATTTTTCAGCCTTTTAAAGAACTAGAAGCTCTCTGAAGGAGTAGACTGGGAATTAGAAGTGGAGGAGCTGTATGAATAGAGGATAAAATGTGGAAGGAATTGTGACCTGCATTGCAGAAATTATTGTTGAATAGTTGCAGCCTAATTAAATAATATCTGCCTTGTCATTTTTTCATTTATGTAGAACATTTTAGCAGGGATTTGCTCAAACAGGCCCTGCTGTCATATTATTACCAATTGTGTATATGTATTATTCAGGAATTCATTAAAAGAGGTAAATTATTATAATTGATAAAATTACTTGAACAGATAAGAAATTATAAGAAAATAAAATGATGCTTTAAGAAATGCTTTTGGTTTTAATCATGTCACTAGATTGAATTTGTGACTGCATTTCTATTTAACTGAACTAAAATTAGATAATGATAGAATTTTATTGGAGGGTTTGAATGAAAGTATTCTAACTGGGTGGTGAGAAGAATCATGATTTGCTATTCCATGTGCTGAGCTATGCCAAGTTAACAAAATAAAATAAAATTCAGATATCAGTGTCTTTTGACCTTGGAAGAGATGGAACCTCTGATTACATTTCTTTCTTGTACACATAGAATCAGAAATTCAATACATTTTCTGAATAATATAACCATGTTATATTACAATATAGTAATATTCTGTAATAATATATACAGAAACAACATAGTAAAAGTCATTGTGACACCCTAGTGGAAAACAGTGTGAGAGAGAAACAATGGCAGTGTTCTCCTTTAGCGGTAGGTTTAAATCAATATATAGAGTAATATTTCAGGCTCCTTTTCCACTCCTCATTTGTACCTGAAACCGTGAATGTCATTATCAGGAGTGAAGTTAGGTAAGTGGTGAGACACGACCTGAGACTCATTTCTTGTCAGAATTGGATGCTAGACCCTTAGTTTCATCAAAAGCTCATTTATTTAATAAGAGTATTAAATAAAATATGAGGCAATGCATGTCATAGTGGGTCAAGAGAAGTAGTTGAAGGCCTCTAGAAATTTTGTAGATTAAAATGATTTTCCATTGTTTACTATAGTCCTTTTTCCTGTTTGTGCTGTTGTTTTTCTTTTCTTTAAATACAAGTGTTCTTGACTTGAATGCATTTGAGAGACAGAATAAAGCGGAAGGCCTGGGAATGGTCACTGAAGAAGGAACTCGTAAGTAGAATGAAATTGATTCCAGTAGTGCTTCAAACATTATTTGTTCTTCCTTCTTTAACTTGAACTGTTGTTTACTGTGGCTTGAGGTTTCTGTTGTTAAACTTACTATAAGTAACTCTAGGCTCTGGGTCTGAATATGCTTTTTTCTTTACAATATCTTTAGCAATAATTTTTAAGAAAAATATTGTAACTTCCAATATTCTTATCTTGTATTCTTGTTATTTTTCTTTGATCCACAGTCATCGTTCGTGAGCGTGGTATGTTTGGGTTTACAGTTTTTGATACTATTGTTGCAAAAGTGTGTTGCAAATACAGAGAGAAATCTCTCATTGCATCTTCTCAGATATCTTTAGGTTTAGCTTTATGGTCTGCAGCAGGTTGTGTGTTTAGCTTGGATGAAGAGTTTGATGCTTATTAAAGAAGTGTCACTCATATTTAAGGCATGATTTTAGTTATGACTAACAATTTACTTATTAGATATATATCCTGTTGCCTTTTTTTTTTTTCAAATTAGTGTTGTTTTTTTAACCATGGATGCATTGGAGTGCTAAATACTTTGGCTCTGCTTTTTCTGTCTCAGTTTTTCTTTTCATTATTATCAGTCTGTTTCTTTTAAATTGCTTTAACGCTTTTAAATACTGGTTCTTTTATTAAAATTCCACATTAAAAGGTTACTGTAGTATTATGTGTTCTGCATAATTAATCATAACAATTGTCACATAATCATTGTATTTATATATTTTGAAGGTGAAAAAGTCTTGCAGCATGATGAATTTACTCGAGATCTGTTTAGATTTTTGCAACTTCTCTGTGAAGGGCATAACAATGGTAAGAGAACTGAATTAATTTTGTAGAAAATGTGTGATGAGTCTGTTCCTGAACAGAGTGCAATAGAACCAATGTTTTCCTCTAATGCATTAAGTTTCCTGAGGGGAAACTGGCATGACAACAATTTGAATTGCAGAATTCAATTTGATTTTTTAAGTCTTAATTTAGTTTTGGTGTTTAGCATATTACTAGTAAAGCCTGTTCCAAGTCACCTGGATAACAATTGTCCAGTTATATATACACTGGGTCTAAAGTTGAATTTCTACAACATAAGCATCTGTATCCAACAAGATATTTAAAAAGAAGGCATTCCCCATGAAAATAGAAAAATAATGTTGTATTTTTTTCCTTTGTATACTAACCAAGCACAAATCACTTCTTATTTCAGATTTTCAAAATTACTTACGTACCCAGATGGGCAACACCACAACAGTGAATATTATCATTAGTACTGTTGACTATCTCTTGCGTCTTCAGGTGAGGAAAAAACAGATGAAAATGGAGTATAACATATTGGCTTTTCTTCACTTCTTTAGATTCACATTTTATTGGAATCAAACATGAAAATTCTCTCTAAAGGGATAGCTAAAATGAAGAATTTTTTTTTCATATCTTTTTTCCTTTGAAAACAGATGATATTTCAGAATTTTGTGTGCTATCAGACGCTTGATAATGGATTTCATTGTTCACTTCTGAAGAGAGTGAAAAATATTATTGTAATGAGAAATAGATTGACAAAGATATGCCAGATTTCATCTGAATTACTGATTAAGGTTTTGGTGATACAAATGCAGGCAGTAAATACTGCATTAGAGAATTCAAACCTAGAAAATGTAACATTGTTTTTTTCTTAGGAATCCATCAGTGACTTCTATTGGTACTATTCAGGAAAGGATGTCATTGATGAATCAGGACAACGTAACTTTTCTAAAGCTTTGGCTGTCACCAAACAAATATTCAATTCTCTTACAGAATATATCCAGGTAAACAGAATGTGTTTCTCAAGGTACTAACAGAGAAGTTCCACGCTCACACAGCATGATCATGTTTTTTCACCAATTTGTAAATGCTTTGCACTTACTTTTTTGAAATTTTGATAAAGTTACATGAAATCACTGGACCATTGTAAAGTGAGAACTAAAACATGCAAACAGGTATGTATTTAACAGGATACAATTTGGTATTTGTGCACTAGATACCCAGAGATCTTGGAAAACGTTCTCATGTAGCTTCATGACTGCCTGAAACTTCTTTTTGATTTGTTTTGGTTTATTTGACATGAATAGAAAATATGTTTTTCTTAATTTTTTTAGGGTCCTTGCATAGGTAATCAACAGAGTCTGGCTCATAGTAGGCTGTGGGATGCAGTTGTTGGCTTTCTTCATGTGTTTGCCAATATGCAAATGAAACTTTCACAGGTATTTTCAACATTAACTGTCACTGTGCACTCACCTTCACTAAAACCAAACTTGACATTTACGGCTCAATTATACCTTTCTGATAAGAAACGTGGCAGTTTGGTCCCTTTCTCCCTCTTGCCAAAACTGGAGGATCTGTCAGAGAAGAAACACCATTAAAAGCACTGAACATAAACGGGTCAAGAGAAAAGCCAAGAAAGACCCAAACAGGGAGGGAGTGTGATATCTGGTCAACTTATCCAGTTAATTAACCAAAGACACAGAGCATGGGGGCACAGGCAGTGTTCATTTCACTGTACAGAGCACAGTCCCACTCCACAGCATCAGGATTCTGTGTTCTTCTGTGACTTCTGCTTAATATCCATGCACTCAAGCTCTGCACTGAATGCAACAGTGCAGAGAGTAATTTCCCTTCTCATTCAGTGTCTCTGCTATCCTCTGACTTACAGGATTTCTTCCCACCCTATAGAAGTATATCAGAATTTGAGAATACTATTTAGGGCGTTAATGTCAAACACAAATCTACATTAGACTTACCATGTTCTGTAATTAAACTAACCAGTTCTAGTCCTCTTTGAGTGGTAATGCATTATGCCATTGAACATTGCCAGTGAAGTGAAAAAGGATGGATTTCTTCTGACAGATACTTTCAGATCTGTGTAGCAACCAATATTTTTTGTTTGTTTCTGCTGTCCCTTACCTGCACTTTGGTACTCCTTAATGCTTTATTAAAGCTTAAGTTTATGGTGTTGATACCTCTGCTGCAGTAAGTAAGTTGCATGTTGTATTAGACTTCTGATAGCAATTACAATACAATGACAATGAAATGTTGCTGAATAATGTGAATGAAATTTAGCTGATTATCTTTAATACCATTTCTCTCTAAATTTATTTAGTTTACCAAATAAATACAAATTAAAAACAATCTTACAGTCCCTTTTTTTGTTTTTTAATAGGACTCTGCTCAGATTGAATTGCTTAAGGAGCTGCTAGATCTACTAAAGGATATGGTAGTGATGCTCTTGTCTCTACTTGAAGGTTGGACCTGTTCTGCTTTTTGGTCAAATATGATTATCTCCCTTTCCTATTATAAAGCATTATTCTCACTTCCTAGTGTAAAGAACAACTATTATGTTCATCTTTCTAAACTGCTTTTTAATTGCCTTTATTTAATCTTTGGGGGAAAAGACATTCTTCATATTTATTTAAGAATTATTCTGGAATATATGTAGTCCCGAAATAGCTGGCTGCTAGAGAAAAGCATGTTGGAAGAAAAAATACTAATATTTAAGAACATTTTTGTTCTGTTTTCAGCAGAAATATGAAATATCATTATTTAAAATGTAGCTGTCAAATAACTTTCTATTATAACACACTACTTAGGTAACGTTGTAAATGGAACTATTGGAAAACAAATGGTGGACACGCTTGTAGAATCGTCTAGCAATGTAGAAATGATTTTGAAGTTCTTTGACATGTTCCTGAAGTTAAAAGATCTGACTAATTCAGATGCTTTCAAAGAGTATGATCCAGATGGTAAAGGAATAATTTCCAAGAAGGAATTTCAGAAATCAATGGAGGCTCA
>NW_005054301.1:14535153-14566983 GCF_000277835.1 Geospiza fortis
GTGGAAAGATTCCATGAACCAGCCAAAGACATTGGATTTAATGTAGTAGTATTGCTTACAAACCTTTCAGAGCATATGCCTAATGATCCACGCCTTCAGAGCTTACTTGAGCCTGCAGAAAGTGTTCTTAATTACTTTGAACCATACCTTGGCCGTATTGAAATAATGGGTGGGGCCAAGAAAATAGAAAGAGTTTACTTTGAAATCAGTGAATCCAGTAGAATGCAGTGGGAGAAGCCACAGGTGAAGGAATCTAAAAGACAGTTCATATTTGATGTTGTAAATGAAGGTGGAGAGCAAGAAAAAATGGAACTCTTTGTGAATTTCTGTGAAGACACAATTTTTGAAATGCAGTTAGCATCCCAGATCTCTGAAACAGATTCATCTGAGAGGCCTGAGGAGGAGGAAGAGGCAGAGCCTGCTTATGTAGTGGATATTGGAGATGATGAGGAAGAAGGAAAGTCCCTGGAACCTGCTTCAGCTTTTGCAGTGGCCTGTGTTGCAGTGAAGAAGAACGTTGCCAACTTTTTGAAAATGGTCACTGTGAAGAACCTTAGGAAACAATACAGGAAAGTAAAAAAGATGACAATAAAAGAGATGGTGAAAGTGTTTTTCTCCTTTTTCTGGCTCCTATTTGTAGGGACATTCCAAATGTTCTTTTCTATAGTGTGGGGGATATTCCAGATTCTTTGGAGCACTGTATTTGGGGGTGGCCTGGTTGAAGGAGCCAAAAACATAAAAGTTACAAAAATATTGGGGGATATGCCTGATCCAACACAGTTTGGAATCCATGATGATGTTATGGAAGCTGAAAAAGCTGAAGGTGCTGAGCATGGCATAAGAGCTGAACTCGGGGATTTTGTGAAGAGTGAAAAGGGAGAAACTGACATCATTGCAGACATTTTTGGCATTCCTACAAAGAAAGAAGGATCAAAACATGGTCATGATGCTGGACTTGGAGATATTGCAGAAATCCTTGGTACTGAGATCCAAACACCTTTGGAAAACACAGTTCATAAGAAAAAAAGATTACAGGTAAATTAAAGAGATTTTCTATTTCTTTTAAGATAATATTAATAATTATAATTACAATAATAATAAACTACTGAATCTTAATAACAGATTTATTTTATATTTAATTTGTTAATATATATTATCAGTAAGAACTTACTTTATAATCTCTACACATTTGAAAACCAACAGGAAATTTCAGCCCAATATTTAGATTTCAGTGCAGTAAATTGTTACTGTTCATTTCGACTTTATTCAAAACATAAACTGCTAGCAAATTTCTAGTCACAGTTTTTGCTTTAAATGATTTATGGTCTTGTTTATTCTGCATACCCCATTTTTTCATAGTATACTTCAATTGCTTTCACAACTTGTTATCTCCATAATAATGCCTTATCATTAACATTGTTCTTCTGTATGCTGTACATGCAATATAGTATCCTTTTTTCCTATTATTTGAAATATATTGGCCTGAATTTATTGTAAGCTTAATGTTTACTGTGTAATTATTCTTTACTCCTATTCTGATTTATAAACAATATATTTTGTTGCACTCAGCTGGACCAAAGAGAATATCTTTCTGTGTAAAAGTAGACAGAACTAAATGTCAAAACCAATTAATTTATCATATTTGGAAGGCGCTATGTTTCACTTTACATCTCAGGTCTGTTTCTACTTGTTATTAAAAAACAGCTTTTCTCTCATCATTAACCCACCTTTTTATGATATATTTTCCAGATATCTTCAAGATAAATCTAAACTGTGCAACTTCTTAGTGCATTATTTTCTCTTAATTTGTATGTTTTTCTCCAGATTCTGGTTCTTGCCTAAATGGAACTAAATTTTTTGCATTTGTTTTTCTTGTGTGTTTATTAAATCATTTTTATGTGCGGACTTGAAAATTACAGTATATTAAAATCCCGTCTCATTTAGCATAAATATAATGCAGTTGGTATTTAAAAATAACTTTTAACACAAGAATCTTGGCAGGTATAAGTAGACACATTAGAATTTTCTTCAATAGTTGAAGTAAGTATTTTAATTCAGACCTGAATAAAGTTTAGAATATGCTTTGCTTTACTTTGATTTATACATTTCTTACAGATGTGTTTGATACTACTGATGAAAATGCTCTGTAATTTTTGCAGGTAGTTTGAGTCATTCATGTGAAGTCAGTTTGCAATTTATCCAGCTTTTACCTTTGATATGTTAGGTAGTGAAACTTATCAAAGCAGTGTTTGCACTAATTCTGTATTACAGGAATTGCTATTCATCTCACATTGTGTATATAAATGCTCACATAATCTAGATAGAGGAGTGGATGTAAAGAATAAGTGGAGCTCAAAGCAGAAACAGCAGTGTAAGAATCAAAAATTCCCTTCAAGAAGTCACTATGTCTTTCTTAGGCACCTGCAATGATAAAATTCACACAAGTGGATAGTAATACAAAATCAGGTCTAGATACTGGAAAATTGTACTGATAAGGTCAGTGACACTTACCACATAGCCAGAGAAACTGCAAAATAATCTATGGAAGCATATATGATGGTGTCTTTCAGGAGTTTGCTTTTACTGTAAGGCTCTGCAGGAATCTCAGAGTTATGTGGGTTCAAAAATTAGAAAAGTAGTAGTGACATAACAGTTTGCTGATAAATCTAATTATTGGTAGCAATAAAATCAAGTGCTAACTGTGAAGTTACCTTAAAATAACAGATAAAAATCAGGTAAGTGATCAATACAGGAATTTTATCTGTAAAATGCTTCATTTTGATCTCATTGTTACTGTTTGAGTATGAAATCTTGGGAATATAACTGAATTGTACAACATTATCATGTTCAATGATGATGTCAGTCAAGCAAACTGAAATTTTGAATTGTTGAGAAAGGAAGAGAAGAAGCCCCCACATTATTATGCTCCATGAATCTTAATTTATCTGTGTCTTGAAGACCAGGTTCCCTCAGTTCAAAAAGAGTGTGACAAAACTGGAAAAGATTCAGTGAAGATCAATGAGCTGTTAAAGCTACATATGGAACAAATCTTGTCTATGGAATTAAGAAAGTTAAGGTTCTTCAGTCTGGGAAAGAGAAAATTGAGAGCATATATGGATAAGATGAATAGGGATTTATTCATTCTTCTACCACTCCATCTTTTAGAAGAATTAGGCATCATCAAATGATCTCTCAATTACCCTCCACCAGCTAGAGATCTTAGGGGAGATTCTTTGTGAGAGAGTTACAACTGCATTGTTTACTAGGAGAAGTTCCACCAGACAATATGTGAGATACACAAGGGAAGATAATAAATTCTTTCCTATATCCTTTTCCCACATATTTGTGAGAGATAGGCATCCAGATGAGTAGTGGCAGAAACTTTAGATAAGTGTATATATGTGTTAACTGGAAATGTAGGACCAAGAGACAACTGCTCTCCAAGCACTTCAAGAGAATACAGAAGAGGATTAAGAGTTAGGTTCTTGCAAAAGGAAATGGAGACAAATTTCAGCCCTTTAGATTTCTTTCTGAGTTAGGACCTGCATCTCTTGGACTTCCATTGAAGCTTAGATACTCAAACTGCATTTGAAATGAGTTAACTTTGATCTTGTAACACCCAGCCTAAAGGTGTGTGACATCCAGGTCCCAGCTTCTTTGCTGCAGTTAGCCATATGTAAAGTTCTGCATTGGTTCTTCCCTATCTCAAGGGAAAGCTGTAAACACAACAATTAAGAGGGTTCTGTGGTGTGCCAATCTCATCAGCCCAGATGAGATAAACAGCTTGAAGAAAACATTGTGTAAGAAGAAGTTGTTTGTCTGTTTTGAGTTGCATTATTTGATCACAGCCAAGTAATTGAGTTTTGTAATATCTGATATTCACAGAAATGTTTTTCAGATTTTTGATGATAACATTAATATATTGTTTCTAGTTTCAATCAGTAACTCCACTTTGTGGGTGACCTTAGTATCAGGATATGATCTGGATGTAAACTTCATCCTCAGCTGGTCACATAATTTGCCTGATCACCGTGTATAATTAAGTTGTTCAGACAACTGGAGTAGTTAGAGTATTGATAACACTATACAGAAAAAAATTCTGCCTTTTTCACTGTTAAAATATAGCCTGAGCTCCCTACCTTAAAAAATCAAACACTTTAAAAGTGCACAGTTCTACAAAAATATTACTTATTATTTTGTTTGTTTCTTAGAAGAAAATAACTAAAGTTATTGAATGGATCAATTTTGACAGTTAAAATACTTTTCCCAGATATCTGAAATTGCAAAAGAAGCTGGAACACAAAGAAAAGCAGAAGCTGAGAAGGCTGAGTAAGTTAATTTTACAAAATTCCCGTTTGACTCCTTGGTACTTCCTAATGCTAAATAATTTGGCAAAAAAACCACAAGAAATGCTCAGTTTTCAAAGAACTTTATGTACACTTCGTCTCATCAGTATTTTGAAAATATACTAAGGAGTACATACTAAGTATTTTGCAAATATACTAAAAGATGGCAGACCATGTCACCAGGCAACACAATGGCAATTTGATTTTTGTGGCTCTTGACAATTATGCATGTATAGATCCGTGGCCATTGTCTTTCTAAAAATTCCCATAATTTCCTTTAAAAATGAGCACTAGTCTTAAAAACCTCTGCAACTTATTATGCTTTCTGCTTTTCCTACTACCCACTACAATTTTCATGGAATTTTTATTGGACCATTAAAACACAAGGTTTAACTAACCCAACTATTTTTATTTATTGCTGTTTTTATCAGATCTTGACAGTAGATACATTCCTTTGTCCAGTCATCCTATATATGACTGCTAAACAATATTTAAAATATTTACCTTGCTTTAGCAGCATCCTACTTTTGAGGAGCATCCTGTCTGCCTGGACCTGCAGCCACATTGTAGTAAAAGATTTAAATATTTTTTACAGACACACAAAAGCTGTCTAAGAGATTCTAACAGATTCAAAAGCTATACATAATTATATTTTTTTCCATTTTGCTTCATGTTTAAAATACTTACCTCAGAGTCATTTGTCTTTCTCCTCTTATCTGCCAAAGTTAATTTTTTTAAGCATCTCATAAAGATCTATACTTTAAGACAATCATATTGATGCCTCAACATTTTGTCACACATATGGAAACCCAGGTTTTGAGGTTTTTTGTTAGTAACTAAATTCCTCTAATGCTACATACAGTATAAAAACTAAATTTTAAAGCCAAAATTTATGAACTCAAATTCATTTGAAATGAATGCATTTACATTTGGCTAGATATTTTTGTTTAGTTAACCTTCCTTCTAGCATGGAAGATGGTGAGAAACAAGATAAAGCAAAGGAAGTACAATCTGAGCAGCTAGAAGAGGGGAAAATTAAGAAAAAGAAGAGAAGGCATGGACAAAAAATTGAGAAACCAGAGGCTGTTATGGCTAACTTCTTCAAAGCTTTGGAAATTTATCAGACAAAAATGCTTGTAAGTTTGTCTTAAATTCTTTAATAATTGAATTGAATTTTCTTTATAGAACCAAATTTTGATAATTAGGATCAATGTTCAGATGATTGGCTGTAGTCAGTCTGTTGTGATTTTATAATACTTTTTAGAGTTATACAATTGAGTGTTTCTGTGTGTAATTTGTAACAGGACATATTAGCCTCTTGAACTCCTTTTTAGGAGATCCCTATTTTCTATAATCTAACTTCTAGAGTGTTTCAGTCTACTTTGTGTTTTAGTTTGTTCTTAAAACCACGAAATGTTGAGTTCTCTGAAAACTCTCAAGCAGTTTTTTGGCAGCATTCTAACATATCTTTCCACACTTTCTGTTCCAGACTCTCTGACTTATAATTTTAAACCATTCTTTAAATTTCATTTATCATGAAAAAGGGGAATAGGCTGCCAAGAAATGCTCTTGCTCATTATAACTGGTGTATGAAGGAAACACAATTATGTATTTACTGTTTTAAAAATCTTGCTATCTGTTTTTCTTCTTTTGATATTACTCACGGGCTACCTTTAATTACTTTTTATTTTTTACTTTCAGCATTACTTGGCAAGAAATTTTTACAACTTAAGGTTTCTTGCTCTATTTGTTGCATTTGCCATCAATTTTATTCTTCTGTTTTACAAGGTAAGATAACATTGTTATTTAAATATTTTTGTTAGTACCAGAAGATACAATAATTTAATGTTGGTACTATTCTGTTTTTATTTTATTCAGGCTAAATGAAAAGAGATTTATTTAATTTCTCCTTTATAGTTGAGTTTCTAGGCACTTTTCCATTTAATCACATAAGTCTGTTATTGTTTGGACTGTTGATCTTGTTCTGTGAAAATTGAAATAGACTAAAATAATTCAAATATCAAAACTGTTGAAATATTTTTTTAATTTGTTCTCAAGATATTAAAAGACTTCAGTTAATCTGGTTATTCTCAGTTACTTTTTTTTTTATAGTAGGCTACAGCTCTTTTTGTCTAGCTCACTGATGAAGAAGGCTATACATTCACAGTTTAAACTTAATCTTAGAGGTTCACCTGAATATGCAGTTGTTTTAGGTTCTGATGATACCAGATGATACAAAGTAGAACATCCTCAGCAGCCTCCACCAATTTCTTTAATGAATCTTCACAGCCTTGAAACAGGTTAGAATTCAATAAATAGAATTCCCATCCATAAAAGCCTCATTTTTCCCCCTTTCCACACTGAAGTCTGGAAGAAGAGTTCTGATTTATCTGTATCCTGAAATCTGGACCTTTTGATTTTCCCCTCCTAGATATAGAATGAAAGTTGTAATAAGCTGATGAACCTTGTGTTTTCCAATATTACATATTCTATTACATATTCTGTTACTTCAAACAAAAACTTCAACAACAAAAGCAGCTGTCTGAACATTCAGTCTAGAAATAACTGAGTCCTGTTCTCAAATAACTTGAAATGCAACCCTGTAACACAATTACATTTTCAGAGGCGGGGCAGGTAAAGATGTACAAAGCTCTTGGAAACTGGGCAGAATGCATGTTCCAGGAGAAAGATGTCATGGCTGTTTGGGGCTTTCTCCTTGTCTCTTCCTTTCTTTCCCACAGGGTTAGAGAAGATGGACTTCAAATATACATGTAGAATTCTGCTTTTGTCTATGCCAGTGTCCTTTTCTCCTCATTCTCTTCTGCTTTTCTTTGAGTCTGGTGGGCGACAACCCATTCTGTTGAAGAGCAAGGACAAAAGTTCCTGTCTATCAGTGCAAGTCCATCTGTCATACATAAGAAAGGGTCAGTGGGAGTCAAACAGGACTGAACAGGACTTTAGCTTTCAGATAAAGCTGTCAAAAAAGCACCCATAGGGATTTCATTTTAAAGGGCAGGTTTTTAAAGTCATTGGAAGAATTTAGGGCAGTAGGTCAGCTGATGAAATACTGTATATAATTTGTAAGCTCTAAACTGAGTCATGAAATAAAAAGTTATGGACAGTGTGTACACTGTTTATAATATGAAAATTATATGAAAAATTTTGCTTCTTTTTAGACTCGAGCAATCAGGAACTATATAGATTACATAAAAACTCTGAATTCAGTCATAATAGATAACCCTTTTATTCCTTGCTTCTTCCAAGAAATAGTTTTTGCATAACTTTTTCATATGTTTTGGTTTTGCTACAGCATTGTTAGAGAGATTTGTAAACTGTCTGTATTTTCTTTGTCCAGATTTTCTTTTCAGTGACATGACATGAAGTGGAGACTTATGCTTTGTAAATGAAGAATGTTTAAAGCTAATGATCTATCATCTTCCTTTGAGCAGGCTTTGAAAACATCATTTGTCATTAAAGGAAAAGCTTTTAAGTTTATTTTGTTTTCAATGTGCTTGAATTTTTCTCAGGTGACAGAAGAGCCACTTGATGAAATAGAGGAAGATTCTAATCTCTGGAACTCCTTTGCTGAAGAGGAAGAAGACGAGGGCATGGTGTTTTTTGTTTTAGAAGAAAGTACTGGCTACATGGCACCTGCTCTCAGAGCACTGGCAGTTATTCATACTGTCATCTCCTTTGTCTGCGTGATTGGATATTACTGCCTAAAGGCAAGTTCTTAATCTTACTGCTAATCTGTTTGTTAAACATTGGTTATGTCCCAAGGTGGTTGGTGGTGCTAATACTGGAATAGCATTTGTACCTAGCTGTTCACAAATTCTCACTGCTCAATAGGTAGATGTTTTCCTCCTGTATTCTGGCCAGCAGAAATAGAGCTAACTTTCTTCCTAGCAGTGTGTGTGTGTTTTGGATTTGTGGTTAAAATAGTGCAGGTAACACAGCCACATTTGGTTATTGCTGGACAGTGTTTGCACAGTGTGAGTGCTCTGTCTTTGCTTTACCCACTCTGTGCATCCCTCAGCAGGTATGTTGGGAGGGGTCACAGCCAGGACAGCTGAGCCAACCAACCAGAGGGATATTCCATGGCATGGAACATCATTCTCAGCAATAAAAATCTGTGTGTGGGGAAGGGTTGGGGCTTGACTGCCGAGGTGGCCATTGCTCAGAGGCTGCCTAGGCATTGATCTGCCTAGTGTGGGAGATTCTAGTGTGATGTTTGTCTCACATTTTTGTGTTACAAAGAACCAAAAATACATAAACCATTACAAAGATGGCCACCATCACTTTCACAGGTCCCTCTGGTTGTGTTCAAGAGAGAAAAGGAGGTGGCTAGAAAGCTGGAATTTGATGGACTATATATAACTGAACAACCAAGTGAGGATGATATTAAAGGACAATGGGATCGCCTTGTTATCAATACTCCGTAAGTAAAACTAGACTCTATGTAAACTGCTTATGATATTATAGCTCATTAGCCACTGATCTAGAACTTTCCTGTCCACCTGTCACTTAGTTCATCTAAAAGAAAGGCATTTATCCCCTTGTATTAGATGCTACAGTAGTAGATTCTAACATGAAATCCTCTATTATCTGTTTATTTAATAAATACTATGATAACACATATATTCCACTTCCTTTTCATTTTCTAGGATTTGCAAGGATTAGGTATTTTACCTCAAAATATCTCTCCAAGACATTTCACATATTAGTCTCTGTTGAGAAACTTTTAAAAGACAAAGTCTTTAAAAAGATAACTTTCATCCTTTCCAGTGACTATTTCACTTGGACAGTGTATATATTCTCCTCCCTTTCTTTCCCATTCTTTGGTAAAGAAATTTGTACATGACAAGAGGAGTAAATCTAGTGGAAAATAGCATTCCTAGAATTTGAGTAGGTCTGACAGGAATATCTGTCAAGTTGTGGTATTAGCAAATACTGTAGTAGTCATATACTGATTCTAAGTCTCGGTAAGCTGCAGCAGTTTGTAGGAGTAGCACAGACAAACACAGCAAGTCAGCTCTCTTCCCACAGAAAAAGTGCCTTGACTACAGCCTGCTTTTCAGAATTTGCTGGTAGGTTTTGATTAGCAGTTAGGAAGAAGTTCTTTACTATAACAGTGAGACACTTAAACAGGTTGCCCAGAGAAGCTGTGGATGCCCCAGCCCTGGAAGTGTCCAAGGCCAGGCTGGATGAGGCTCAGAGCAACCTGGTCTAGTGGAAGCTGGCCCTGCCCCTGGCAGGTAGTTGATGATCTTTAAGGTCCCTTCTATCTATGCTTCCATGATAGAATGGAATTTTGAATTTCTAAAATACTTGAAATTTTGTAATGCTTTGTTTTCCTACACCTAAGTTTTAAGTATTTTTCTTAATTTTATTCAGCAATATGAACTAGCACATATTATTGAAGTTACAACCAAAGCTAATTGGGAAACTGGAGAGCTTGCTTATTTTCCAACCAGTTTGTATCACTATTGATAGCAACCCATCTAGATACCCAGTAAGTTAATCTTCAGCAAACACAAGAAAGAATTAATGAAATACATTGTCAGTTTATCGCTAATGACATGCTGTACAGTCTGTTCTCAGCATGTTTCACTGTCTACTGAAGTTAAACAAAAGATTAAGACTAATTTAAGCAGGATAATCCTTCCCTCTAATGTTAACTGAGTCTCGAGGTTTAGTACAAGTACTGTATGATCAGAATAACCACTGCTGGAGGGTACCCAATGTTCTGTATAAACTGAAATGTGCTTTCTATAATGGGAAAAAAGCAATTAAAAGTGCAAAAGATGTACCCTGACAAATTATTGGAGTTTCCTGTAAAAGAGATAGACACAAGCTGGCTACACTATGACATATTTTGCTTAAAAGCCTGAGAAATCAAGCAAAAAAATAATACAGAGCATTGGAGTAGAATATACCATCCATTTGAGTTACTAGAAGCATTTGCCTTTATTTGGATTAATTTAATTCAGAATTCCAATTCAGAAAGGTAAAAGTTGGAGCATAGTCATTGGGAAGTTTGCCTCACATCCCAGCAGAACATTGTTGTGGAATCTCATTTTTCTTGTGCTAGCATTTGCTTTATATTAGCAATACTGTCCTTTAGTTTAAATAGATATTTTTCTCTTTTGCATTCCTGCATATTGTCTAAACTCAGTCTCAACTCAGTGTTATTTCCAGGAAATAACGAGAGAAAAATCTTAAATTTTGTAGTGTTTCCTGCTAACTGGTATTCCTCAAAACAGGTATAACAGACAGTAAGATCATTAGAATGAGCAGTTCCAGGATACTGATATATATATATATATTTGCTATATATTGGCAAATGATCTTGAATTTTCTTGGCAAGTTCAAGATTTTTATATATTCTGTTGGCAAACCGTTGACTAGTTCTCAAGTGTTCAGCCTCTGTTTGAAATGTAATCCAATGAACTAAAAAATTATTTATCCTTTAAGATTCTCCTATTTTTCTCTGAAATCTGGTTTGATTTTTATGGATAGAGGTGATAAAATATTTATTTAGTAGATGAATAATATTACAGTGACTAACCTGCTACAAAGGAATTGTTAAACTTATCAGGTGATAGTATTTTGCCTGCCAACCTTTGTAGCCAATCATATTTGTGAATGGGAAAAACAAAGGGGGTTTGGAGGGGCAAGATTATATTGCAATAAATTATGATTAGTAACAGCTGTTGTCCCCATGAAAAGAAATCATTCTCCTAATCTGAAGTGCAGTGAGTGAAAAAAATTTGCAATGACCAGAAATGTGGCATTTTCTCTTTTTTTCATTGTTTTGTTTCCTTTCCCCTAACAAGGTAAATAACTTGAAATATCTTTGCCTTATCTATGTAGGTCCTTCCCTAACAATTACTGGGACAAATTTGTGAAACGGAAGGTAGGCTTTTTATATTTCTATTATGCTTTCCAGAGCAATAATCTACTATTTGATTAATTTGGATATCCATATGCTTCTGTACTCATAAATACAGAAATAACAGAGAACTGGAATTTGTTTTGTGTAAGTTGTTGTGTTAAATGTCTCCGTGAAAAGGCAGCTGTGGTGTAGGTGGGAGGAAGGAGGAAGACAGTAGGCTGTGGTTTCCTTCCTAGACTCAGACATTCGAAATAACTTTGTGCTGTCAATCAGCCAGCAGGTCTAATTTGCAATCATTGTCATCTTTAGGATACAAAGCCCCCTCATTGCCCTAAAAAAAGAAAAACATGCCAGCTTAAACGACAGAAAATTATACATAAGCTTTCAGATAATAGCCTTTAATGCTTCTATTTTTCTTTTTTATGCTCCCCTGGTTTCCTAGGAGTTCTTACTGTTCTAGCAGTGTTCATTGTGAAGGACTTTTTTAATTCCTGAAAACTACTGGTCTAGAGTAGGTGAATGTCACTGAGGAGTTTCTGTGAGCAAAACCTTCTGTTTTTCCCCTTCTAGGTTATTAACAAGTATGGAGATTTATACGGAGCAGAGCGCATTGCAGAACTTCTGGGTTTGGACAAAAGTGCCCTTGACTTTAGTCCAGTGGAAGAGAGTGAACCAGAAGAGGCATCTCTTGTTTCATGGTACGACTTCTCAGCTTCACAGACAGATTACGTGTTGGAATAATTTCATCATCAAAGATAAAAATGGATTTCATTTTGAAACTGTTGTGATGTTTTCCTCAACATGGAGAATTCCAATGGATGAGTCTTCCTAGTGTGGAAGTAAAATAAAATAGCTTTTTGTTTGTTTTAAAACACAGGTGTGTTACAAAAGTAAGAAAAAAAATCAGCAAATTTATGCTGACTGATATAGTTGGTCACTCTTTTGTTTTAAACAATAAATAATGCAGCATTTTTAAGGTCTTACAACAAAGTTTATAAACCAGTGGACTGATAACAGGTATCTAGTACGGATTCAGAGAGGTTTTCCTGACTTAGTCGTCAGTCAAGATGAGAGCTTGAAATTGTCCCAGTCCCAAGTGATTTATGCTCCTACAAGACTTGGTTTTCTCAATGTGTAAGATGCACAAGAAAGATTTCCCTTTGCATGCCATCCAATGGCTGATAAAATATTTAGAATATTGTAGAAGGCATTACCTTTTCACTTGGTTATTCTGGGAATATTTTACACTAGACAGACACTACATATTTTACACTACACTCAATTTAAACAATCTGTATTCCACATTTCCCTACTTTTGGCATAGATCTTAAGTTTTTAAGTCTGGAATGTGGAAGTATCATTTTTCCTGAAATTGTTACATCCGTTTTGTTGGTTTAGAAACTCTTTATCGTGCTCAGAATTAATGAATACTCTGAAAAATGAAGTACCCAGATCACTCAAAAAATCAACAATTATTCTAAAGTGAAGTGCCACAACCAGTCTGTTGTTTATAAATACAGAATTCAATACTTATTTTTAACATTTATGCATTTCAAAAATTGTTTATTTCTTAGGCTAAGCTCCATTGATACAAAGTACCACATTTGGAAGCTCGGAGTTGTTTTCACTGATAATGTGAGTATGTTGGCCTAGATGAATATGCTTTGATTTACTCTAAACATGTATGTCCTCCACCATCTGCTTTTGTTTCAACAAACATACACAAATAATATTGCATTACAGAGCAATTTTAAAATATTTTTTTCTGCCTTGTGATAGAACTAAAGGACGTTTTACTCAGAATTATATATTGCACATTATAGATGGTTATAACTGCTATTATAGTACATTATTTATTAAATTCATGGTTTTAAATGTAGTTCAATTATTATTGTTATGTTACTTGCCCATATAAGTGACAGATTTCTTTGGTTCAACCTCAAGGAGTAACCCAGAGGAGCATTTCCTTTCAATTAAAGAATCTACACACACCTCTGGGGGTGCTAGAAATCCCTGCCATTAAAAAGCAGGACTGAGTTTTTACAACATAAAGTGATTGAATGGATTTCACATGTTCCCAGGCTAGTCATGCTAGCTCAACAGAGCACCATTCATCTTAAAATAAGTTATTAGTACCACGACTCATTGGTTGCTCTATCAGGAAACACCTGCCTTCCACATCCCTACAGTGCCAGTAGCTGTCAAGATACACAGATTTTTCACATCCTTGTGATGTCTGTTTTTGGGGTTGTTGAGTGAGGCTGGTCTCAGCATTTTTCAACAGCAAAAGCAGGGTGACCTCCCACTCCATCAGTGGTAATTTTCAAAAGCTGGCTGAAGATTCAGCTGTTTAATCCCTACGTAGGCAAAGTGTCCTACTACAACAACTTGAGTGACTTAAAAACTCTATGTTCTGGATCTAATAACGCATATCAGCACCTGTTAACCCTCTGCCACTTTTCACTTTCTCTGCAGTCATTTTTATATTTAGTTTGGTACACAACTATGTCTATCCTTGGGCACTACAACAACTTCTTCTTTGCTGCTCATCTGCTGGATATTGCTATGGGTTTTAAGACATTGCGAACTATTTTGTCTTCGGTCACTCACAATGGCAAACAGGTTAGTGCTACATGAAAAGGTTTGAAAATAAATACACTTTGTAAAAGTACTGGAAAAAACTTGTCATAAAGGAAATATTGGAATGCAATTCATTTATATCATAGTAGGATTGATCATATCTTCTCCAGCACACTTAATATATGCTAAACCTTATGAAATTATAACAATGTATACCTGCCAAGTGATGACAGATAAGGTGTTGTACACAATAGAAAACACATAATTTTGGAAAAATATAAGAATATGAATTACTTCCTAACCAGTTTGTTCCATATTCTCAATGATGAGCTGATTTGTGATAAATATTAAGAATACACAATCCCTCCTTAGCTACAGCAATTACAATGATCTGGGCACTGAGATTTCAATACTTAGCTAATAAAAATGTGCTTAAAGGTGTGAGCATTCTGCACTGTGGAATATACTTCTATGGCCCTTTGTCATGCAAAAATCAGGTTAATAAAGTGTAATTCTAAAATTAATTGTTAAAATTTCTGCAGGGAATTATGCACTGATCTCCAAAGAACCCATGTTCCTAGCTGGCATAACAACAAAAAGCAAGATTTACAATTACTTCTAAACTCACATTTAAGAAATCTAAATTCCCCAAAATATAATTTCAAACATATACATTTTATTTCTTCTCAAATGCAGTAACATATATTCTAAGCCCACACCTATGCTCTGCTAGATTTGTCAAAGCATTTTATAGCACATGATGTTTTGGAAGAGGCAGAAAAATATACCCACACATGGCGACGATGTCTTATCATCACACAAACAAATGAAAACTCTGATTTTATACTATTTATTTTCCTTCAGGAAGACCAAATCCATATTAATTTTAATGAATGTAATGACTTATGTATCTTCCTTATGAATTTTTTAAAAAATGTAATAGTCAAAACTGAGCATAGTTTACAAAACTGTTTTAACTCAAGACTGTGGCTTTTACATTCTTAACAAGCAATGAATAATTTTTCTAATCTTGTTGCTTTTCTGGCAAGTAAATATGAACACTGCATTGAAATGTTCACTTTGGGAGCATGCTGACAGATCTGCAGATAGTGATAATTGATCAGCTTGTCCTTCAAGACTCTTATGTTTCTTTTAAAGAGTAAATACTGGTTGTTGCATGTTTTTAAAATATGTAGCTTTGAGTAAACTCCTCTCCAGAGCTGCATCTTCTAACACCAACTTCAACAGACAATATAATCTAGTCTCATTAACTGCTAATTTTTTTCCCTAATGATTTTATTTCCTTACAGGCAGGACCTGAAAATTACTTACTCTTTTCTAAAAAAATTTCCCTCCATTTTAGCAATGGCATTCCTAGACAGCTTTGGAAGAGAAAATACTCCTTATAAGTTGTAATAAGTCCTAGTTGAAATTGTCAAATTATCTAAAGGGTTTTATTTTTATTATTTAATTTTTATTGTATATCCAGTGTTTTAAGTTACTATAATTAAATTTTTAAACTAAAGAGTGTAAAAAATTGCTCTAGTGATACACAACTGCTGTCTTTAATTTCCTTATTGGGAAAGGTACAATATGACTAATTTTCAATATTTAAGGCAATGCAACAAGCAGGCATGTCTCTTCTGACAAAATGATATTGAACCTATTTTCATGTCATGTCCCCACATGCAGCTTGTGCTTACTGTGGGACTCCTGGCTGTAGTAGTGTACCTTTACACTGTAGTGGCTTTCAACTTCTTCCGCAAATTCTACAACAAAAGTGAAGATGAAGATGAACCAGACATGAAGTGTGATGACATGATGACGGTAACTAAAACATCACCATGTGCCTCAAATATCATCTTGAATTTTCAAATGGATACTTTAGACAGAATGATGAGCAAGGAGGGATGTGTTTGTCGTTAAATCCATTGGGTTCTTCTTGATACATGTCATTTTGGAAATACAAATAGTCTTGAAATTCCCTCTGCATTCTCCAGTGGTCTAAACTCAACAGCAAATAGATGACAGAGAGCAAGGTATTCTGAATTTTTCTCCTAAATACTGTGGTTTATGATGTGCCACAATGCTTTTACAGCTGAGGATGGCAAACCCTCAAAGTAAAAAAGGAATTTCTGGACAAACTGGTCAGAGCTTCAAAAAGAAGCTGTGCTGTTACAACAAAGAAGCCCCATTTGTTCCCAATATTTGCAAGTGTGCAAGCTCTTCCTGTCCTTATTTAGGTTATATGAACTATGGGATATTAATAGCACCAGTTATAAAACTATACTACATTTTAAACCACTCTGTTAAGTGAGGTAAATGAATTCTAGGCTACATTTTTAAGTATTATTAAACTAGTACTAGCATCTTAAGTCATCAGTAAAATTGCATTATAAAAATGGATGCATAGCTCTGTTTAGTGTTTGCTAATGCCAGGTTTTATACTCATTATTAACACCCTGATGTCTAATGAGATTCCAGAAAACTGGCTGTGGTTAGAGACTGATATTGGTTTTAACCCACACTGTGTGGCTGAAGGTGGTTTAAAAGGCTCTGTAGCCAATCATACAGGGACATCAGTAGTTTGTCACTCTGGCAGAAGAGTCCATGCAAAAATACTTACAGAGCTTAAATATACACATTATTAAAGATTTTTTGATTAAGATTTATATATTTAAAAATATGACAATACTTATGTAAAGTGATTTCTTCTGCATTGAAGTGAACACAGGTCGTTTCACAGATCACAACTAATTTACAATATAATAAATCAGACATCTAGTATTGCAAAATTAATTTATATAGAAACCTACAAACAGCAAGATCTACTTGTTGTGGATATCCCACTATTTATTTTATGGCAATATTTTCTACATTGCTAAACTTCACTGCAAAACTTTAAAAGATGTCTTCTTCTTATTCAGTGCAAGATAGAACCTTAGAAATCAATATAAGGAATAGAATATGGTTGAATACAGTAACAAATACAAGAAAAATAGCCCCAAAATAGTCTCAGTCTGAAATAAGACCCAGTGAGGGAGGAGCAGGTAACAGCTGATGCTGACTCCCCCTCTTTGTAAGTGCACCTGAAGGTGGAATCACATTAGTTAAGACAGTAACAGATTTTTGGTGCAGTGTGTTTGATACATGAGGAATGATATTATGTGTTCTTGTTACTATTTGTTTGTTACTTAAATTGTCAAGAGAATTAGCAGAGCAGAATAATTTGAAAAACAAGAAAAAAAACCCCAAAAGAATAGTTCATGGTAAATGTATCTGTAATTTTCCTCTCTCTTTTTTAGTGTTACCTGTTCCACATGTATGTGGGTGTAAGAGCTGGTGGTGGCATTGGAGATGAAATTGAGGATCCTGCTGGAGACCCTTATGAAATGTACCGAATTGTCTTTGACATCACATTTTTCTTCTTTGTCATTGTTATCCTACTGGCCATTATTCAAGGTACCATCACTTACCTTAGTAGACACTGTTCAAAATTAATTCATCACTGAAAACCATATTTATGTTTGAGGTAAATTTAGCAGTATTGCTGTAAAGACTTATCCCTGAGTTTATAAAATCCTTATTTCTGAAAGTAATAATTTGATATTAATTTATACATAATATGCCTTTTCCCAAGTACTACACAAAGTCAAAGCACAAGGAATGTAATGTAGATGGGTTGCAGTCTTTATGAACACGTTTGTAACTATCCAGCAATGATGAACCTTGTGCAGGATCGCTGTTGTCCTATACTAAGCATTTAAACTTGGGAGAGCCTTGCTGAAGACACTCTTCTCACTTCTAGCCTGGAATCACCACAGCTGACTGGGGAATAGAGATTTTCCAGTTGGAAAGGGTAAATGCCATGGAGAAAGTCACCATGGCCACATAGCCATTTCCTCCTTTCCTTGGAGGCCAATTTACAGTTTTAATTGGGTTGCAGTTGTGGTTTACAGCAAACAAGACCCCTCTTTGGTGATGGGCAGCATTCAACACTCATTGCATAAACTCTTCTAAGGCTGATGGAAAAAACCACACTATTTTATGGCATCCTTGTGGCAAAGAAAAAAATGTAGCACATCTATACTGAGAAAAAGTTACAAATGTCACAGTCTCCACAATTATCCAATTCTTTTCTTAAAACATTGAAAGTGGGGCAGTAATACTTGAAATGCAAAGCAGACTCACTAACTGTCCAAGGCGGGCTGTGGGAGCAGAGCTGTCTATGTTGAAAAAGACTTGGGATATAAGAGTTTAATGAGAAGGAGAGCGAAAATTAATTTAATTTATGGGAACAAAAGAGATGAGTTTGTGTAAGGTTAAATGAACTATTAAATAATAATATTATTTATATAATATATTAATAAATAATATTATTTATTAATAACAAAGCACAAAAAAGTCTTTCCACTCTCAAGATTGTGCCTGTATGTATAAGTACACTAAATTCTAGAGGAATGACATTACTTGCAATATGAATATTGCTAAGTACTGAAGTACTGCTACTTTTCTATTTGAAACAGGTCTGATTATTGATGCTTTTGGTGAATTAAGAGACCAGCAAGAACAAGTGAGGGAGGACATGGAGGTAGGAAGCACGTTACATTTTTCATTGCTCTTGTTCACCTAGATTGTCACCAATTAGTGTTTTTGAGTTAAAATTCATCTATAACCACAACTTTTGCTTTCAGACCAAATGCTTTATTTGTGGAATCGGCAATGACTACTTTGACACAACTCCACATGGCTTTGAAACACATACTTTGCAAGAACATAACTTGGCAAACTATCTGTAAGTACATTTTACAATTGGAATTATGATAAAGAGACCTTTCAGATGTAGTGTCATTTAGGTGCACACATTGCTGAAAATCCCAAGCCAGAATTCTAGAAAACTGAGGAATATTTCCTCTCCTTTAGGGTCTCCCCTCCTCTATTCCATACTGATGGTTACCTTTCAGGCGCTCACCATACACATGAGGTACCTTAGTAGTATAAGACCAGAAGGCACATCAACTCCTTACTCTGCTGGTAGGAAAGCCAGATATGGGGAAGGATAGGGAACAGTTTAATAAGTTGCTTTAGTTTGGAAGTTTTGGTTGTGAATGCTGGTGGCTTAGTAATGCTGATGAGACCAGAGAAAACTGGCTTCAATGAAAAAAAAAAAACCAAACCCAAAACAAAGCAAATAAAGGCACTTGTAGAAAGTACTTCAAAGATAAGGTCCAAAAAATAATTAACTCCATTTCTATAGTTCTTTAGTGACAGTGGAGCATTTTGAAACCTTGAAGCACTCAGGAGCTGTACATGTTTAGACTACATCAAACTCCCAAGAGAGTGCTCTTCCACTTTCATTAGTAAATGAGGATATTAGTACTTCATTAGTAAGAGGATATTTAAAAAGTTATTCTTGTTGCATTAGTTACTCATACAACAAAGATAATTAATTATACAAGAATTGCACCAGTAGAATGAAAGGAGAAACTGGTGAAATCTTATAGCAGTCTGGCTTTGGAATAGTGCATCTGAACTTCTTCTAGTTTTACTAGTCTACAACATCCAAGCTTTTCTTACTGTATCAAATTGCTTAGTTATTACATGGGAACCTCTAATTCATTGTAAATCAAAAATGGCCATTTTCTTCATAACAGAATATATAGTGAACATCTTCTTATCCAGGTTACCGTCTAATTAGACAACTGTTAAAATCAGTGTCCTTTCCTTCCTTCACAATGAAAGCACATAGCCTCATTCCAAATTCCCTGCACCGAAACTGACCAATCAGGACTAGTATTACCTCTAAACAGACCACAGTTGACTTTCTACAGTCTTCCTAATTAGTTGAAGCTCTCAACATTTGACTGAGCTCAGGTGTTGGGGAAGGATAGGCTCAGCCTCTGAGCTGTATAGCAGCAATGCTCAGAACTCCTGGTGCAGCTCAGTATTTAGCACACTCCTCATGCAGTAGCCATAGTAACCTCTTCCAAGGTGACATGTTGGAGCATATGTGCTCAGAATTTGGCATATATCTAATTCAGGTATTGCTCCTCACACTGAAATGAAGAAAATGCTAAATTGCATTTTTCTACTTCTACAGATTTTTTATCTGCTAGCACTTTCACAGGAGACATGCTTCAGGACAGAATTTTCTCCCTTAAATTAAGCACTTTAGATGCCTAGTAGTGTCATTGCTTTGCTGGTCAGCATTATCTTCCACACATACCCCAGACTAGAAAAGATCAGGCAGAGAGATCATGTTTCCTCCATTAATTCCCACTTCATGTGCTTGTTTCAGGTTCTTCTTAATGTATCTGATCAACAAGGATGAAACTGAACATACTGGTCAGGTGAGTAGAAAATAAGAAAAACCATTAAGCTTATCTTTCAACATTTTTATCTTCTCAAGCCTTGTAACTGTGTACCAGCAGGTGGAACTGATGTACCACTGAGAAGTGTGGATGATGCCACTCTCCCCAAGAGGCTACTGCCAGTGAAAGACAAGAAGGGTTAAAACAAAGGGGAGGGGGGAATGCTGCACTGCTTCACTGCAGAGAACTCTGTCAGAAGTCAGTTAGTAGTAATCTTACTGTCATCTTATCTCTGAAAAGAAAATGTCAAATGCACCAGGTGTAGTTTATTGCCAAGAGGATTAAGGAGTTAAGCTACTATATTGATAGTCAAAATCTATATATATGTGTAGATAGATAGGCATTTGGGTGACCATATATTAGCATTGTTAGGCCCTAAAGGTAAATAAATAAGAACATAACTAGAAGTTAATTATATCTTCTCACTAATAAGAAGGTCTTAGGCAAATGCTACAGAAGTACCTTTGTTTTCCATTCAAAGGAAAACACATTTGCTTATATACAAATTTGTCAACAGGTTTGTTCTGATATAAAGGGATTGATTAATTTATACTTTGATATTTTATAAATAGAGCTTAAATTTCAGTAGTACTGAATTAAGAGAAGTATACAACTCTTATAAACATTATTGAGTTACAATATTTTGAGTTCCAGCTCCAATTCTACTCCATGGTAGCAGGCACAATATGTGTTTATTGTTAAACGTTTATCTACAGCACTAACTGCACAGTGACTGGTAAAATAAATACTCGTTCTCATTTTCAGGAATCATTTGTGTGGAAGATGTACCAAGAAAGATGTTGGGATTTCTTCCCGGCAGGGGACTGCTTCCGAAAACAGTATGAGGATCAGCTTGGTTAATATCACAAAAGAAATGATTTATTCATGAACTGCTAAGATCCACTATACAAAAAAAAAAAAAAAAAAAAAAAAATCTGTTCTTTTCACAGCATAATTTCACAACTTGTATTTGCTTTAAATGTCTTCAAAGTTCAAGACACACATAAAATTTGACACTATTTCAGAGGCTTTTTGTACTTACCACATATGAAACAGGTCTTTTGTTGGAATTTTAATTAGCAAAAACTATGCCAGATTAACTTAAGCCTTCCAGTTCAAATATGGCCTAAAATTATAACAACTTTTTGACTACATCATTAACCTGGTGTTTGGCAGTACAGTTGAAAGGGCTAAAAGGCATCTTAATTGCACATCTGACATGGAAGAACTTGAACATCAGAGACTGTACCTCAGAAAAAATAGTTCAACTAACTGCTGTCCAGTTTTTCCCCAGAGAATTTGCTAGTGAATGTATCAAGATACAGTTTGAAAAGCTTTAAGCAGTTAAAAAGAAATCATTTTCAAACACTTTGTCAACCTTGAAACATTAAAGTGCCTTAAAACCTCTGTAGACATAGCTATGCAAACTTTTTGTTAGTGTTCTAGATGAACAGACCCATTAACTCTATTGCTTTTCTGTCTTTCTGTATCAAATTGCACTTAAAGTTTGTTTATATACTACCTTCAATAACAGCTTATTAGATGCTGCTGTTAAAAGATATACACTGTATCAAAATGAACACAATTTAAATCTTAGGCCAAAATAAAACAATGCTCTACGGTCACCTGCAAGTAGAAGTTGCTAGGATTATGCTTTTTTTTTTCTTCTAATAAAAAGTGCCCACTGCAATAAAGTATTATAAACCAAATATAACCGTTGCTGTCATCTTTCCCACTTTTCTACAATATGGAGTTTTTTGACAATGGTAACTAAAAACACATATATTCATTGTTCATCCACAGCTTTATTTTAAGGACTACATAGAGCAAGTACAAGCTGAAATAACTGTTTATTTCTGCACCGTAGCCTGCTTCTTTAGCAAAGAAAACTCTAACTTCATCACAAATTTTAGACCTTTCTAATAATATCATTAGTCTTCAACAATTTTTCAATCTTATCTAAATTCATTTTGGTTGCACAAAATTTTAAGTGCCAGCATAGAAAAACAGGCATTTGGCAGACAGAAAAAGGAAATAACAAGGTGATAAAGAAAGATTCAAGTTTCTACATAATGTTTGCTATATTCAATTATTCATATGAGGAAATTTGAGCTTCAGGCGATCATGCTGTCCAGCCAATCTTCAAGCTCTTCTTCAGTAACATCTTTGGATGTATTTTGCTGCTGTTGTGATGATGTGCTCTTCTCTTCAGGCATATCTACTTTTAAAGGCTCTAGAGAAGCAAAAACAAGAAGACTGAAAATCTGGAAACCAATTCATACTACCTCTGTCCTGCAACTACCTCTTTCCTGCATCATTTTGCTTTCAATGCACAACTGACTGTATTTAAACACAATGTCTCCTTCTTGAAGAACAGCAAGTCATATTCCAAAAATAGTTTCCATGCTAAACTTCATTTTGTAAAATCAATGCTAGTGAAGTTTGAAAGTAGCCTTTAGGAGAAACCATCAGAAATAGCTGTCAATTCTTCTGTAGACTATTAGCACAGTGAACTAAAAGTTGATACAAATACTTTATCTTCCCTGCAATAAAATTGCAGTACACTCTCTAGGAGTACACCTTTTTTTAAATTTAAATTTTTGCTAAATCATAAGCCCAATGCTGTTTTGCAGAGCAATTTCACTTAATGTTTAAAGTGAACTGACAATGGTGAAACTTCAGGTTAGTGAGGAGTTAAAACTGAAAATGAACAAATGGGCCAGAACACAGCCCCAGATAAATGAAATGCAATCTGACATGACTGACTGGCTAATCAAAAATTCAAAAACATCACCAAAACAGAGACCAGTGAAAATTAAATATGGTCATGCTGAGGAGAAAACTTACCATTTTCCTTATAATCCATTTTCAAATCTTTCTCAGTTGATACGCTGCAGGATAATGTACCTGACACAGGTCCACTTTCTGTATTAATGGGAGCCTCTAGATTCAGGAGAAGATCTAGTTCTTCATCCAAATGGTCAGTGTCCTGACTTGATAGTGGATGGACTCTTTGAAATGATTCTCTTGCATTTGCCTGAGAGCCATTTTTACTCCCAGGTTCTGATGGAGCAACAGAATTACCAACAGGATGGGAGACCAGCCCGGTTTCACTCTGAGCCAGAGACTGTCGGAACAGCTGCTCTCTCTTCTTCCCATCCTCAAAAATTTTAGATTTCATCTGTGGGATCTCTAGAGGTGTTGATGCCTATGAGTATAAGAAAGGACTTGAGTCCTTATAATGATTATCTATTATTACTATTCTGTCTAATTTGGATTATGATTCATACTTGCTATACTTGATCACTTAAGAAGGTACAGGAAATTTAAGCAGAATCAAATTCAGAAAAGCAAACTAAAGTTATCTTGATACTTTTCCAATAGCAAATGCAAAATACAAACTCCTTTTATCTCTTATTACAGAATATGAGATTGTATGCTAACACTGGCACTGACAGAATCATAGAATAGTTTGGTTTGGAATGGACCTTAAAAATTACCTGTTCTAAGCTGCCTGCCATGGGCAGGGAACTTTCCACTAATCCAGATTGCTCAAAGCCTCATCCAACCTGGCACTCATTGAACACTTGCAGCGATAGGTAGTCCATAGCTTCTCTAGGAAAGCTGTTCCAGTGCCTCACCACTCTTACAGTCAAGAACTTCTTGAAGTCTAATCTAAACCAACCCTCCTTCAGCTTAAAGCTATTTCCTTTGTCCCACCCATACATGCCCATGTGAAAAGTCCCTCTCCAGCTCGGCTCTGTAGGTACTGGAAGGGGCTTAAGGTCTCTCTGACACCTTCTGTTCTCCAGCCTGAAGAGCCCCAACTCTCAGTCTGTCTTCACAGGAGAGGTGCTCCAGCTCTCTGATCAACTTTGTGGCCTTCCTCCACACTTACTCCAAGAGGTCCATGTCTCTCTTGTGCTGGGGACCCCAGAGCTGGATGCAGCTCTCCAGGTGGGATGTCACAAGGGCAGAGCAGAGCAGACAGTGAGAATCACCTCTCCCAACCTGATGGTCAGGTTTCCTTTGAAACATGCCACACATTGCTGAGTCATGTTAAGCTTTTCATTCACAAACATCCCCAAAGTCCTTCTCCCTAGGGCTAGTCTTAATCCTTCTGTAAGGGCCATACTTTTCCTTGCTTGGACAATGGAGCCTTTTAAGAATTTTTTTTTATATTTAAGTCTCACTAGATCTTCCCTTACATTAGTATTTTCTTTTTCACAGTTTGAAGGAACACTACTAATATTGTTGCTATCCTGCCACTGGTGAATAAATGACACTTTCTTCACCTGTACAATTGACAGTTTTACCTGTAAGGATTGATTCATGGAGAAAAGCATGTTGTTGATATTAGTTATATAGAAGATTAAATCACAATTAATATACTTAGCAGGAAGAATGTGAAAGCACTTACAAAATTTTGGTGCAAACTTTTAACAGCTGCTAACAAGAGAAGCAAACACAAAACCAGTGCAATCATTCCATGTCAAACACTCCGATACTCAATCTCAACTCTAATATACTGCACATCCAGACATTTTGTTTAAGGCCAAATAGGCACACAAAATATGTCAACAGAGAGGTATCCTGCATTACATGCCACTTGACACATCTGTCTAAATAAATGCTTTTACTTCTATAATACATTCTACTTCTGTTTGAAGACTAATCATTCTTGCACACATTATTTCCCCTAAAGTATTTGCATTTTCTTGTGAAATTTCACAGCATTACCTGCACAAGGTCAGCAGCTATATTCAGCCTTAGATGTAGAGGCAATTCCTGAAGGGCCTGGACCAAAGACTGGCAGTCAACAGAAAGTGCAGAGAACTGCAACACAATTCAACATATAAGTACATTTGTGAAAAAAACCCACAACAACCAACCAGACACAAAATCATCCATCAAATTAATTATTACATTCTCCTGTCACTTACATTCAAGAAATCTAATGAAATGCACAAATTAATAGTTTAAAATACACTTTTATGAAGCAGCTTGGCTAAATAATAACATAAAACCACCTAAAATGCATATAATCACTTAAGGTTAAAAAACAAGGTATAAATAGAATGCTCCTTAGCCAACACCTTGAAATTCCAAAGTAGGGAATAGTTCAGGAAGTTCACAATGGCATAAGAAGCTTTCCCAACTGAAACCTCTTTTGAAGTGTGAAGCTTTCATGCAATGTGAAATGCCATTATTTAATGAGTTGCCACTACTTCCTAAGCAATCATCCCATGCATCTCCTGTGTAGCTAAATTTAATGCCTCAGCAGAGGCCTTTTCATACTTCCCCATCTTTTCAAATGTTTTGATACTTCCAAAACCAATAAAGTATATAGTTACAAAGACTTCTAAAATGACACTCGAGAAAGATATGCTACTGCTGCTAAATGAGAACTTATTACTGTGACAGGTATTGAAGTTGCCATTTCTCTTGACGCTTTTTAGAAAAACAAAATCACACAAAAACGGACCAGCAATATTTGTAGTTTCTACAGGACAGACCAGATTTCAGTAGTTTTAAAACAGATTTCATGCTCAGAGTACAACAGGACATTCTGAACACATTCACCATGGATAAACTGGCAAAGATAAATCCAATATCCATCACGTATTTTAAAATCTGACAACAAAATGCTTAAGTTCAGTCTATGCTCTCAGCCTGTATTTTCATGGAAGTAGACAAGTTGCTTCCAAGTCTCACTTTAAGAGACAAAAATTTGTCCCTCTCAATATGATGTAGACTGGCACTGACAAATACTCATAAATTAGGAGAATTTTGTGACATATCATAAGAGATTTGTCAAAGAAATTCATACTGCTTCCAAAAGCCAGTCAACACCTTTTAACAGGCTTTTAACACCTGCACACGAAGCAAGAATGAACATCAAAGACATAGTGTGTTCTGACAGTATATTTGCAAAATTAAAATAAATTTTAAAAAGAAACAATGCAGTTGATTAAACAGTTTCTTGTATCCAAATACAGGTTCTGGTATCCTTTAATGAGAATAAAAGGACTAAAAAAAACGGTATCTGATGTAAGGCTTTTCTTCTGTACTGAGAACTTCATTTTACAACGGGTTAGTGATCACCATCAAAAATGACTGACTGGTGAAAGTAACCTCACAAAGTCTTCAGCAAATAATTCTTGTTGCCCAGCAATGAACTAGATGTTCAGAAAATACAGTTATTTTAACAGATATTAAGGATCAAATGTAGCTTCTGCACAATTGCAAAAGACAAGGAAACTGTATGAATCTTGTAACACAAAAAAATTCTAAAAAGTATAATTGAATAACAAATATTTAAGTGCATTTTGGAGGAGCTATGTATACTTTCAAAAATATTAACATGAATGAAAGTTGCAAATGAAGGTAAAAAAGTGGAGATAGGGAAGAGGAGGAAATGTTGAGGATAAAGGAAAAGGGGAATTTTGAGAAATAACATAATAGAAGAAGGAATTTGCTATCTAAGTAGAGACTTCTCTAAAAGTGGTGATCTAACAAAAAGCAAAGGGACAAAAGCAGTACTTAATAGATTATGAACACTTCATGGCACAAAGCGTTATTTGCTCAAAAGAATTGTAGAGACATACTTTGTTGCTGGAATTGCCATTTTTTATTGAAAAATCCTAATGACTAATAACTGTGCTTTTTCAATTGCAGACCATGATATGTATGAGACCATGATTTCTATTGCACTTTATCAATATGCAATGGAGCAAATGCAAACCTACTTTTTGTGAAAATGAAAGACAGTATTCTTAATAAATTGAAAATCTGTTATTGTTGATGTCACTGTAACATTTCCATTCCACAGTTGAAACTAATGCTTTGCCATTGCTTTCTACAAAAGATAGAGAATGAGAAATATCTAATAATTCTGCAACTACTTCTATGTCTTTTCTGGTTTACTCTGTTTCCTCATAACCAATATACTTTAGTTTAAAATTCTTAATCCTGTACATAATGTGTACACAGGCAAAGAACTAGAAACAGGTGAGTTAAGAGGCAAAGGCCAGGAATTTGGCAAATGGTATCTAGGATGAAAATTAGACTTGGATCTGCCTTACAGGGAAAAGAAAGATGGGTCATAAAAAAATGAGATTCCAGGCTGAAGATCAGAGACAATGTGAAAAATTATATAATGCTGTGAAACCATCTGGGACAGGATTCTGGATTAAAATAAGAAATCAAAGGAAGGGTAATGGTGACAACATGTAGTTTCAGTCTGCTCACAATGGCTTTAGCCATTCAGGAATTAATTATTGTGTTCTAATCACCTAAATGCTATAATGAAAATCCTCTGAGGAAATTATAAAGAAATTAATATTTGGGATATTGACACCATCCTGCACACTAGGAATGGAAGAACCGATAAGAAAAAATAGTAACTGAAAGCCTGTGTTCCACTAAAGAAACAGGTAGTGGTTTAGACAAATTCTGTATTTGGGTTTAGTTCCTCACTTTAATTTGACTTTGCAACTCTAAATGATCTTTAAATACCACTTCCCAGGGAATAATTATTGTAGTATTTTAGAAAATAAATAGCAAATCTTTAAAATTTGAATATATGTGGATGTTACAAAAGACACTCAAGCAGAGTTTCACAGCAATTTTAAGAAAAGCCTGGAAGACAAAAGCATATATTTTGTAAAAATTTAGGCGACTTGGATGAGGAAGACAGCTGCAGAGATTGAGACACTTTAAGGTATCCTGATAGAGAAAACAGGAGACTTCTACTGCTACCCTCCTTTTTATTCAAGCATAAAGAATTAATATAAAAAAAATCTAGTTGGTGTCCTAATTATATAGGGCATGATGTTTCAACCAGAGGATATGAACTGTTAATTTGAAGGAACTAGAATAATTCACAATCCAATATATGAATATATTCCTATAGGTTTTGTTATATTCATTCTATTAAACAGTTTTCTCTTGAATACAGCTGAAAAAGGAAGGCTGAATTCCTGTGTCAGTAAAGCAAAGAGACAGTCTTATTTCTCTTCACTGGAGGGCTTTCTTATTCTTTCCTCCCAACATAACTTAAAACCAAGCCTGAGGCTTTGATTAGTCTTCAGTAGAAAAAAAAGGACAAGGCCCAGGGACATGAGCCTACAGCACTAGAGAGAAGTTGATAAAAATACACAGAATAAAGAGTGCTATTGTTGTATTAAGAATTTGTTGCTGAAGGCACAAATGCCTAGATATTCTGTCCCAGGTAATTATCTGCATAAAATCATTTGAATGATAACTCTGTTACCTGCTTATGGCATATACTTTCTTTATCCCATTCTTTCTCATCAGCAAACCGAAACTGTGTAAAGGAATCTCCTAAAGAAAAGAAACAAAAAATATATTTATTTTTAAAAAGAATAAAAATGTGGTTTTTTTCTGAAGTTCCCAATCCCAAAGAAGTAAATTCAAGAAATAAATCTCACCTCTTCAAAAATTTTCAGTTAATATTAATGCTGCTTGTATTCACAATATTGAACTTATTTGTGCCAAACTTCTATAGGTCTTTTAATCACTTATTGCAAAACAAGGGAACCGATACAAAACTGAATGATGAGGTGTTAGGTGCCATGCCAACATACAAGATTTTCATTCAAAGGTCCAATCTAGACAACATACTAGGAATACACACAGTATTCACGGTGTGAATGTCTTATGAACAGCTTTGAAAGTTCTGTAGATAGACTTTCTCTTACCAACATGGAAATATTTCTAAAAATGGATTACAAATATTCTTTTAAATCACTTTGTACAAGCTAAATAAAGACTTCCTGTTGTCTGGTAGCTATAGTCTCTCTCTTCCTACTACTCCCTCCTCCAGCACATCATCAGAAAAAGGCACTGAACCTCAAATTCCAATTCATATGCAAAAAGGACGGAATTAAAAGAAACCCTTAAATAGGATTAATTCAGTTAAGTACATAATTACAGAATCTTCTAACCTACAAAATTCCTTTAAGCCAGTAGAAACTTTTTCTTACTATCCTTTTGCCTGAAATCCAATATTTTTATTGCAGTCCTATGCTGTGTTACAGAAGACAGACACACAAATTTATTTACTGAAATAAACATACAAGAACTCCAATAACTCAAAAAAATAAGTAAGGTCTGTGACAGAGGAAACATGAAAGATTAGGGTTGCAAGGGAGGACTGAAAGGGGATCTCATCACTTTCTGTAGGCATCTGAAGGGAGGGTGTCAAGACACTCTCCTTGGTGGTGCAAGCAATAGGACAAGAGGCAATGGGTAGAAACTGATGCACAGGAAGTTACACCAAAACATGACAAAGAACTTCTTTTCTGTGAGCACTGGAACAGGTTGTCCAGGGAGGTTGTGGAGTCTCTCTCACTAGTGATATTCAAGAAACATTTGGACACAATGCTGTGCCATGTGCTCTAGGCCAGATGACCCACTGTGGTCCCTTCCAACCTGACCCATTCTGTGATCATCTGTAAATCACTGTGATTTATTTCAGCAGCTGGCTGAGAAGCTGGAGCTCTCTCTAAAAGAGAATGAATGCCCTAGAGGAAGTTTTCAATGGCTTTACCAACAATTGATCATCTAGCCTTCATTTGGCTCTTGACATCCTAACTGCCATTCATATCTTTGATGATTCCTGAATCATGCGCTTAATCCCACAGACAAAATCTGAACATATAATCTGCCTTCCCCAAAATGGCTTCTTTAACATTGTCTGCTTCTCCCAAAATGTAGGAGAGTGCAATCTTCCAGCAGTTTCACTTAATAGTGCAAGCATCAGCTGGCTTCTGTTATGCAAAAAAAAAAGGAATAAGCAGCAAAATGGCATAGCAACTGGCTATTTCTTTGTCAAATAATGAGAAACAACAGATCTAATCATCCTTTAGGTGGAATTTAAAAATTTTTAAATATCTAACATGCGCTTCTAGTTCAATGCACTTCAAGTATTGTGATTGGGTATGCAAATATTGTCATATACTAGTAACACTGAGTACCTGGTATGTCCACCATTATCATTTTCAGAACCATTGCAGCAAGAAAGTTACCTTCTCAGCTGAATATTTGTATAAATATTTAAGGCCATTACCATGTCCAGCTTGAATATGTATCTCTTTGTTTTCAATTGCTTTATCTAACATGGCTCAGCAGCATTGTGGGGATATAGAACCTTGCCTGATCAGCTATGTTTTGGTTTACATTCAGCATCGCCAGAGATTACTGTTTTGAAAACAGTCCCTATCAAACAGTACAAGTGCCAGTAATTAAAAATAAGCACTGAAATTAACAATTAGGTATCTAACAAGGTGGTTAACTTTACAAATGTTCAGTTCATACAGTAAATACATCAGGTTCCATGCTTTTTCTAGAGATGCTCAGCAGTGTGGAAAAATAAGACCCTATGTCTTTGTGCATCTATCTGCACATGCAAACACTCAACTTGAGCACTCACAGCTGCCTCACTACTGACAAAAGCACCTCCCCCTTCATTGCACAAGAGGAAATAAATGCCTCTGTTTCAAAAAGAGTACTGTTAATATGTAATAACTAATTCTGAAAACTAAAGAAATAAAAATCCTGATTTTAAAATGGGTATGAAAACATGCAAATTAATGTTCTAACAGCTTGTATTTTAAAGGCTCTATTTAGTTACATTTGCAAAGAAGTCCTACCAAAACCAAAATGGTCCTCAAAGTCTTCCTACTACTAGAACAAATACTTTCTTCCAATATTCCCAAGACTGCTCTAGTTATTGCTCACACTGCATCAAGGAGGACATAGGTTTCTCTACTCTTATAAAATAATAAAATTAAACTAAAGGACTAGTTAAATACTTTCAGTATCTGAGAATGATCAGATGTAAACTAGCTAAATCAAACTACTTCATGTGGAAAATCCACTGGGGTCAAGAACTGGTTTATGACTGTCCACACTCACAGAGTTGGTTATCACAGATCCTCAGTTTGATATTGTATTGCTGAATTAAAGAGTATGACTTAAACTGCAGTTTAATAAGACTCCTAAAGTAGGCTAACAAAGCACGCCTTTCAAATGGAAAAGCATAACTACAATTCACAGTAGCATATTTAATGCAATTTATGCCAATGAGAATGTTAGTCTAACCAATTATCTTTTCACAAGTTCCTTTACCCTGAAAATAAACTCCTTTTATTCCATGAATAGTAATCAAACCACTTACAAGTAACTCTTGAGTTACTTTCAACATAAAAAACTCTTTTTCTTAAAAATAATTTTTATGTTACCTACAAATATCATTTGGCCTTCAAATACAGAGTAGCTGAAAATAATGCATTCAAGTAAACCTTACACATGGTCTTTGGTAACGGTCATGATAAGCACATATTAAACAATACTGTTTATTGTTTAAAATGTGAAATTATTATGAAAATGGCAGAACTAAACCAACCATGCTTTCCTACCACTCAAATATATCATAAAGCTAAATCAATTTATTTAAATAAAAGGTATCTTTCAGCTTTTCATTATCCCAATTATCTTTTCCTACAAGTATTCATGAATAGCAGAATCAAAACACATCCTACCTGCAATCTAAAATAAATATTTTCTCATTTGTGAAATTTAAAGACTAAAAATAGAAAAGAATGGAAGAAGA
>NW_005054301.1:14567033-14574297 GCF_000277835.1 Geospiza fortis
TAAAACCTCTGTCAATCACATAAAACATTACTGAAGACAGAAGAAAAATACTCTGTAGTCTTAGAGATTAAATTGGAGGATGAGAATAGCAAGGAATTAACATGATCCTTCTAAGATTGCCATGGCTGTAAAGAAGTGCTGCAAGTTCAAATATTATACTCTAAATCCACTTTTTAATCATAATCTCTCTTTTAGCCCCCTTTGGCTACTGAAAGGTGCTATAAGGTTTCCCCAGAGTCTTTTCCTCAGGCTGAAATCACCCAACTCTTTCAGCTTATCTCCATAGAATACTGATAGCAAGGAGCCTGCACTGCAAACTATACAGGATATTTGTAACCAGATTCAAAAATAATAATATTCTACATTATTTCCTTGGCATAACTATGCAACACTACTAGTCACATTTTAAAATAAAAAAATCTGACCAAACAGCAGGATTATCTGACCAAGGCTAAATGATGCCTTCAAAATTTAAAATGTGTCACAGAGAAAGGAGTGAGAAGGATCTGTTGAAATCAGTGCTGCTTCTGGAACAGAGTGTCTGTTCAGGAAGAACAGAACTAATTTAACACATAAATGAACTGCAGCCTATTGAAATCAAAGACAGACACAAATTTTTTCAAATGAGAAGCAGGGTGAAGCCAACAAATAGCAAAATACACAATGATTCAAAAAGAAAAAATTCCAAAACCACACACAAAAAAATCCCCCAGGAAACAAATCTTCTTATTAAAAACTAAAGCAGAGGCTAACAAGAGTCAGGATCTGCGTGATCTAAGACAACTTCTTGAAAGAAGCAAAGAAAGAAGCAAAATATTATTTTTTTTATATTTTTTATATTTAAGAAGCGCATAAGCAGGATGTAGTTCATATAATTTACATGCACTTCCAAAAGCTCTCACCAACATCCCACTCCCTTTCCCACCCAAGACTTTAGAGCAGCAAAAAAGAAGAGGAGGCTTTGTATGAATAAATAATTATCTTAAAGTAGAAAGAAAAGAGTAAATTGCAAGTTTTCACATCAAAAGAAACAACCCGCGCGATTCTCTGGGGTTCTAGCTGTTTAATCTCTTCCCTCAATAAAAACAGAAGAGAAGAGGAGAAAATGAAGTCACAAAATTTGCTGATGATACCATGTGTTATTGCAGATGAAGGCAGGCTGTGAAGAATGACATAAAAACATAGGATTGAGAAAATAGATTTTAAAATGGCAAATGAAGCTCAGTACTGAAAATGCAACAGGCAGTAATTCTCAAAGAAAGCTTAAAGCTAACCAACACCATTCCAAATGAAAATCAATGCTACACAGTGTTCAAAGCAGCAAACTCTGTGTAATTCTAAAAAAGGCAGGAGTGAACAGCAGACAGAACATCATTATACCACTACCATGTATTACCTCAAATACTGGGCAGAGTCTTGGTTTCCCAAGCCCAGTCTCAAAAAATGTAACAACATTAGAATAGGAATAGAACAGATTCTGGATCAGAAGTAATTTAGTGCCTTAAACCAAAGATGGGGAACCAAGGGAACATGAAAGAGATCTAAAACTAGGAAAGGCATAAAAACGGCAGATGGGGACTAACTGCTCATTGTCTCTTCTCACCTAGAGGCAGCAAATAAACCCAGCAGGTAACAGATGCAAAACAGATAAAATGTGGCAAATCTTTATAACCTGAAGCTGGGTTGTGGGATTCCATGACACCAGATAGTGCAGACGGCACAACATACAAGGAGGGATATAGGGTAACTATTTCTAAACACAAAGATTGCACATCTGGCTCCGATGTGTCTCTAAGACATAAACTATTGCAGGTCAAGCAAGTATGTGGGAAAGTAGCTTATAATATAGGACATTCAGGTGTCTTAGCTCAGGTGTCTCCAGGTGGACCTTAGGTCTTCTTCAGTAGAACCAACCCCAAACCAAAGCAAATAGCTAGGGTTTTTTTACCTTTAGATCTTTACTCGTCTCTTCACTGGCTAACTTTCTGCAAGAAAAATAAGGAGGAAAAGTAGGCAATTCAGAAATTTATTTTTAGTCTGTAGCTATGTTCTTTCAAGCCAGTGCAAATTTCCCTTTTGTATTTTTTCCACATTTCCTTATATTTATCACTATTTTTCATACGTAATTTTTAATTAATTATGTCATTACTATAGCTTTTGGAATGCTGCAAAAATGCAAAAAATTTAACTAAAATGCATTGAACAAAAAAAGTATATTCAAAATTTCTCTCAACTACAGCAGCCTGGTTATTCGTAAGCATCAATCTCATCTCCTACAGTATTCACTTTTTTTACTGAATAAACAATAAAATTATATTTAAGGTTAAAGTTACTGATTTCCCCATAGGTAAGCTTAAACTTTTCATTAAGTCTAAGCTAGTCACCTTAAATATTTACATTTTTCCTGGTGCTTTATGACATTTTCTAGTGTCATTTTTTTCAGGCCATTAATTTATAACATACTTAGTGAGTTTCAAATGTCACTGCAGTCAACTTGCAATATTAGACAAAGTATATAAATCCACTGGGCATACTGTTTTTTGAGCAGTATCATTCAAGTAGGCTGGAAAAAAAAAAGAAAAAGATTGCTGCATAACTTAAAAATGAAGCTTAATTACTGCACAATTACACAAGATCAGTGATATTTGTGATTCTTTCTAGGGGTAGGGACAGAAACTCCTTTGGGTAAAAGGGAGAGAAGTCATGTATTTTGATAAGACTAGATCCAACAGAGGAAAAAGTAGCTTAACAGAAGGGTTTGTGATCAGCACAGACTGACAGCTTAAGGGAACTAATGATCTGGCCCTTTGTGAAGACTGCCTTCTCCAACATCATATAAGCAACTAATGTCAGTCCAGCACACGTCCATATCAGGATGTAAAATTCAGCACTGGAAGAAAAGAAGAAATGGCAAGGTTCCCACTCACAAAGAAAGATTTGCATAACGTCAAACTGCAGAACTCAAAAGAGGAATCCATTTGCATTTGCTGGCACAAGGTGCTCTTATATTCTGGCTTGTGAGGAGAGACATCATGAAAAGAAAAGGATCCAAGAGGAATAACATTCAATCAGAATGAAAGACAGACCAAAAGATCCCTGGTTTACCCTGCCTGTTAACAGGAACCACTGTGTGGCAGCCACGGAGAATGGGCACTGAAGGATGAGAAGAGCAGAGGGATGCACTCCTATGCATTCTAGTAAGCAAATCTATTGCCTTGAGACCCTTGAGCAGACAGCACCTCTAAGCTCACACAACCACTTTAAAAGCAAAATGAGAGCTTGGATGAACAGTTTAGTTTTATACTGAACTGAGGTTAAAGCTGCAACAGCACCCTTCATTGATACTTTAGACTGTACAGCTTGCAAATAATTCATCATCGTATCCTTCTAAGATTTTACATTTTGAATAGCTAAAAAATATATCCCATAATGGGCAGCAAAACTTCTTCCCATGCTTTAGGGAGGTTTTCATTTTTTCTAAATTACACACGAAGACCAATTTTTGCAGTGTTTCCAAATCCAAAGTTTAAGTAAAATATGTGTTTCAAAACCACAATAAAACTACTACTGTTGTTTAGATACCTCATGTCATGCTAGATACAAGAAAGAATAACAGAAACTGCATGTCAATAGCTTTTGCTAAGATGCAGACTGACACTCATTGGCCTAGGTTCTTTACCTTGTCCTATTTAAGAAAGTTCCTCACAGTTATTCTTCATTAGGATTATTGTTCATTATACCTCCTGTGTGAACAGTGCCTACAAACACATTGCTGTATTGTATCCAGGCGGTGAGAACATCATTGGACCAGATTTATTCTTACACTTTTCCATCTAAGAGAACTTCATACCTAACTGTCATGCAGTTAGATATAAACTGCTCTTAGGTAGCTAAGATTAGGTGCATTGCATAAATTTACACTAGGATTACTACTGTTTTCTGTAAGCAGGCTGTCAGAATATTTGGTCTGAAAACTTTGAAATTCTATTACACAGTTTACTTGTCCAGAAAAGGCAGGAACATATAAAATAAGTCCCCTTTATTCCACATTGTACACCTCCACCCACAAAAAATCCATTTTTAGAAAAAGAATGCCCAAACTCCCACAACAGTAATCTTAGAGAAAACAAATGAACAAACTTAATAAATACTTTATTTTAACCAGCTTGGTAGTTTTTAATTGCAATAATAACCACTTACTGACACAATCAGAGAAAAAAAATCTCGTATCTGCAGTCCTTACATGCCACATGAACACTGGAAAACTTCTCCTTCGCTATCCCTATTCCCTTCAATTTTATATCAGACAAATCATAGAGGTTTACAATCCATTTGACAGTTGAACATTCAAACTTCCAGTTTAAGAATTTAAAGCCTTTCTCAATGTTGAAAGGTAAGTACACATGTAATTTGACACCCCTCACATTATTAGAACTTCAAAACAGAAAAAAAATCTGGATTCTTCTTAGTGCTACAGTTGATTCCTTATTCTTTGACAGAGCATTTACAACAAAGAATATAATAGTATGATTAATAAATATTCTTTATGATGCTGTTCTGACTATTTTTAATATCATCACATCCAAATTAGTACTATCATTCCCTAAAGCACAATTCACTATTCATGTAGGTGGTACATTATGCTCTGTCTATGGGACTATCTTTCAAAAGTATTCATAAATTATACACAAATGTGCAGGCCTAAAAATATTCAAGCAGTTTGATACAGTGAGTATGAGGCTTGGCTTTCTTGCATTTATGGGGGGTTCAGCAAGACATGAGAAGTCATAGTACTAACATGAGCTTGCCAGATTTGTTTTTTTTTTAATGAAATAAGAAAAGTAGCTTTAGAAAACAGGAGGATTTTCTTCTGAAATGTTAATAAAATTACAAGGATTACAATTAGCAAATAGCAAATATTGCAAAGCTCCAGTTCTATAAGAATGCAAGAGCCTGGAAAGCATTTGATTGTGTGCGCAAGTTACTCATATCCCTCCAAAGACAGTAGTGGATTAACTTACCAGAGAATTCTGAACACCAAATTAAAATGAACAGCAGATTAGTAAATCTTCACTTGTGGTGAAAAATACAAGGAAACACCATACTGGCTTTGCCTTATCAAAGACTTAGAAACCTAATACATTCTTGGTCCAAAACTTACAAAAGTGTGCTTTTTATGATTACCTACAGTGGAGTTTTCCCATTGCTACAGAGCAATAGTCAATGCAAAGTTTCAAAACCTGTATTAAAAGAAATTAAGAGTTCTTCTGCAAAGTGAAAATTAAAAAAAATTAATTACTTACTATTTACAATTCTTTGTGTCATGTTAAAAGGAAATTGTAGCCACATACAAGCTTCTGCTAACCTTTTGTATTAGGTACCTTGAGGGATTTTCTAACAAATTTATCATAAGTAAATAAAGATGGGTTAGCTCAACTGAAACCACCAGCACGCTTCATGCTAACCTCTTGTGCTTTTGTCTTGAACATTCTACGTTCTATAACTTACAATGTCCCTTAGCAACAAATCCTGTAGCCTTCTTATGCAAGTACTCCTTGTATGGAAGTGACAAGACCTTCAGCTCTCCCACAAATTAAGAAACAAGAATTGCTGGTGCAGAATGGAGAATTACAGTTTTCTGGATGACAAATACCATCTGGGCTATGTATTTACCACTGACACACAGTGTTTCGCTGGTCTGAAAAATGCAAAAGTATTGATTTTTATTTAATGAACTTCTGTATTCAAAGAGCCGAAAAATTAAAACGTGCACTTTAATGTTGATTTTGAAATATTAATTTGAAGATTTTATTTTCCATCACACTATTGACATACTATTAAATAATAACATAGCAATATCAAAATTCAAGTTTTAAGATATTGAAAACTGTGACATAACTGGTAATGTTGGCTAAACTGAAAAATCATCTGTATCCCAGCTATTTACTAGACATATTTGCTTTCTGTTTTTATTTTTAGTACTTTTTCTATTATCCAGTTCTATAGAGTTAAAAAAAATGGCTTGCACAACTTTGGCCCCCAAGGACATGACATCATGGTTTATTTTAATGTCATGCTAAGGCCTTCCCCACCTCATTCATCCACTATTCTGTTCTGTTCTAGCCCTGTTTATGGGATTTCTTTTCTCTTTTAACCTTGTTTAAATCTACTCTTCCAGATTTCTGATCATTACTGTGGTATTTTAAGTCCCTCTAGTCTACTTGAAACATAATAAGCAGGTGCTAATAAATGAATTTTTTACTTTAGCAGGAACTGATCTGTGAATCATGTAGAAAACTCTTTATTCTCTGCTCTGCCTTTTCAAATTGCATTGCTATTTCACTGTGCTCAGAAATATGCACGACATTTATCACACATTATTCTCAGTGTTTGATTTAATTCTGAATATGTACTCCAAAACAAAAGGTTACAACATTTTTCTTTTGTTTACAGGAGTTTCAGAATGCTTCCCTTTTTTCTTTTGTTTTCTTTTTTTCTTCCTTCCCCCCCTCCCTTTTTTTAATGTCTTCAGTCAGCCTGGCCTTATTGGGCACGTTAATTTTGCTCAGGTAGCAATCTGAGAGCAAGGATTAGCAGACAGAGAAAAGTTCTTAGAATAGGTCAAAGATATTTAGCAGCTACAAATCTTAATGATACACAAGCAAAAAGGAAAAATAATAGTGTTCACAGAATAAGAAAAAGCATCCACCAAGATACTGCTCTGGCCCGTGTGTTTTCCCACAGATGAAAAAACAACCCCTTTTCTCTAAGCATACATTCAGGATTTTATTACCTCTTATGCTTTTGGTCAGCACCTTTAAAATTAACATTTGTAAAATACCTTTGTTCATTTTGCTTTTAAGCTTTGGAGCCTAGAAAAGAATCAGATTCAATAAATTTTTTAGGATGACAAGAAGGTCACTCAGGCCTCTACTCGCAGCCTAAGATGTACAGCCTTCAACTCTCTTTAGATAGTCCAGAAGAAGTTTTTTCCACAGGCTTAGCACTTCTGAAGGTCAGCCCAAAAACGGGAACAATTTTCTTAACTGTGAAGGAATGTACTGGGAAAGGATGGAAGGGAAAAAACCTCTCTCCATTGTAACCAAGAAATCTATCTGGCTCTACAGTGTCAGTTCTTGTATTTGTCAAATACAGCCTGTTTACAGGCTTAAACAGTTCTTTCTAAAGCACCTTAGGATCTAAGATCATACAAATGCTAAGATCTAACAGCAGTATTTGTTGTCAGTCCTGCCACCACCAGAAA
>NW_005054301.1:14574341-14578082 GCF_000277835.1 Geospiza fortis
GGTTTTGGCTACTGCAGAAGAAAAGAAAGATAAAAGGTTTGAATGAACAACAGCCTAGTTAATTAACCACTCAGAGTCTAAAAATAAATCAATGGAGCTCAACTTTCAAACAGCTCTGCTCTACAACAATCCACAGCTCTCAAAGGGAGGAAGTAATTTTTGCTTGCCTTTTTCAAGTCACACATCTTGCCTTTGCTAAGTGCAAATACAAAATGCAGGTGTTCTACTAATGGTTCCAAATTTTTCAAACTTGAGTTTAAACAGCAAAGCTAGGCTTTTAATTCTTTCAGAAGTGAATAAATAAATTGATCACCACAATAAATAAACTTCAAACCACAAAATCTTCTGGAGTATTGCATTCCCATAGAATACCTTTCAATGTTCAAGGGACAGGATTCAAATTACTCAGAGGTACAAAATAATTGTCCAGTAATACCATGAAGAGATTTATAGGGGAAGCTGTTCCCTGATGTCTATTTTCCTTCCACAATGCATTTTTGTATGTGTTTTCAAAGACACAGAAGTGACAGTGAAATGAGTATTTCCTACACAAACTTCTACAGGTTCTTAAGTTTGAGAATACAACAGGAAACTGCAGTAAGGTGTCCGAGCCCTCTCAGGGGAGAGTACTTTGTCACACTGACTAGAAAATATTCAGAATAGCACAGAAATTCAATTCATTAACAAATAAGTGAGAATACGAAAACTAGAATAATACGTCAATCAAATGATACATACAAAAAATGAAACTTAAACTTAAGAAAAAAAAAGAAATTTCAAGGCTGAGTTTCAATTCAACTAAACACAGTTTTATCCATTCCTGATTTCTTTGCTCAGAGAACTCTGTATTCAGGATTTTTAGCCATTAGTCCTAGGTACCACCTCTCTTGGACCCTGAAAAAGGTGATAAAAGCAACATGAGACTGTGTAGTGTCACCACTGGATTCCACATCACACGGGGAAAAAAAAAAATCAACCAAAGATCTGCAAGTAAAAAACTAACGTCCATTCAGGTCAGTTTAACTAAATTGCAGTAATTAAATTTTATATTACATATGGGGATTTCAAGGGTTCTCTGAAAATCCATTTTAAAAATAAAATGCAAAGCTCATTTGCATTTTATTAATCTTTGGTTTTGAGGGGTGAGCTGTTCTAACCTGCTGGCTGCAGCTTCCTTACCTTACATCAAATCCATGATGAGTCAGTGAAGAAACTAGACTGCAAGGCTGGTTTTGATGGATGACTCAGAACTAAGAATTAGCAACCATTGGAGGGATAAGAGAAAAAACAGAATTTGGAAAGGTCACATATTTCTAGATATATTTGAAACTAAAACTTAACTCTTCCTATGCCCTCAAAGGTCATGGTGGGGAAATATTCTGGACTAATGTCAGGAGGAAGTACAGTACAATGGGCTGTAATACTATTGTACTTAGTGATCAATAGATCCTTGTGCTTTTAGAATTTTTTTTATTACACTGTATAGTAACACAACAGCCACAATTAGTAATTTACCAGTACCGCACCTAAAAAAAAAAAGGTAAGGAAAAGCAAACATACCAAAAAAGACCCCTAACTACTGAAAAGCCATGCATCTCTCTGGTTCTACAAAAATAATACAGGCTGAAAATTACTCTCATTTAAAATAGACTTTTGAATATTGAATATTTGATATTATCATCCTCACTTGAATTTATTAAGTTCAGAAGAACAAAAAACTGTTTGGCAATTGATCATCTCAGAAACAAGCTCTCTTTTTATGATTGTCAAAATGCACACTAGGAAACCGCACACTTTGGAAAATGCCACCTACTGAAATCATGAGCAATCTTTGTGTTTATCACGTCTGTGTTTCACTGAGAGACTTTCTAAGTAGGATAACAAAAATAAGATAGAAATCACTAGACTGGTGTAAAGTCAGACATATCCTCACTATTGGTTGAACCCGCAAATGGGAAAGCAACAGCCGCATCCATTGGCCTGAGCTGGAGAGACCCCAGGGCCTCTGGGCTGAGCAGAAGGAATTCCCAGGAGCTCTTGGAGGCAGTGGTTGCTTACAACACCCCAAAACAAATAATCAAGGAACTTGCTCTGAATTTTTTGTTCTGAATAAAAATGGCAAATCTGGTTTTAATTATCACAGAATATATGGAAGAAAATGAAAGTACAGTGCAATAGGTCAATTAGCACCAGCAATTGAATTCAGTAATACCAAGTTCAGTAATTGTGTGTTTAAGAAAGACTTTTTTGCTTCAGTGATATAAGGGAAGTATCTCTGATGAAAAGATGTAGAAGTGGACATGCTTACCAGATGATTGTCTTTAGGAAAGAGCCAGTTTCATGACTTGACTCTCATCATTTTGGTACAATGAGAAATGTTATATCTGTACAATACTGCTGTAAATGAACATGAAAATGTGAATGTCAGCTGGAGAGAAGTATACATACATGCTAGGTACACACACGCTAGTTCACTGACTACATAGAGAAAGCATAATCCTATGTACTTGATAATGTCAAGTACAAAGAGAAATGTGACCCTGATTACATTATTATTTAAATCTTTTAATCTGAATGTGTCTTCTTGTATGATTTTTCTACAATTAGAGAATTTGAATTTAGTAGGTGTAGTAAAATGTTTCTCACTCAGATTGAGTAAGATTTTATTGGTGATAGTATATCAAATTGCTTCCTTGAGCTTCTGTTATCAGGCATGTCCTGAGAATCAAGCATATAGCTTGTACATGTTTCAAATAACTTGGAAAGACAAAATTGCCAGGCCAACTTTAATTTATAAGTAATTTTATAGTTCAGGGTAGAAAAGCATGTATCATCTGATTTGATCATAAAAACATGACTCCATACTAAGCTTATCTTCCAAAATTCTGGAAAGTGTTGCTCTCTCAAAAAGCCCCCTATGCAGTTTCTCTACAATGCATGTATCCAGCCTGTAGATTCATTTTGCTTCTTCCAGGTCTATAAATAAATAATGAAAAAAGCTATTGCATGAGGTGCTACATGTCTGTAAGAGGTCACATGCCCTTAAAGGTGGCCAAGTTCATACTGGAAACTGCAAACCTGATTTCACAGTGCAGTCTGGCATCCATTAACAGTGCATTTATTCATGCTTCTGTGAGCCCAGAACCGTGGCCATAAATTTTACAGGGCAGATATAGTCAAAAGGTCTGTGTAAGAGGCCACCCAAAGGAAAAACAAACGAAGTCCTCTTTATCTACATAGTATTTTCAAGCTACCTTTGCTACCTTTGAGATTCTTATACCAGATTAATGACTGCATACAGCAGTCTGTGAGTTTGCTCACAGGAAGTGTCTTTCATAAGCCAGACATCTTCATATATGAACAACTGCACAGCCTGGCAGAACACACACGGGCCACATTTTCCTCAATGCTCTCACAGCTACTGAAAGGTAAAAGCAGGACCCTCTACAGCTGCTTAATGTATTGTAACATAGCCCAAGTGAAGATCTCAAAAGCTTTTTGCTGGCTAGAGCAGCACTTACCTCTTGTATTGCTTTTAATCTGATAATGGAAATAAAACAGTGACCAATGTGAATACAACACAGCAGATGAAATCATTCCCTTAGTTGTATTCACCTCCTTTCTTTGAAAGCAGGAAGTAGCAGTCTCCTCATCTGAGATAAGAAGATACAAATCCCATGCCTGCTGCAATCATAAGGGCTTATTTTCTCTTTGAATAACTTTTCAATGAGACACATTCAT
>NW_005054301.1:14578118-14636903 GCF_000277835.1 Geospiza fortis
GATCTTCATTGGGGTTCTCTATGAGTAACAGAGGCCACTTTTCTTATGAGTAAAGGATTATGAAGAGCAGCTAAAGATCAAACTTACAGTCCAAAAGTGTGTTACTTGCAGAACACTGCATCAGCTGACCTTCCTAGGACTATTTGTAGGTTTTAAACACATAGAGAATGCAGCCACAAAAATCTGATAATGAATGTTCCTGTATTAAAGGTTCATCAGACAATTGTACACTGATAAATTTTATAATTGCTTCTCTAGACAGGTATTTTAACACTTTGTAGTTACAGGAAAGCAAGAAATACCACTGTTTTGTGCAACAAAATCAATTATTAAGACTTAAATAAAAGTAGCTAATGTTTTGTTCTATTATCAGCCCAAATAAGACTGACACATGTATAGATGTTTTACATTCCCAGAAATAGAAAGAACAATGGGTTATGTAAAAACTCTCAATGTATTTTTCATTCTATCAGTCAGTGAATGCAATATTAGTGCCTAGTGTTTTACTGAAAAAAGCAATAGTAGTGACTTTTACTGAAAAAATACGTCACATTGTTAAACAGAACTCATTGAAATCTAAAGTTTTAACAGCATCTATTTCTATTTCTGAATCATATGACATCTAAGTATAAGCTGTAATTTTCATTTAAAACCTAGGCATAACAGAGAACTAGTGTATCTGTTAAAATGGAGTTTTGATCCCAGGGTACTAAGTCCTTGGAGAGGAACATGAAAAATGGATGAGGGATCTGAGAATTTAGTTCACATACTTTTATCACTGAAGTGACAGTCAAAGATTAATTTTGAGAACAGAAATATGAACTTCATGGTCTCAGATTATGACAACCAGCCTTGTTGATGACACTTGATTTCTTCTCCCTGTGGGTCATTACAGCTTAGTTCCTAAGGTTAGATCCTCTAAGCAGCTAAAAAGGTCTTTTTTATGAATTGAAAACTTTACAGGATATTCTAGTTATTACATATAGGATATTGAAAATCATCTACGACAAAAAGTAAATACAATTTTTTTAAGCCTGAAGAAAAAAAATTGCTGTTATCTGTGCTTTTTCATTTAAAATACTTTGTACCTAAATCTACTATCAATAAGGGCTCATTACTCTACTTGGCAATATGTTTCTTCTGTGCATTTTTCTGCTGTAACCTACAACAATCACTGGCAGATATTATTAAAAAACAAAAATATATAACTAATACAAAAGATCTATGAAGTACTGACAAAGCAAAAAGTGACAATTTAAGGACAGGAGTAAAACTACCAATTATCGATTAGATTTCTGTAATTTGTTCCACCTATTTTTGCAAGTGCATATTTTGTAATACTTGATTCAAATTAATATAAAAATGAGAATTGTTACTAACAATGTTTTGGTCTCTTGAAATACCTACTTAGCTGCAGTAATATAATGGAAGTTTCAATAAAGGTTAAAAAATACAACTTGTACCTGACAGTCAAACACACATAAAACAGAAACACAGAAGAAAATCTGGAATGAAAATAACATTCCAAATAAACACAGTACTTGAAAGTGAAAACAGAAAAGTTTAACAAATTGCAATTAAGAAACAATATCAAAACATTTTTTAAAAATCTTTTTTTAAAATGAGTAAGATGGTTCTCCAAGACAGCTGCATTTGGAAGTGCACAAAAATGTACAAGGATCTACTTCAACTAAAACATCGTTCAATCAGTCCAGAAGTTTTATTTCCACAATTAAATAAATGCCCAAACATTGTTCTCTGACCAATCTCCATCCTTCAGCTCCATTACGTTTAGATAGTGCTCTTAGGCAGATAAAAAGGAAAGAACATTTTGTTTAGCAAAATAAGAAGGTAGCAATCAGACAATACAAAATATTTAGGCAATTTTTACTTCTGGCTACCGGCAAAAATTAGACCACTTTCTTTTAGGAAGTACATAGTTTTATCTATGATCCTACACTTCTATTCTAAAAAATGCTGGTTAACTTCCCATATCATTAATATTTACTGTGAGAAGTTTATGGCAAAAGGATTTTTATATTAATCTGTGCTGTCTTCCTTAATACCCAGCATAAGGGTGTAAATGGCAGTGCTCAGCATATCATGGCTGCCATACAGGCGGTACTTGTAAGCACCAAGCTCCTGGCACAGAACTGGCTGCTCAATCACGGCGTTAGGATGTGTGTCCCGCTCCTCCCTGCTTCCCTCCACACCCCACACCTCGGGCTGCCTCTGAGGGCTCTCCCACTCACGCCTCCTCTTGCTCAGGTCCCAGATGTACAGCTGCAAATCCTCCTTCATGCTGGATCCTTACTGAGCTGACTCACTCTGATAAACCACCAGAAAAGCATTGCTTTTTTGTTTGTCAATTAAATTTTCTGCCATTTTAGCAAGCAGATTCCAAGAAGCATGAGAGCTGGCACAGCAGGGAAAAAACTGGATAAATGCTGTCAGAAGCAGTGAAGAGAAATGATAAACTAGAATAAAGCAGAACACCAGCTCCATTCAAGAGCAGACTCTTACACAAGGTCCTACAATTGAGTGTCTAAAACTGAAGAAACAAAATTGCAACAAGCTCAATTACTTAGAAATGAATGTCTGAAAAGAGTATTAATTGCTAATATTTAAGAACCCATTTGCTTTAAAACTAAGCATATTATTTAGATGGCAATATTTTCCTAAGAAAGCATATAGAATATTTACAAAGCTCAAGCTGTAACATCAAAGCACAAGTAAAGAAATCGTCTTGCAGGTCTCCTGCATGTGATGAGGTCAGCAAAACACAAGAGCAGCACTACTGGCAATCACTTCTCTCTTTCTGGAACTTTTTCCTCAGTGTGAGAGAAAAACCATTAACCCATGAATAGTCAGTGAAATAGATATAAATATTTCAGAATATATTTTTCTGACAAAATTGGGTCAGAGGAACCATGGACTGGAATTTCAACATGTTGATCTGTGTTCAAGGATGAATGCGAGGAAAAAGGAATTAAAAAATATTGCAAGGAGAGTACTGTTACAAAAAGGCTTTAACAACAATAACTACTGATTTTAAAGAAAATGCACCATTTCCATTAGCTAAGCATTAAGCAAACCATTTTTACTATATTCAAACAGTAAATAACGATTTTTCCCTATGTAATTTCCCTATGAACAAAAATATCCAATGGGTGACCACATTCATTTTAAACATATTAAATACAATTAATATGTTTAAAATTAAACATATTTTAGAGCTAGAAAAAGCTAGAAAAATCTAGCTTAGTAATTTTAACCAAAACAACTCATCTGACTGTAGTTACAGAAATGTGATATGAATTCTGCCGATGACATATATTTTGTTTAAAAGACACTCATGGCTTTTAGAATGAAAATGTAGCATGTCTTTACCACAGAACTCTTGGGAAAAGTCCTCCTGGGTAGAGCCACTGAATTTCTTTACAAATCTGGATTGCATACTCATGATTCTTACAAAGACATAGATACATAGCTGTGGTATCAGTCTGGTATTAGAGGGATCTACTCTGTAGAAAGATGAAATACCCAAACCTCTCTTGGTCTCCCTAATGCTAATCTTCAATTTAAAGAAAAAAAATCTTTCTCATCCATGAAAAAATGCATTTGCATGTAAGTGCTTTTCTGGAAAATTTCAGATAAATGCACATAAAACTCATTTTCAGCATATACACAAATGATACAGAAATGAAGCTAATGTCTGGAAGCTAATGTCTGTAATTTGTTTTGCTTGTTAATTCTCTATTCCGCAAAAACTGTTTTTCCCTTTTCAATTCAACTTGTCTCTCAACAGCTTTCCTGCCCCACAAGACATTTTCTAACTTGAGAAAACATTAACTCCTATCAAAAATCAATATTGTTGCAGCATTCCTTAGCTTTTCACTTCAAAATATAGTAAAGGTCATATCAAAATTACTGGAACTTTAAATTATTTTTAAAATGATACATCTGAAGAAGCTGAACTTCCTGTCTGTGTATGAGAGAACAACTGCATAACTAACAGAAGTTGCATACCTACAGATATGTCACATAAAAAATTAAAACACAGCACAAATTTCCTGACATATGTAAACACATCAAACCTGTTGAAATCAGTACATCCTGAAACCTAAAAGGAAGTACATCAATTTTAGGAACAGTATGCCTACGCCATCTTTTCTCACAAATAGTTTCTATTTGTTAAACTAAACACACTGGAAAGAAAAACTTAGTACCTTTTCAAACAATTTAACTAAGTTTTCATCCAAAGTTTGCTGTGAAGAACTCTCTGTGAATAGGGGAATATTTCTAAAACAAAGTCTGTATTAACCAAATGATCATAGTATGAACCAAATCACAGTAATTTGGAATGACTGTGAGGTTCTCTTCAATACTTCATTTCTTTACTCAAACTAAAACACCAGCAAATATGCATCCAGAGGACAAAAATCAGACAGCTCAGAGACCCTTTTCTATACATATCTGAAGTAAGCATTGTGTGATCATACAAACCCTGTCCACAGAATGAAAAAGCTGGTTTATCCTGTAAACCAAAACCATATACGTAAAACTTATGACCAAACTACCATTTAATTTGGCTTTTGTTAAAGTAACTTTTATTTCCTCTGATTTAAGCCCTAGATTAAAATAAACAACCAAGATTCAATATCTATAATCAAAATTAAGGTGAAGCAGTGCACTGACAAAAATATAATAGCGAAGCAATAACAACACTTAGACTCATCCTGGGGCTCCACATACTTTATTTGCTCACATGGCTTATGGAGTGCAACTGGCCATACTTGGACCTCTTGGAATATGGGTAACAACACATGCCCAGGTGTCACCATTTCTAACACCTGTCTTTTGTTCATTTTGCTTTATTGAGATCTCTGCAGTTTATGTTTCCTACTTTTCACAACTAAGGAAGTACAGTGCCCTAGTACTTCACAAGAAGCATTGCTTGTGAAGTTGCAAGACTGAGACTCCTGAAAGTACTCAGCATTATTTTTATGAACACTTCATAGAAAAAGTACTTCCACTTTAAAATCTTATGGGTTAAATTTAAGATTTAAATTGATATCCAGAAATAAGATGAAAGCTTAGATACTTTGAGAAATACAAGGTGAATAACTTTTGTATCAAGAGAAACCATGGCACTTCATATAATTTAGTGAAGTACAGTGTCTTCCTAGTCCATTAAATTTCAGCAGCCTTTTAATAATTGAACATTTTTCTAAATAGCATGTAGCTGAATGATTAAAAAAGGTCTTTCATTTTAATAAGAAATTAATCTCTTTTTTTAATGAGGGTTAACCAGGCTGTTTTTTTAGTGCCAAGGAGGCTCATGGAAGAAGGCAATTATTAAACAGCTCTAAATATCTATATGTAGGCTGGCACAAACACTTATTCTAAAATGATGACATAGTCTCAAAACATTTTATCCTGAAGTATTCCACTTCTATAGTGGAATATAGTACAAATCTAGATCTGGAAAATCCTGATTAAAATACTATGGGTTTTATCAGCTAAGTTAAATTTTATAATAGCATCTATGTTGCTGCAGAAGTGACATGGCTATGCATGGATAAAGCTATTTATAACTCAAAAGTCCTGTTAAGTGCTTGTGCTGTCACACAGCAGTCTTACCCTAATACTTAAAAAGCCCCCCTAATTAAGTCTATGTTACAAGGCCTCCTAGTTCTTCAAATACCAGAAGCTTTATAAAATATTTGCTAAGGACGGCAATCTTTCTGTATTGTATCCCTTTTTTAGTGTGTTTCATGTCTAAAGGTCCACTGGCCTCACTGACCACAATCAGGACTTCAAGGACATCCTTTCAATAACTGAACAGGTGTTCACTGACTGAATGACATCCAAAACAAAACCCCCAGAGAGACTGAGTCTCTCTCCTCAAATGAATCAATCCCAACTGGCTATACAGCACTAGTTTAATCTTAAATTCTAATTCATACAAAATAAAGGGTAGAGGTGAGCAATCATCTCTGAGTCAAATTTATCCAAAAAAAAAGCAAAACAAGGATGTAAAGTTCATCTCCTCTAATAAAGGATAGATACTACAAACTTGTTTCATTAATAAAGAAGAGTGAAATTGTGCTGCTCACTTCTAAGTAAACCTTGTATTTCAGCTTTTGAGATTTTTCTCTCTTTATAAATCCTAGACAGCACATTTTACTTTTGCTACAGTAACGTGAATTTCTTGAGTGATTCCCTGTTGTACTAACTGCATTATCAAACACAAATTACCAAGACTGTACTCTGCCATGAATTACTCTCTTCAGCTTCAACCACAGGAATAATTCTGTCATTTCCTCTACACTGACATTTGTGCATTCCTTTGTCTCCCAAAGAAATGTAGCTTACACTCACTCCATGCATCAATATATCCATAAATACATCAACATTAAAATAAAAAACATCCACAATTACCTATATCTGTATTGAAAAGCCCTCAATCAGAACCTGAGCTGGACAACCATTATCAGAAGGAACCAAGTGCTTCTGTTTTCCCGAATGATGTAACAGCTAAATAAGGAGAACAGTTAGCTATCAAATTATAATTGATCACACAAAAATGTAACAATAAGCCTACCAGATGATGCATTTTAAAAACATTTTGAAATATATTTATTTACTTACAAGACTAATTCTTAATGAAATATGGTTTATGAGATATACCATTTGTCTATCTACACATAATTTTTGAACTATGTAACAAATTCTAGTTTAGTGTAACAGCAGGTGAAGCTTTTGAACATAAAAGGTCCACATTTTGTGACCCAAACTCACCAGGTACAGGTGAGCCCTTGAAGGTGTTTATCAAAGGAATAAATTGAAACTCATCCCCTTATTCATTCAAAAAATGCAGCAACCAGCAGAGCAATTAGCAAATCTGTAAGTATAAACCAGTAATAACATAGAGTGACAACTGTCCAGAGACATGTACATGTAAACCACCTGTAAAGAAAACAAACTTAGTAGTTTCCTTGCCCATAGGAAAATCTATTTTTAAGAAGAACTTTCAGAAAAGTTTTGTTTTGTTTGTATTATGTCATAGAATTATTAAAAAAATTTGCTGTCACTGCCAAATCTAGGACTGACTACAGAATCTTACCCTGATTCATGTTAATAACTTTCCAAATTGGAATCATTAAGATATGAAAGACCGAATGCTATACAGCCTTCACCAAATTTTAATTTAAATCACGGGGAAACAACACATTAATTCCCATTTACTTTCTACTTTAGTTTTTACACATTGTGTTTCCTAGTTACAAGCTGAGGTTGGTAGGAAATTTAGTGTATTACATTTCTGAATGCTTGGTTTATAAGGTCTTCAGAAAAAGGAATTTACCTTACAATGAATCCTACTGGGAAGAATACGGATGCTTTTATAAAATAAATAATGAATAAAATATGGTGAGGAGAGCTAGAAAATGTGCCATACCTGACTGATTTACAGTTCATACCTGACTGGCTAATGACTCTCTTTTACCTGTTTCAGATGCTTTTACTATCAAGGCTTTTTGACATACATAATCTATTCCTCAACATCCAAATGAAGAAACAGAGTATCAGGGAAAAAGACAGAGGATGGAAACAAGATAAAAGGCAACCTCAGAAAAACTCACACTTCCATTAATTATGCACAAGTACTTAGATGAGAGAGCAGAAAACAGTACAAGGAATTTAAAACTATACTAATAAATCAAGGGAAACAAACAGGCTTTTTGGTGGATTCAGTGGAATTTTACCCTTACAGTGGCCTTACAGAAATCAAAGAGATGCTTACAAAACAGGGCATAACTTACTGTGAATGAAGGTGGCAGAATCTATCCTTTAATGATATTTAAAGGATTATTTGTACTACTGCATCTAGTAAACTAGTTTGTAAAATCTATTATATAAACAAATTAGTGACATGAATTTTTTTCTTCAGCTTGTAAAAGGGACGGAGGAAAGAGCAATGATTCTTTCTGCTATTACCATCATTAACATTGAAGTTAATGGCTGGAGAAGGGAGCGTTTAAGCTTAAATCTCGCTACCTTAGTTTTTAAAATGAGCCTCTGATATATAGATGATGTTAGCAGTAAAAAATTAAATCTATTATCAGTGAATTTCACTGATGCTCAGTTAAGACACATACAAAATACCAAGTTTGGGTAATACAAATTCACCAGGAAACATTTTAAAAATAACATATTAGCACAGACAAGGCTTTTCCTATCTATGTCTTTAGAACACAGTCACTCATAAATATGATCAGCCATGCAAATGTGTTCAAAAACCTCAAGATAAAGCTAGCATTAAAAATTAATATCAAAACTACAACATGAATTTCCTATTTCTCCAATTCCCTTAAGATCAAAATTTCAGTCAAGTGTTTACCTGAACACAAATGAGAATACTGAAACTAAACTGAGGAACTGGAGGAAAGAAAGACACCTTTAAGTTCATATCTGCCTCTCCCCTGCCTTCAGGCTAACTGCTCTTCACTCTGCTGACTTGTCATTTTTTAAAGCCACATTCTGCCTTTCACTGAAAGGCAGAAAACCACTGGAGACAGCATTTTGGGACCTCTAAGAACTACACAGTAAGGAACTAAATAAAAGCTCAATTCAACCAAGCTATTATTTCTAAGGGATTTCTATCTTATTGCTTTTATTTCATCTTAAGCTACTATTTCTGAGGGGTTTTTATCTTATTGCTTTTATTAAATAGGGTTAATATTTTATTCTTTTAGAAAACATGCATCATTTTCTTAAGCAAAACCCCCTCAAAATTTAATATTATAATAATAGTATATTGATATATAATTAGTAGTAAGCAATCATTTTTTTGTAATTGAAGAAACAACAGCAATTAAAGAACAGCAGATGTCAATACTTGCATAGATAGCCATAAAGCTCCAAATCAATACCTGCTTCCAGTTCCGTTAATGAAGACACACTCATTCCCTAATGGCTACTTAAAGTGATTCAAGAGGAAATACTTGCAATTTTTGTAGAGAGTTTACACTATTTGACTTTTTAGTACCAAATCACTTTATGAATTAAAACGATTCAAAAAGAATAATGAAAGATTATTCAAGTTTTGAGACTAAAAGTTACATAGGCTTTTAGGCACATTTTTTAAGTAGTCCATCCTCCTGGGGAAGGAGATGCTTCCCTGTTGCTTCTTCTCCCATTGGGGTGACAAGCAGTGGAAGCCCAGGGTTTTAATACTAGTGTCACCTCAAGAATGTAGAGTTTAAACCAGATCTACTGAAGCAGAGAGATAATTGGAATACATTAAAAAAAGTAAAGATGGATATTTGTGTTCAAGTGTAAGAGGTTTTTTCTCTTTAGTACGGCAGTTAATTGTGATATGCCAAAAATCAGAATTATGGTAGGTAGCTCTTAAAGTTATCAGACTTAGACACAGTTCATGTATTATACACATAATCTTCCAGAAAGGAGAGAAGGAACTTTATTAAAGCAACTACGTCACAAAGAAGCATTTTAAACTTTAATGTATACATTAATATACATTAGAGTTTTCAGTGCTAACATCGTGCTGACATTGTCTTTTTTTTTGGTACTCTAAAAAGTTAAACAGATAAGGTTAAATCTTACCCGAAAACATTTTCCATTAATGAATATGTTTGAGAAAATGGCACTATGGCATTACTCTTCCAACACCTGATACCCCAAGACATACTTGCTTCGGAAATTACTATAAAATGGCACATTGGTAACAAGTATCAGTTAACATTATTGAAATAATAAAATGGCTACCAATATTAAGATGTACAGAAAAAAATATTTTAAGAAAACCCAATGCAGTGCATTGAAGACTCATTTGAAAACTCTGGACTGCTCAAGTTACAATCATTCTATTAATATACCTTCAACTGACATTAAAGAATTTTCTCAACTTGTTTCCACTTTTGCCCGTTTGACTCAGGTACACAATTTACAAATCAAGTATTAATCCTTTCTTATTGAGGGGAAGAGACAAGATAGAGGGAGTATGACTACTCTTGTGTTCATCAATTCAATGATAATCTCTTAATTCCATTTCCTACTTCCATGACCATTCACGGGGAAATTTTAAAATCAGGCAGTTAAACAAATATATATTAACCTGTATTCTTTACCTCTTCATTCCACTTTGTTGAAAGCTACCAGGTACCATGGCAACAGACACCACAGAAATACTTAAAATACTGTGTGTCATCTGTAGTGATCCTGACACTAACACCATACTGTGGTTAAGTTAGAGGGGAAATGGCAAAGACTACCATCATTGGGAAAGGTCAAGATGACAGTTTATGGTAAGTCATTCGGCTGTTTCATAGCAACTAGTAAAGAATCTTACTTTCTAAAAAAAGAAAAAAACATTAAAACAAAAGAAAAAATCAAAACTACTCTGAAAGACTCATATAGTGGAACAGCCTTTTCTTCCATATGAAATTAATAAATTATGCATAACCACTTCTAAATCTCCTAGGATAAGTCATTTAACCCTTAACAGCTAGAGGCAGAGAAATAAAATAATGAATTTTGATCATGTATCTCCTCACTAAAGCTCAAAGAGTGAAGACAGAAGAATGAGCTAATACCTTCCATGTATGTGTGGCAAAGTACTGGTAACCAAGCAACAGGCAGGAAACGTGTCAGAAAGGAAAAGCATATTTACAGTCCTAACAGTCTATCATTTATACACAATTATAGATACCAGTTACAAGAGGAGAGGATCAGACTGCACAAAACACCTTTTCTTTTTTATTTTTCATTTTGTTCTACTACAGATATTGCCTGGGTTTTAATTGGATTAATCTCACATGACAATATCTGCCTTAATTCACTTAATTCATACCAGAACAAGCAACTTGCCTAAATTCTGCATGAATAGATGCACAAATAGAGAATGCATCCTGAACTTACCTCCTACTTGTTTGGGTTTGTATTTAATAGGATTCTGTGTTAGTACTTCATGTGAATTATTCACTTTTTCTGTATAATCAGCAGAACACTCAGGAAAAAGAAAATATATATCATTAGACAAACATAATTATATTGTGTATATATATGTTCAGCGTGATTATTCATGCAAAGACAGTTCTTCACATACACACATCTGCTTAGAGTTTTATCTTTAACCTTGAAGTTCTTGAGATGTAGTCCAATGTGCTCAAGTTTATTAAATCCCCAAATGGAGAAATTCCATCTTTTGTTAATTCATTTGTCCCTTTTAAACATACAAACAGGAAGGTTGTCATACATAGTCATATTTAAGCATTTCTGGGAACACAAGTATAGCAGAAACAATGTCTATCAATGTTTCTTCAAACTAAAGCATTCTAAAAACTGAAGGGAGTAGAGTAAGTAATGAAGCATTAAATACATTTTTAGTCTTATGTTCCCCTTTTAGTTAGCATTTATTGAAACGCAACCATTAACGCATGTCTTTCAAGCAAGCTGTGGAAGCAGTAGTGACCCTGGTCCTCATTGCAGCTGAAAGATACTTGCCAAATGCACCAGAACACATACATGCAAAAAGACACAAGTCTTTTGGTTTGAGTTTTGGTTGGAGCCATGAGGAAGAAGAGAAATCTTTTCAGGGTAGATTTCTGCTTCTTCAGAGGCAAACTCAATGAATTTTCATTCTTACATAGAATACATTCTATTTTTGATACAAATATAGGTGCTAAACCTAAAGTCAATCACTTAAATGGACACACCTGAGAAGAGGTATTGCTCCTAATTTCTATTAAAAATTTCAATAAATTATATTTATAGCTTTATAACAAAAATTTAAAAATATGATAATCACACAGTCATCTTAGAAATCCAGTATATAATTTGATTTTATTTGATCACCATGATACTTGTACTCTTTATTACAATCAGGAGTACAATTTAAATCATGCTCACTGCATTACAGGTTATTAACTCAAAGAAGATTTAATAAAATGACAATATAACCAATCTGAGTCTGAAATAAGTCTTTAAAAAGTAGACCATGAAGAGAAACAGTGAAGAAGTACAAGTGGTCATTCTAGGATTGCAGTTGCCTCAGACATTTCTTCTTTCAACTTTCAGTGATACAGTAACATTTTATATGCCACATGAAAAGAACAGTATTTTGAGAAAATAGATTATAAAGTCCAACTTTTGACTGGTCACCACCTTGTCAATCAGACCACAGCACTAAATGCCATGTCCAGTCATTTCTTGAACACCACCTCCCTGGGCAGTCTGCTTAACAACCCTTTTCATGAAGAAATTCTTCCTGGTGTCTAAACATCTAACATATAGAGATAGTCAAACATACCAAGACTAGACCCCCTATTTAATATTTTTTCTTTACAACATAAGAATGGTTGTAGTTATTCAGACTCATGGTCAACCACAGTATCTCACCTCCATGACTTGTGACAAAGAGTTGCCTAAGGCAAAGTGAAACAACAGAGGAAGAATACTCTCTCCTCCCTAATATTACTTCAGCTACGTGGAAATTTGAAATGGCTAACACTTCCAGAATTCTCTAATAGAACCCACTTCCAAGCGCTGTTAAAAATATGTTAGCTATCCAGTCAGAGAGGACCTATTTAGTGTGAATTTATGCAAAAAAGAAGATATTCAAAGCATTCATTTTCCTGTTTTCACCTGTTAGCAGCTTTCCTCCCTACTGCCTCCTGGGCAATTGCCTTGCTCATTTTTATTCAAAAACCTACAACACAACAAGTAGCAGAGATAATTAGAAAATAATGTTATCTTCAATTACTCTTATGCTAAATCCTTTGTATGCTTCCATTCTGCTTCTTTTTACCACAGCAGACTCTTATTCTGCTCCTTCATGACACCAGAATCATCTAATTGCTTAGACCCTTATCAGAAGCATCAAACACACATGAAAAGTGTTAACAAACTGCTGGGTAATCTCTTTCCCAGTGAAATTCAGATTTTCTATAGTTTGGTTTCAGGGTTTTTTTTGTTTGAAGTGTCCATTTTCTTTTCCTATTTTTCTCCAAACTTAACTCTCTCAGTTTTCCTGTGTCTTCCACCAAAATGGAAGTTACAGTTATGGATCAGTAGTAGTTATGGATCAGTAAAACAAAAATGGGAAGAGCAGAACAATTACAGCAAAGACCCTCTGTCATCTGATTTTCCATCAGGATAAACAGAATTACCATAAATGTCTACCTGGAAAATAAATTAATCCATCCAATATTTCACAACACAACCCCAATGAAATAATATTTTACAATATAATACGTGCATTCTATGACAGCTCAGTTTTCTGTGTTGAGTGCCAATGCTTCTAAGAGATTTATTTAATCATAAATGTTGAAAAAATTCCACACCAAACTCACCAAAAAAAGTATAAATACATATTATATCTAGTCACACTTTGTTAGAACAGTGTGTTCCAATAAGGGCTTCAGTAAAACAAAATTACACAACTTGCAGTATCATTTAAAGCATTTATAATTTCTAGTGCACTAAAGTTGCCAAGAAACCCTGAGAAGCAGATGGGCATTACTGCTGTTAAAATGTAATCAGTTATACCAGAAAAGAATTGTGCCTTTCATACTTACAGAAGAAATATTACAGTTTCCTATAATTTAATTTTTTATTTTTATTAAAAAATACTACAAATGAACTGATTTTTTAAAATCTGTTTTCCTTAGTAGAGGCCACTAGTGGCATCACCCTTTCTATTTAAAAGCATGATAAAAAAATAAACAAATCACTATTCAAGGCAACATCTCCTTCAAAGAATTCCCAGCAGCAAGCCACCTGAAACTCTGCCACTAAAGTTTTTCTTAAAACATAAAGAAAATAAAACAAAGCTTCATTAAAATCATGATTTGTTTAAAAAATAAAAAAATCCTGCAGCTTCAAGACAAGGAATAAATTCTAAATTCTACATTTACTTTCAACTTTCAATACATTTCTTCTTTATATTCCATTATTTTATGAAATACCACCCATTAAAATCATATCCATTACTATCAATAAATATCATCATTCATCATTATTCACTAGAGAAGCAGCCCTCACATCCACTACAAGGTTATAGTATTATAAAAGTGTAAATTATAAAATGTACCTGAAATATTATTTCAAAGTCACTATAAGTAACATAAAATTAAGACTTACCTGAGACTAGCCTCCTATACCTGATTATTCCAATGTCATTTTTCTGAACATTGGTCACACCAAAGAAAGTGCTTGCTTACTTCAAGAACATCTAATAAGGACTTCCAAATGGGCATATATAGTTTCCACTCTTTAACTGAGACATAATTTAACATTTCTGAATGTATATATGTATATGTGGATTACCTCAAAATGCTCAATATATTTTGAAGTTGTGCTATCAGCATGGTCTGCATAGAAGATAACAGTGATTTGGAACACACAGAGAAGAAATGAAATGCCTAAATCAACATGTCTGACATATTTTTATAATGAGCCTCATTACAATTACACAACTATTTTCTGTTATACTAACAGAACATTCATCATCTCCTTTACTTTCAGAAGTAGATCACCTGATGAAAAGAAACCATGTTTTATAACAGAGGGTCCATTTTGTACTCAGCCATCCACATTTGGACCAGTTTCAAAGCCAAGACCGTTAATCAAGGTGTTTCTACAGATAGCAGCATATCTTTGGCTGTTGGAGGTAAATGTCATCTTTAATTCATTAAACAAACAGCATTTCTTTTCTCCTAGGCAGAAAATGCTGTCAGCCATAAAATTTTCAAGATGTATTTTAATAGCTTTAAGACATTTTTTACAGGAGTTTTTACCGAGATAACAGGAAAGTGGATGATGAAAAAGGCAGTCTCTGAAGCATGAATATCCATGAATGATATTAAAAAAAAAAGAAAGAAAAAAAAGGGCATCGAACTGTCTGTAAACTGTACTAACTGATAAAAAAAAGTGTCAAATATTTCTAGAATCTCACTGATTGATGAAGTGCATGAAATTTCTCTCATTACTCATTGTTCCTAAAGCTACTGAAAAGCAGGCAGCTGCTTCACAGATCCCATTTGCTGCTAGAAGGTGATTTTTTTACACATCCTAGACCAGTCAAATAAGAGCTAAAGCACAAAGATAACAGTTAACTTCTGTATTCTAAGATTTAATTTCTTATTTCTATGTCTCTCTATTAAACATGATACAGCAACACTGTTGCAAAATGTGGACTATGTAAAAATCTTTTTAAGAAAGGATGTTGTTTGATTTTTGATTTTTTAATGCTTTCTAGCCTAATCAACAAGAAGGCAGATTTAATCTGTGAAACAGAGAGCAGCTAACAAGCAAGCTCCAAGTGATGTCCATGAGTTAGAATCACAAATTACTTGTTGGTAGAATTGCCCTGTTAAGGTACAGAGCTGGACATGCTTCAGCAATCTCAGACCTAGCAGGAGGTTAACAAGGCTTGGGAAGTAGGATGCCCACTGAAAGTGGACACAAAGAATGCAGAATTTATAGACCACCTGGCAGAGCTCCCAAGACAAGGAAGAAACCAATAAACCCAACCCAGCAACTGTGCTGAAATGGGCTCCAACTGCCTAAAAGGTAATTCCAGCAGGGGGAGATTGTGATCACTGGAACAAGAAACATACCAACTCAAAAAAAGAGAAAGCCTGAGCATGTGGAGTAATCAGCATGGGAAATGAGAGAATCATTAACCAACATAAGATAGAATGCTAATAAATAAGAGAACTATGCAACATGTAGCCAATGAAAACTAATTCCCTAGTTTGCTAAAATGTACAAACAGTAAAGATTTTTGATAGTTGATTATTGGCTGTCTGCACATAAGTAACAAATATGATTTTTGTAGACAATACCCTTCCCACTCCCCACTCCCTGCAGGGGAAAGGGAAAAAATGGCCCTTGATTACTATGCCCAAAAAAAGAATTCAAATTGTAGAAAACAGGTGACAGGGAAGACATGCTATTCCTCAAGAGGCAGGTGAAACAAATCTTCCACAAAAACAAAGGACAGAACAACAAAGCTTCCCTCTGCACACACAGCCTATTCCATCTGAGGGTAGATTTCATGGAACACTGCTGCATTCAAATACCCAAGAGGATGCAAAGCCTGATTTTTCTGAAGATACTCAAAGTTTCTGGATGAACAAAACTACAGCTTTCCAGTTTCTTCCCATCACACAAGTGGTCATGTCTCTGTAAGAGATACTTTAACTGCATAGATGCATTATTTTGCAAGCATTTAATTTTAATGTTCATCTCTTTTTTGAAGTGGCAATCAACAAGACAGGCTTTCCCAAAAAGCAGTTCTCTGAAGTATACCGGAGTCAAACATAGAAGTTGTATGCATTAAGCACAACAATGGGAATGGGCAATTCTGTTCACTGATGATGCAGACATCTGCTCATGGGAGATACATGTTGTCCTGCAGGTACCACAGCTGCAAGATAGTGCCTGAGGCTTCCTCTGTGCTTCTGCACAGCCCTCCCAGCTCTTGATGGCCAGGCCTCTCTGGTCTGCAAATCTTTTCTCTTCTACTCAAGCACGCTTTCCGTGTGGGCTGACAGAAGGGTACTGAGACAGGAGTCTTTTTCTGCCATTATGCAGGATGCCTGCAGTGTGGCAGGAGACCATGTGACAAATCACAGAGGCATGAGTCTTGTGCTCCCCTCTGAGACTTGATGTCTGTGTGACTGGAAAAAAAGACAGAGATTCCTTAACAATAAGGCTCAGATAAGGCATAAAGCATGATACTCATAATCCAGCCGACAAATGCATTCATACATTGAGTCACTCAAAAAAGCACATAATGAAAAAGCAAAGTATATATTTTCATAATCCCCAGCTGAATGGAAATGGAAAATAATTGCACTAAAGTACTATTTAAATAACTAGATAATTATTCAAAGTTATTGGGTCTTTCCAACTGTACATTCCTAATCCAGATGGAGATAGAAACGTTGGACACTAAGGAGTAAGTGTACACTTTTTGACCTGTAGTTTCAGTGACAAAACCAGAATTGCATGCCCAAATAGGTGTTTGAAGGTGCTATCTGCATTACTCCAGCACTACTTGGGAAGAGGCTAATTCTCTCCTAAGACATCTTTACTTGACAAACTTTCAAAAATGCAATTTAAGAAATTGTAACTGAGCATAATTAAAACACTCAGCATGCAAACAGATAAGTATTGTATTACATTTAGATTAGTTTATCCTGCAAATACAGCATCCTTGAAATTGTAAAAGAAACATGAGGTATCAAAATACAATCTTTCTCAAAATTCTAAAATAATTTTTAAGTGAAAGAGAGTTAAGTGGAATCTGTCACAAATAATCATAAAGGCGTTCTACTGAGGTTTTTTTTCCCAATTGCCAATGCTGCAGCAGTAAATCCTCAGGACAGAAAAAAACCCTCAACCGAACACCAAAACAAAACAGAACATCCTCCTTCTGAGACACAATTCCAGCCCCAGCTCCACAAGTGGGCAGAGATAAACTTCAGCTCCCAGAATTCTTCAATTGAATAGTCAAGTGCTGACTAAAATGCAAAAGAATGAATTTCAACAAAGAATGCCCCTACATCTATAAAAACCAGCAAGATAAGGTACTTATGATGGAGAGACATTTCTAAGTTTCTCATCTTTCCTGATTTTTCTGCCTTCCAGTGTGCACTCTCAGTGGTACCTTATTAACTGATATTCCCCTTCCAAACGAGAGCTGGATTCCTTTCTGCTTTAGACTTCCTTATCTATTGTTAGAATTCACTTTTAAGTAGCCTGTGACAGTGAATTCATTACTTCATTAATTCTTAGTTCTGGCAAAGGTTCCAGTAGGTGCTTTTAAGCTAGTAAAATGATAGGATTAAAATGCATAAACCATAAAAGGTTACTTAATAGACCGGACAGTAACAGAGAATTTGGAAAAGCAAACTAAATTCCAGTATCTTTAATATAATGAATTCATTACTTAATGGGCTAGATTTTAAACTGTAGCACTGCAGTAGTCCTTAATTATGTCCTAATTGTTAGGCAAGTTAGAATATATTTTTTGTGTACAGAATTCACTTGAAAAAAGTCTAATGAGTCTTTAGAAAAACCTGCATACAGTCTGAAAGCAGGAAAAAAGGACTTCCTTTTCCTGAATAATACATGTATGAAAGCAGAGATACAGCAGGAAGATTATTGAGGTTTTCCACCTCTCCTAGAAGATTTCAGAGTTTATTCCTCTCTTACTGGGAAACTAGCAAGTTTTGTGTCTTTTGTGGGATGGCTCTGCCCTTCTGCAGAATACAAACATCAAGCTCATTTGTCACATCACAAGACAGGGAATGAACCACACAAGATCATTATGAAACCACCCGAATTACAGACATGTGATCTTCAGACACATGACTATCTGCTGGGTGACATCTACACACATGGCTTACAAACAACATTAGCTAACCTAGGAAAAAACCTACAGGAAACTAATAACCTTTTAGATAAATCTGAAACTTAAAATTTGAACCTTAGCTCAACTGAAGGCTGACCAACAGAATTTCAGTGAAATTAATGTTTATCTATTAGGAAAAAAGAACACAAAATGTTATATTAGTGAATGTCCAAAAATCTTTTTCAATTTCAGTAATTTTGCAACCATGTAGTAATTTTTAAGGGAACTGTTTTCAAAATTATATAAGACATGAAGTAAGAAGAAAGGGGACCTATTGCTGATGGCTTTCTGGAAACAAGCTGTACCTAGGCATTTATAGATAATAGCTTATACAATCTGCAAACCATGGGCGTTAAAAAAATGCAAACCCTGATCTGTACTTCCATTTAAGTCTTCCCTTCATAAATATATACTTCCCCTACCTAATCTCTAATATATTGAAGATCAACATAGTACATGTCTTGAGAAAAAGAAAACTTTTTGCAACAACTTATCCCAACAACCCAGACTATATTAATACTATTAGTTTTATACTGCTGTTCTGAGGTGCAACTGACATCAAATCTTATCTTTTACCCCAACTGTCACTGAAAAAGAGGGAGATCTTTCAGAGGATTTCTAACAAAACCTTTTAACTAAGGGAAGTTCAAGAGCTCCAGAGAACTGTCTTACAGATTTCAAAGTAAATGCAGACAGACTACAGTTTACCCAAAGCCTGCAACATTAAAGAACTCCTTTCCATGATTCCTCTCATCTGAAGTGTACTATTGAAGAACAGCACCAAACTAATATCAAGATAGGATTCTGTTCAGATATTTACTTCTAAGAGTTGCAGAGATGAGATGGAGTAACTTCTCACAGCTATGAAGTCTGCAAAGGATGCAAAATTTTCCATTAATTCTTACTTATTACAGAAAGGACAAAATCTTTTACAATGAGAATCACAACAAGACACAAAACCTAGAAAGCAACCAACCCTTCATACTTAAATTAATCCTCCAGGTCTAACAAACCTCAGAAAATCAAAGCTCCATGAATTAAGGGAATGAAGAAACTAACAAAAGATGACAGAAGTACAAATGCAGACTTTTGTAACACCTAGAAAAAGAAATGCTATTTGCAAACACCATAAGTATGTAGCGCTTTCAAAATAATTTCTTTATGGAGCAGTTAAGTGGGTTTTCTTGCAACATTTATAGCATTTTGACTGTTAAGTCTTATACTCAGTTGGGGAAAAGCTCTCAAAAGCAATTTTCTGGATATGATTTCAAAGCCATGCTATAGGAAACAGTTAACACTTAAACCAGTTCCTTCAGAGAAGTGGAAAACACTTAAAGAAGTGAAGCAATAAAAGGGCAATGAATTGTCTGGACATAGGACATCCAGGCTGAATATTTCACCTGTCTAGAATCAAAGAGGAAGTCTGCGCTGAAGGCATCAAAGAGCTTCAAAAAACCTATTTGTACTCTCAGTTGAGACGTACATACAACCTTTCTTTACAATAAGATATACTTAAACAAGTACTTTCTAACTAGGATGATTAAATTAGATATATTTTCCTTTAAAAGCAAAAATCAAAGAAATTCATCTTTGAAATGAACACTGTGATCACTATAGACCATTGAAATCTAATTAGTCTTTCTTTTAAAGTTACGCCTTGTTGCTGAAGTTTTGCAAACATCAACCAAGGTGATACTATATTTTATTACAGTGAAGTAGAACTGTAGATTAACTAAAGAAAATAAAAACATGCTTCAAATTTAAGCAATTTTATGTAAGTGAAGACTTCAAAGTAAATTAAAACCAATTTGGGATTAAAAAAAGTATGAAAGTTTTGGGTTTTTTTTATAACATACTGTTATACTGTCTCCTACAGCAAAAGCACATAATTTTGTTATAGGGGCAAGTGTCTTGCAATACATTTGGCAATAAATAGGCAGAAAAAAAAAAGCAAAGAAAAATCCCATGAATCCTCACAAGTATATAATTCATAATTATTCAGGGCAGCAAGTTTGTGCTGTGTGTGCCTTGCAAATTTGCCTGAAATAAATGTGTTTAAATAAAACCCCCGGAATCTATTTGGATGAAATCTTGTCTTTAAAAGATCCCATTATCACAGGGTTAGTGAAAGCACTCAATGAGTTACAGAACACCTTCAGTAAATTATGTAACTGCTTTGACGTGTTTCCCAGGTTAAACGATTCCCAGATTTCAGAAAGTTGTATTGGTTACGCACAATTCCCTGTTAAAACTGTATAAGAGAAAGTGCATCTACAATGAATAACTGACTTTTTCCAATACTAGAAACAGACCCACCCTCTACTTCCTGCCTTTCAAAAATCATCCACCACTTAACATTGCTAGTCTTTATTTAACATAAAAATAATTATAAAAGTATTGAAGATGTCCAACACTTATTTCTTAATGAGATGTGAAACTCTGTTATTAAAAAGGTTATAATTTTCCTGCTTCCCAGAAAAGCGCCATGTTCACACTAACCTTTTAACTAACAGGAACAGATGGGTCTAACTGGATACAGGCGTGATGGGGCATTGTGGTAGAGCAAAAGAACATGTTGATGCTCATACCTCTGGCAGATGGGAACCAGTCAAAATTAATTTTAGACTAAAAATGCTTTGCTGCTTCTCAGTAAAAAAAAAAAAACAGAAAATAAAAAACCTCACTTGGAACAATATGCCACTTTAAACATGCCATCAGAGCTCAGACAACAGCAGCTTTCACAAAGTTGGTACCCTACATTAAAACAAATTACATAGACTTACTGTATGCCATTTTTAAGTCTGTGAATAAATTAGAAATTCCTGAAAACAGTAGCTTATAATGGAAGTGCTGACACAACCTTAACTACAGCAGTAAATGTGCTGCTATTATGAAGTTGTTATGGCAACTAGAAAGATCAAACTGAGAGAGAAAGGAAGAATATGCATAAGCAAAACTTCAAAATCTTTGATGTGGTCCCCCACAAACTCTTTCAGATTTTGTGGTCACAGTTATTGCTCCTTACCTTTACAAAAAACAAAACAAAACAAACAAACAACCCCAAAAAAGTGCAAATTTTGCCTTTAACACAGGTGAGCAGTAGGGCTGCCAAAACAGTGTAAAATCCAAAACAAATCCAAGGTCATAATCCATTTTGTTCATGAGCAGTCTAAAAAATAGAGTCAATTGAAAGATATCTGGCCAGCATCTGGTGAGCACATATTCATCAGATAACACAAGTTAACAAACAACAATTATGCAAAACCATTCAGTCTTCAAAACAGTTCCATAATTTGTTACCAATCTGAATAGTTTAGTAACAGCAACTTGCTGTAATTTGGATGAATCAAACAGACAGCACATTTACAAATACTGATCCATTAATTAAAATGTGATTTAAAATAAAATTGAAGCTCATATATTTGTGAAACAATCATTACTTACCGTTCCTAACACTGTGTTAAACAAAAGCAGACATTGTTGGCTGTTTCTAATACTGAAATAATGGGGGGAAAAAACATACCAAGGCAGTCAAATCTTAATACACAAAAATCTCGAAGTATGATTTCTAAAACAAATCCATTAGAATCTGTGTCAGCACCCCAGTTACCTTTCTCAAAAAAAAAAATTAATAGTTTAACTGCAAGTGTCATTGCAAAATTTCACTGGAAAAGATTTCCAACAAAATTTTAGTAGCAACCAACAGCAATAGAAATAATGTTAAATTATCATTATTAAGAGTAGCAGTATACATTTTTATTACAGCATTCTGTCCAAATTCATCTACTAGCAACACTGTGACTTGAAAAGCAGAAAACAATATTTCTCTGTCTTTTCAAAGAATTTCATATTAAAGCCACTTTGTCTCAAGTCTAGTTTTACTGACATAACTAAAATCTAGGAAACACAAAAGCCCTCAGATGTCTGACATGATAAGAGTTGTGCTAAGTACTTTTACTCATTTCCTAGGTAACAAAAATGCCTTTTCTTCTAAGCTATCTCATTCCATTTCACTTTTGAGCTTGTTGATCTGTATCATTTTCCAGACTAGGAAAATACTGACATAATGAGAAGAGAATCAATTTTTTAAGAAATGGCTAAGTATCTACTTTCACTAAGAGCTAGCAGATATTGCTGTTAAACTAAAAATAATTTTAAGATTCAGGTTGACACGTTGTTAAGTCAAAAATTATTCAGTGTTAATTATCCAATTGATTTCAAAATTTTAAAACTTTGAATACTGTTTTTTATTTTCAGACACAATGTATTCTATATTAAACACTGAAAAATACAGTTTTGCAGATGAACTTCATTTAGCTGGAAAGTAATCGAATATTCCATTGACAAAAGAGAATTATTTAATCTGCAATAATCAATAATTATTGATATGAGATCACAACAAATACACACACACACACATACACACTCCTCCCCCTCCCAAAAAAAGGGATAAAAGAAGGCAAAAGAGTATTTTGTTCATAAAGGCCAGAAATACTTCTAGGCAACAAAAGCAGAAATAATGATGACATTTTCTTCAGAGCATTAGTTCTTCAGCAATTTAAAAATTCTGATAAATACACCACTTTTCTCTGAAAAGCAACCACTAGCTACCAACTTGCTTGAAGCAGATAATCTTACAGCTCTCTAAAAGCTGAATGACAATATTCAGAAAAAAGGTAAAAATAGGATTTCCATGTGCATAGCTGTTTGTTAGATAAAAGGTAAATACTTGATAAAATTCTCAAAAAGAAAAATGCTTAGAAGTGTTCTCTAACTCTATGTCTTCTTTTAGGGTTTTCCAAATTAATTTGCAATAAATTTACAACATTAGTGATTATCATGCATATTATACCCTGTAAAAATGGTTCATTGAGATACAGCTTTACTGATCACTCAGTCTTATTGGAAAAATGTTTTTTCCAATATACTTGATGAATTACTTTCATACAGTGGGGGTAATATTTGGCCTTTAGGATTTGAAGAATCCATAATTATTAATCATGAATAGACTAACACAGACAATACATGGCTTAATACTATTTGCAAAGCTACCAGTTTTGATACTATAAATATTAAATATCACTGTGAGATTGCAATGAAATTTCAGTGAGCTTTCAAATCAAATGCTCACGAACTTAAAATGCAAAATGTTTTTAAGAAAGCATTCTGCTCACTTCTTATGCAATTTTTAAAAAGCACTCTTCTTAAAGCAGGTAAGTACATTATTCACCCTAGATCAAATTTTCAGGTGCAGAGTTTCAACCTATTGTTAACTAAAGCTACATAGTAGTTTTTTGTGCATAAGACCACTCAAAAAATAGGAACTGAAACAGAAGTTTGTCCAAGTACAGAACTTTTGCCTCACTACAAAGTTAACTTTTCTGCTGCCACAAAGTTATGCAGAAGACAACGCGTAAGTGATCCAAATGAAACAAAGTAGAGGGATGTAGCCAGTCCCCTGTGATTCCTTACTACTGGCTAGAGGTGTGAGAACTTCATGTCAACTGATGCTATTCATGGACATGGAATCCCCCGTCAGGCCACTCTGTGAGTCCAAGATAACCCAGCTCTGCCAGGAAGTAGTCCCCTAGTGCAGCACGGGCTGTCACACAGTAGATATCCAGTCACAAGATGGATGGAGGCCCTTTGGAGTGCTCAGTGGTGCATGCTTGAAGCTTTTGCTACTTCAGTCATACCAGCAACATTCTCCACCACAGATGTTACATATCCACTTCAGTCATTCAGCTTATATATAACTTATTCCTGTTGCAGATTGACCAAACAGAAAAGATTTTCAGAACACCATGCTAAAAGTACAATTCTTTGTGCTATATTGAAGGTTGAAAATTTTAACCACCTTCATCTTCAGTGTTTGAATTCTTAACACTAATCATGTGTTATCCCAGACTAAAGTTGCACATTAAGATGTCAGAATTATTGTCATGCCCTAAATGTTAACATGCTGCTTTATCCAAGCTATCCTCATCCTCATCTCCAGGTGTGAGACAGCAGAATACTTCTGATACTAACACACACATAGCTCGGTTTACCTTGTCCTGAAGAGGGGAAAAAAGTGGGAGATTTACATATGTATAAATTCTTTTGTTCTTCAGGACTTCTTCAGGGGATAATCACAGAGGATATTCGAGTCCTCTGTTTTGGGATTTGCAAAGGGGGAAGCAGACCACGCTATTGTTTGTCTCCCGGAAGATTATCTGAGAATACAAAGGTTGTGCCTTGTCAGAATCCAATTACTTGGAAGGTTTTCACAAGAATCAACACTTTTATGAAATACGGTAATAAATTTAGGACACTTTCAGTTCAGCTTGGGCACCAACTCCAGGCATGGACTGTATATGTGAAGACAGAAATAATGAGAGAGAAAGTGTTAATATTATTTCAGAAAGTATGCCTCATTCCAGTACTTTCAGCATGGACTTTATATCATCTACTCATTGTATCCTTGGCAACTCGACTTGTTATCTAAAGAGACAAAATTGACAACTTAGATTTAAAGTTACAGCCATCATATATTTCTAGGCTTGGATTTGGTCTGGAGCTAGATAGAATACAAGCTAGAGACCAAAAATATTCCAGAAGTTATTTGATGTGATATAAGGGCATAATAGTGCTCATGATTTTTGACTGGATAAACTAGAAGAAGCTTTATTCAGATGCTCTCCATCATTCCATAATAAGGAAGATGAAGAAAAGTTCTCTTCAGCAATGAGAAAAGTTCCTCATACTTAGAGTAAACACATACAAACCAGCAGAAGCAGCCCTTTCTCCCAACACATTTTTGGTGGGGTTTATATTTCACCCTGGTTTTAAAGGAGTCATCATCTTATCTGTTCTTCGCCTTCAAGGTACAGAAAGCAAAAAAAGAAATAAATTGATTGTAAATATTTTCTTGTCAATAAATTTAAAAAGAAAAGTTACACTACAGAAGTTTCTGGGAGGAAAAAAAACTCTCTATTTTGAGGAAAAGTTCTAAACATTGCATTATTTTCCCCACAATCATCATACGTTGCCCTTAACAACATTGATACTGTGAATGAAGATTTTATCCATCATACTTTATATTTATGAAGGCTTATGCTACACTGAAGTGAGTTCTTCAAAATATATTATTTTTTCCATATTAGCCTTTAGAGAGCAGTTCCTCAACAGTAAATTACAGAATTTAAATTTCTAAATTAATTAGAAATGGATTTGTGTCTATAATACAAAGTGTGTGATGAGTTTGAGCATAATCTTCATGCAGAGAATCCTTTGAAAAACGTTTTTTTTTTAATGCTAAGGTTTCCTTTTGCAGAGGAAAAAAAAAAAGAAATGTGTGGGTTTAATCTATAAATTAAGTTATAAATGAAAACCTACAAGACAACAGCCAGGCTCCCCAAATGAAAGGCTACATGAAGCAAAACACAAACCATGATTTTTAAAGCAGATCCGTTAGAACATGTTTTTTATAAAAAGCTAGCTTTGAATAGACCTTAACCTGACTGGAGTTTTTAACCCTATGAATGACATCCACCCTGTCAAAACAGCTCTGGTCTGTTTTACCTAACCATATCCCAAAACAGCAGGTTTTTCCTGGTTTGTTTCTTAATGACAAGCTGTTAAAACACAGAGAACCTATCAAACCTAGTATTATCCTCTGCTGCTTTTTTTCTTCCAGTACACACTGCCGTCCATCAGAAGAAATAATTAATGGTTCTATTATGCATGAAAGTGTCATCCTGTCAGTTCAGTGACTGGTTTGAATAGCTCATATCTGCCACTCATTGATGCCATGCGTGCTCACTGTCCTGAGAGATGACAAAACACTACACCCTTCGGGATTTTTTTTCCCCCCCTCTCTCTAAAGCAGCATTTCACATCTGTGTCTGACAGAAGCATGAGGAGCTGAGAGAGGCAGACCTTCATCATCCTTCACAGAATAATGTTGCATGGATTAAAAGTTAAGATCTGATGTCTACTGATCCTGTATATTTCCTACAAAAATCTAAAATGTGAAGGCTACCAAAATGTAAAAGGAAATAACTTTTCAGTGTTGGAATAGCACCAGAAAGCAGACGGAATTTACTGCATAGCAAATACTTATTTTTTAGATGGGTGCTTGAGTTGACTGGGGTCAGTGCATTTGCCTTTTATTAATATGTTTTTTGGTTGGGAGGGAAAGATGCAAAGTTCACAGGTCCTTTCTGTTACCTGAGCAGGGCAGAATTAACAAAAATCCTGAATGTAGAGGAACTCAGATACTGAAGATACCTGGAAATAAACTGGAAACAAGCAATACCACAAGAGCAAAGCAGCAGTGAACAAGACGACGCTGTGAAAAAGAAATCACAAGACGAGAGTGCACAATGCATTTCAAATAGAAAAAAGCTTCCTATCTGCTGAGTGAGTCTCAGTATATTCTGACAGAGCACAGACAAAGCTTCAATCAAGTATCTCCTAGGTAAGTTTTATTTCATATTTGATTGATTATCACATCAACATATGTATTAAAAATAACTCAATTAATTTCAAATTCTTTATACTAACACTAAAGTTTAAATTTTTCAATGTCAGATGTTTGATGTTCTTAGATTTCCTATACTGTAAAAATAACATCTCTCTTTTGATGCTAATGTTAGTCAAAGGAGAAACTCTTAAATGATCTCTTGATTTATACCAGAGTGAAATATTTCCTAAGATTTAAACCCTTCAAAATATTTTAATACATATTTCCATGCATGGCTGTTCAAGAAAGAATTTTTTTAAAAGCCACGCTTCTGTTAATAGTACCACAAAACATTTACTACACTTCATTATCTATTTAATCTGGCAAAGCAAACAACATTTTGCACCACAGCAGCAGTTGTAAGAGGATATCTTTTATTACAGAACAATAAATCTCTGTTTATATAAAAGAATATTAAATACAGCTAGAAGTGTTGATCAGTTATTTATGAAAGGTAAACTACAGCACAGTGAGGAAACAGCACCATGTTAATGCTCCCCAAGGTACTGTGTACAGAGTGTCAATAAGAAGACTGGACATCCGCCCCCAAGTTAAACTATAAAAAAGAAGGTGCAGGTCATCTCATTTTTCCCCTCATTTACAGCATTCATGTGAATCACATAGACATGAATTCAACATGAAAATAGCATGCAAAACATTTCAGAATGAGATTCTACCATCTATTAGGGCTTGAAAAATCAACACTATACCTTTTAATCAAAAAATTACACTTAGAAGTCATAGAGAAAGATATTTGCTCAGATACAAAAACCTCCCCCAACCCTTGAAATTCAAAAAGCATTAAGAATTTTACATCATTGAACACACCATTTATATTATCACACTGGTCAATTCTGTAATCAATAGCAGCTTTGAAAAACTACATCTTTGCTACTACTGTCTTTTATTGTTTTCGCATAGTTTTTTCTACTTATTAAGATGCAATATGTCTTCTAGCATTGTTTTAAGTACCTCTTCTATTTCTCTCTGTATCAATTCCCTTGTTTCTATTTAGGACATCTGATTATATGATATTCTTATTTAAGATAACCTTCAGTTCTTTCTGGGTTTTTTTTCTTCTTATGTTTTGCTACCTTACTAAAACAATATCCCTCTTGCTTGATGCTTGCTAAAGGCAGACTAATTTGCCATTCACAAATACCCATTATGAACCCTTCATTTATGTACAAAGAATTCTAGCAAGTGCTAGAAAACTGAACTTACTTGCCAAAGACTGGTAGAATAGTATGAGACTAAAAAACTCAAGTTGATATGAGACAAGGTTCATCGTAGTATGAGGAGTCAACAACATACTCCCAAAATAATGGCAGGATATGTGAAATGACTTCTGCAAGAAAGGGGTCACCTCATGCACAGTAATGTGGCATACTTTATATATCTGAAACTTGTTCTACTAGTCACACTTTTCACTGTCATGGCATGGGAAAAAACCATTTCTCTAAGCACACTTAAGTCTTCTGCTTAATACAGGCAAAGACATTTCTATTATTCTCACCCTTTCCCATATTCCCATTTGCTGTTTTTAATGAGAACTTGATGGAATTTTTGCTAGTGCACCCATAACTCAGCCATTTTGTTGTTGACAGGTTCCAGCACTCTCTGTATTTCCCCAGTTTCTGTCCTTTTTCTCTCAATTATTTTTTCCCATGTCTCACTTCACATGATCCAGTAAGAATTCCTCCTGCCTCCTCACAGCTCCTATACAACATGCACTGATAATTTGTCTCACATCCAACACACCAGGAAAAAAAATTGTAAGTGAGGAAGCAGGTTCTGTACAATATAAACTAAAATAATATGGCTGTAAGTTTCAATAGAACCAGCTCACAATTTCCATAACTTGAATCATCAAAGCCTACTATAAGTCAATAATATTTGCAACAAGCAGCAAATGCAATGCAGCTTCTGTCAGCTGACTTCAGAAGACAGCTTTGTATCTGCTAGATGTGGTTCAGAGTTGGATATTAAAAAAGAGAGAAAAATAAGAACTGGAATTCAGCCTTTTTTTCACCAAGTACTGTTCTCACACTACAAGTTTTGTTAACTTTAATGTTTTCTGAGTTTTTTGCCTTCTCTTTTGTAAAAGATACTGCTTATTATGGCTTAAAAATAGAACAAAAAAACCTAAACAAACAACCCCCCCCAAAAAAAACCCCAACACTCCAAACTGTAAATACACCAGCTAACCAACATCCTTGTTTAAGAAAAATCAGGTGATTATTCAAAGATCTCAAAAGGATTACTCAAAAGCTTGTGTTTTAGAAACTTCTGAACTGAAAACTGCACTTAAGACTTTGTGACTTAAGAACTGCACTAACACTGTTGTAAATATGAGAGGGCTAAGAACAAGTGGAAAGCTTACTTGTAGGAAGAAGAACTGGATACAACTAATATTTTTTTCAATATTTAATATTTTTAAAAGGTGGATTTTTTCAGATGTATTCATTAATATTTCTAAGTCATCAAGACAAATGCTATTTTTAAGTGCATTATTTCTCTCACTTACCTTCAAAGTATTCGGATGTACTAATTAAATGAACAGTTTATTAGTAGTTCCAAAACCTAACCTCCCATGAAACCAGAAATAAATATCAAAGAATCACAGAATATGCTGAGTTGGACAAGGATCACTGAGTCCAACTACTTCCCCTGTACAGGACCATCCCCAAGAATCACACCGGGTGCCCAAGAGTGACGAAGTACTTTCCAAAATATATAATTATGTAAAATCATATCACCTATCACCTGAAAGCAGCAAGTCAATATTTATTTTTCCACCTTTATCATAATCAGTTGTTTAAGGATCACTAAGCATCTGACAAGCATATCTTTTCATTTCCACTCTGTATTGAGTTGTTTGTATATGTGAAATGAATAAACCACACCACAAAGTAACAACAGGCAATTGCCCAAAGACAGCACATCTGCTTATCAAAATGGCACATGTATATATGGGACCCCCTTCCCAATTAATTCAACAAGTAACAAATATTAAAGTGGTAAGGTATGGTTTAATAAGTCTTTTAAAATTCGTGTGAATTAGACACAAACCAAAAGTGCCAACTGCCTGTTCTGGGTAGTTATCAGCTAAAAGAAATCCACAAATAGGAGCTCAGACTTGGAGGTACACATATTGTTGAGCTCTTGGCCTACCTTCTGCATTCACTTTCACATCTATCAAGACCACTATGTCACAGGTAAAACATAAGGTACATTTACACTTCCATCCTCTTATTAAAAGAACTTATATAAGCTAATAGAAAGTAAGGAGTGAAATCCAGAACTTATGCTCCTATAGTTAAATCACTAATGCAGTAAGTCTATTTCACCTGGAGTTACAAAGGAACACAAAATTCACCACAGCCATTTACATCTCTCTCAAGCCCTTCACTAAATAATCTCTTGACTCCAAAAATTACTGTAATGAGAAAAAAGGCACTAAAATACTTCAAACCATTTGCACTATAAATACACGAGGTTGTATTATCCAGCACTGCCAACCAGGTGGAAAGAGCTATATTTCAACAAGCCAACCTGACTGATACTGGCTACATTCATATATATATATATATTTATATATTTTCACCAACATTCATTTTTTTCCATATATATTCATACATAAAGAATTGATGGTTTTGCGGTGTTTTTTTGTTGTTGTGCAGTTTTTTTGTTGTTTGTTCGTTGGGGGTTTTTTTGTTGCTTTTTGGGGTTTCTTTTGTTTGTTTGGGGGTTGTTTATTTGTTTGGGGTTTTTGAATAAATAAGCAGAGCCAGTTCACACAAAACCAGTATATGACTACAGGTGACAATGCACAGAGCAGACATTCAGGCCTCTATAAGTACAAACTCTGATTTAAAATAGAAGCATGAGGGCCCACATACATTTATATACTGGCATATATATATATTTTATATTTTTTACAAACATTTAAAACTGGCAGATATAAACTGCTTTGGGAAGTGTCTGATATAGAGCAACATCTGCATAAAAGGAAGCTTTGTTACAGCAGACGCAACTGTGTGTTCCTGGCAACTCAACCTGCAGCCCAACAGCCTCAACAGACATCTGCTCAGCTCATTCCTCTTTGTTTGTGATACCTGGTCCTGGACCAACTTTTAGGTCCTGCAAGGGCTGCCTCCACACTTTATATCTCAATTAACCAAACCTGTTAGCTTTTCCATTCTTTTTTTCCCAAAACTGAAATAAAATTCATGGATCTAGTTACCTAAATAGTTCCATTTGATAGTATTTTTTTACTCCTAGAAAGACATTCTCCACTGTTCTTCAATATTCCTGACACTATGAGACATTAAAAGTACCCATTTGTATAGTCTGCCTCAATGACAGCATTGATGCTTTACAAGGAATTCAGCTTGCTATTCCTCTGCTATATACTTATATCAGTCAGTGGTGAAGCCAGCAAGCATGCTAAAAATCTTAAAATTACAGAAAAGTGAATTCTTTATGGGATGTCAATACCTTCCAACCATTTTGAACTGACATAATCTCAAACTTTAAATATTAATTTAATGTTTCTGCAGCTTGCAAACAGGGAAGAAAGAAGCACACTACTTGGGAAAGGTCACTAGAAGCTCCCCACAGCCTCAAATTCTGCACAACAATAACCAAGGGAATGAGTCTAGAGATGACTGAAAACAGGGCACACACACAGGGATACTCCCTCTGCCTGCCTCCAGCTATTTGCAGTTCAGGGATTTTTCGAGCCTGAGATAATGTCATATTTATAAGATAACCCTCAAAGTATTTTCCCAGTTGTTTTTGAACCAGCAAAAAACCTTCTGTTTCACAAGATCCTGTGACAAATTTCCATATTTAATTATGAGTTACTTCAAAAAATACCTTTGCTTTGAATTTGCTGCCAGATAGCTCCATTCAATATTCCCTACTTCTTCCACTAGCAGAGCCAAAAATAATTTATTTATTATACTAATCATTCTGTGATTTCACAGAAGGCTATGGCATAATGTTCTCATCTGTCTTTGCAGTTGAAAACCTCTTATTTTACTCCACTTATACCATTCTTAGCCATGCCTTATAGGTAAATTCTTCCATACTGTTGGCCTTTGCTGTATCTTCTCAATACTACTGTTTCCTTGTAGAGCTTCTGGGATCCAAAGTACAAAAAGCCACACAATGTGCCTGAGTCACTGACTTTTATGGTGACACTATATAAAATTTTCTATTTTCTTCTCTATTCTTTTCCTAATTTCTGCACTTCACTTGCTTTCAACTAAGGAAGAATAACAATCATCTCAGATGACTTTAAATGTATAGGGACTGTTTACATGCACACACACGCACCCATACTGTACTTCACTTAATCTTCATCTGTAGAGAATTTAATATCTCATTTTTGTGTTTTTTTTTTCCTGCAACTCTCTGCAATCCTCAGGCTACACAGAATTAGAGGAAAAACGAGATACACACTTTTAAAAGTGAATGTAACAACACATCAGATCAATGCAAGAGCTTTAGGTGATTTTCCACCACTGAAATTCATAAAATCACAGAATGGTTGGGGTTGGAAAGGATCTCTGGAGATCACCTAGTGCAACCTCCCTGCTAAACAAGATTCACCTAAAATGGGTTGCACAGGAACCGGTCCAGGCACGTTTCAAAAATCTCCAGAGAAGGGAAACTCTACAGTCTCTCTAGGCAAGGGTGCCAGTGTCCTGGCACCCTTGAAATAGTTTTTTCTCATATTCAGATGAAATTTCCTGTTTCAGTTTATACCTGTTGCCCCTTGTCTTGTCACTGGCCACTTGAAAAGAGTCTGGTCCCATCCTGTTGTCACTTGTCCTTCAGATATTTTCGTACGCACTGATAAGGTCCCCTCTCAGTCATCTCTTTTGCAGGTTAAACAGGCCCAGTTCCCTCAGCCTTTTCTCATAAGAGATGCTGTCTTGCTGCCCCTTCACTTGACCTGCTCCAGTAACTCCCTGTATCTCTTGTCCTGAGGAGCCCAGAAGTGGACACAGCACTCCAGGTGAGGCTCGCCAGGGCTGAGCAGAGGGGCAGGATCCCCTCCCCTGACCTTCTGGCCATGCTCTTCCTAATGCAGCCCAGGATCCCATGATCCTTCATGCCCACAAGGACACGCTGGCTCAGGGACAGTTTGTTGTCCACCAGCACCCCCAGGCCCTTCTCCACAGAGCTGCTTCCCAGCAGGTCAACCCTCAGCCTGTGCTGATCCATGAGGTTATTCTTCCCCTGCTGCAGGATCTTACACTTTGTTGAATTTCATTAGGTTCCCCTCTGCCCAGCTCTCAAGCCTGTCTAGGTCACACTGGATAGCAGCGCAGCACTGTGGGGTATCAGTCACTCTCCACAGTTTGGTATTCAGTCCCTCCATGCAGGTCAGTGATCAGTAAGTTTGAGAAGACCCAGTACCAAGCCCTGGCATGCAATGCCAGCTACTGCCCACTAACTAGCCGATCACAGCCCTTCTAGGTCTGCCATCCTGCCAGTTCTCAATCCACATCTCCACTCACTCTCCAGCCTGCATTTCCTGAGTTTAACTCTGAGGATGCTATGGGACACATGTCAAAAGCCATGTCAAAGTCAAATCAGACATGTTTAAATCAAGACTGACAAGAGCTTTTGACAGCAGCTGTACTAAGGGATCTGCCTTAAGTCAAACACTAACTAGCTCACAACTTGCTTTGATGACTGCTCATATTATTCAGAAAAGTTCATCCAATCACAAAGGGTTTCCTTGGCTTTGTAATCTATGAATTTTACTGGCTATGCTGGGGTTAGCCTTTCATGTAACATTTAGAGAACCTTGCCCACTACCTTTCAAGTCAGTAAGGAATTTGAGCTAGAGAAAGGAACAAGAGCAAGTTTCCCTTCCTCAATTTTCACCCAAACTTTACTGAAACTGTTTTTTTTTAATTATGCTTGCTATTTCGCATGTTTTGCAAGTTAAAAAATGAAGGAACTATACTTGATGTTTCTTGGTAGTATTTTATCTCTAAAATCTAAAAGCAAATAATGGCAAATATTATTTCATTAGCAATTAAATTATATATGTTTTAAAAATATCTTGTAAGGAGAGGAGAAAATGGAATAATTTCTAAGTTTAGTTGTAACCAGCTGTCAGAACAGAGTTGGTTTTTTTAATTCATGCTATAATTTGGACCATAAATATTCTTTTCTCCTACTGACAAAGTTTGTAAAAACAGGTCTTTAATTCATATTCCCTATTTTGCTTCCCAAATGGGTTCTACGATTCACTTCCTCAGGTTCATATAGTCACTGCAGCAGTAGAAAATAGTAGTATGTTAAAATACTTTAAAGAAGAAAAAATTGTAAATAGAAACCCCCCAAAGGACAAAAGACTCTTCTATTAATAAATGAGCAGACAAAAGAAGGTTCACATGCACTGAAACAGATAAACTATTCTGAAGCACAGGCACTAAACACAAATAACCACTAGGGTTGTTTTATTGTTGAGTTGGGTTTTTTTTAAACAAAAAGATAACATGACCAAATCAAACATTTTAGACACTTTTAAATGCTTTGTCTCTAGTTAAATGTTACTTTACACAGAGATATTTATAAAGACCAATTTTTTTGACAAGTTAAACTGTGCTTGTAAGGTAAAGGTATGAGATCTGATGCTTTCAGATCAAATTTCTACAAGTTAATTTAGTCATCTCATATTTGTAGGCAACTTTCCTCTAAGAGGCTAGATTATTCTTCCCAGAGATTTCTATTCCTCCTCCTTATTCTTCCTCCTCCTTTTTTCATAATCAAATACAGCTCACAGAAATAAAATTGTCTGTGAGACAGAAACAGGATACATAAAACTAAGAGTAAGGAAACAATTAATAAGGCATTATGAAAGGAATAACAAAAGAAACATAAAAGAAGGGGCAGACAGAACCATGTGGAGTTACACAAAAGAAAATTTAAAGCAAGAAAGGCTGTAGACACTTATTTGCAATAGAAAATTTACTTGTTGTCAATATTCTAACTGCAAATCTACATTAAGATGAATCAGAAGTAGGCACCTGGATATAATCCAACTTAACCCAACACACATGCATGCTACCACCCTTACTATTATCAATAGCAATTCCAGTATTTTACTGATTCTACAAGATCTTTCACTTCTCACCAGCTGCTCCATTTCATGTTCCTGCCAGCTCTTTTGCACCATTCATGTAGTCCAATCAGGCAATGAGATCCATATCTGGTGATGGGCCAAAATCCATAATATCACTGAAGTGTCTTTCAAACTTTTTTCTTCAGAAGAGGGGAGGTGATCTTAGTTTATTATCAAGGGCAGAAACAAAATATAAAGCAATTTCAAATTCTGTCATGCCAAATTCTATCTTCTATTGCCTTTTGAAACATTAAGCACATCTAGAAGGGAAAAAACCAAACTAACAAACCACCATTGTAAGGAAGTCGGGGAAGAAGTGCTGTTTTCCATTAGAACCACTTTGGTCTATTTCCTTGGACATTCGAAAGGTAACAGTGAACAAAGCAAAGAGAGTATCTTTACCTGAACAATATAAATTGTACAGACTTGCTGTCTGGAACTGTTACTCTTACACCCCTAGCACTTTATTATTAAAAAAAAATCTAACTCAGATTACCTCCTATTACCAGTGAACTGTCAATTTATAACACTTGGCTTTCTAAAACTTCCTTTCTGCCAGCATTTTCCAAGCAGAAGGTTAAGCAAGTGTCTTGAATCAAAATTTCATTGCTATAAATATCTGCAATTATGGTCACTAGCCTTTATGACACAAAAATCAATAGAGCTAGATCATGATTTTAAATCATTCCCATCTTGAAATAGTTCTTCCACACTGCCCCCTTTTATTTCATAGCAAGCTGATACACAATTTTCAGTGACACATTACCTGTATATTGAAGCACATGTATATATTCAGTCAAAGAAACCCATATTATCACAGACTATTTCAGTCAACAGTATAAAAAGAAGTAAAGACATAGCTTTTATAATCCAAATTATCTGCAGCATATTCAGAAATACCATGCTTTGTAAACTCAGACAACGAGCATGTACTGTCAAAGGAAGGTCATCTGATTCACATTCCAGTAAAGGTTGAAAATTAGTCAGAATCAAAGAAAATATAATTCTTCCCCACTTGCACCCTATTCTTACCCTCAAACGTGACTTTTATTAAAAGACTTTTTAGTTCACAATTTTACACATGCAAGGGCTTGGTTTGCAACAAAGGACAACAAAGGAATACAAAGAATTCCCTTGAGGCTGGAATAGACAGTTAATACAACTCTTGTTTTAAAACAAGCTTTGGCAAGGCTCAATATATCTTCGACATTCTTCAGGAAAATTACTCAAATCTAGACAAAAAATAAGCTGTTTCAGAAAAAAAAATCTCTGAAGTGCTAAGAACCATCTTCCCATACAACACCCAGAAACACTGAAGATGCCACTTCCCTGATGAGCTGAGAGTAAACAATAAATAGACAAGAGAACATAGAACAGATGAGGAACAAACAAGTGATTTGGACAAAAATACGAGGCGGAGAAAGGGTTAAGAGAAAGCCTAGACTAGAAGTTGGATGTAGGAACCAGGAATTCTTGAGCAATAGGATGAAACCAAGGAAAAGAGCAACCTCAAAATTAATAGGTGTGACTAAAGTACACTAAAATCAAAAGCATTAAAAGAAGAGCAGGACAAGGAGAGTCCAAGCCATCAAGATTTGAGGAGAATTTCAGCATTACACAAGGAATAAGAAGAAAGGAAGAGCTGTAAATGAAATTAAGGAAGAAACAGGCACTCCATATCCTTTAGAGCACTATCTACTTCACAGCCCTTCTTTGACTCCAAATGCTTAGAAACAGCACTATTCCACGCAAATGAACTTCTCACACTATTGCTAGAATAGGCTTTGCCGTCTCTTCTGATGGTAGTTTACATGCAGGCTGATCTCAACACCTCTTTGGAACATGAATCAATGAACAAGAAAACATTCCTATCACAGTTATTTTGCTTGTTAACAGATATTAGGAATAAATGCACACTTATGAGAAACAGAACAGCAAATGCAGTCTGGTTTCTACAATTAAACTAATCTGCTACATCTAATAGTCTTATCATTTTTACCATAAACAAAAACTTCTAGCTTTAGAAAACTTTGTAGAATTTCTGTTTCTATTTTGTTTCTCTCTCTAAATTGCTGAGAGATGGAACAAAAATATTATGATTAAAACAAACACAGCTCCTCCAAATCAATCAACATCTTTTAGTATTACCATAGAATTGATATCTATTAATGTCATTATTGGAAAAGAAACAGTACTTTATCAATAAGAAAAAAATGTCTCTACTTTAAAAAGTCTACAGTCTAATTCAGGTGATTTAACAGTGGACAGAATTTAACAGAATCACAATGTAAAAAGGAAATCAAAAGAAAAAAAAATCAAATCAATCAAAAGTCATATGAAGCAATAATGAAAATAAAACAGTTTTAAAAAACTCAAAGTAGGGAATGGAACAAAATAAGTAAAAACCAGTAAAAGCAGGAGAAAAGTGAACAAGAATGTCATGGCAATAACACACTGAACTTTGGAAATGAATACCAGAATAAGAAATGTACAATCTGAATACCAGAGTCAGAGTAATTCAGTTTTGGTTAGGGGATTTCAGTGGTAGAAATGTCAGAGATGATGTGGCTGAAACACAGATGACCAAGATGAAGCCTAGTCAGGAAGAACAGTTTTGGGGCTGTGTAAAAACAAAGGAAATTATTGAACTAGAGAAACAGTCAATCAGGTGAATAGACATTTTTATCTACGTCTCAAACCTCCAAATTCAAGTAGCGTACATGAGAACAGCAAGACACGAATAAGAACAAATTGCTCCACATTTCCACATACTTATTTGTGATTTCATAACCAAAACATACTTCAACACAATTCAGCAGAATTACCATCAATATAAAGTAGCATCAAAAGATTAAGAACCCAGAGTTAGAGAAGGATATTGGCCAGAAAACCTCTTAAATCCAGAAATCTGGAACTTCACAAATAAATTACTGCACTCAAGGTGTGAAAAGTTAAAAGAATGGGGAAAAGCTTACCATGTTGATTTTAATGGGAACAAAATTTAACCCCTTTAGTCTGTGAATCTTACTCTATTCAATTCTAAACCATAAAGCATCCAAATTTCTCTGAAATACTGAAACCCTTCATATTTTTTAAATTACTTACCAGTAATTACACAGTATTACCATTGATACTTAAAGCCACATATCTCTAAGACATCAGAATGTTAAAATGAAGAGACGTTATGCTACATTTATACATTTATATTCAAATCATGGAGTCATGTTATACTTCCACACTTCAATCATAGTTTTGGTTATATTTTAGATAAAACTTAGGAGGGATAAAGGCACAGATATGAAAGCATACATAATGAGCACAGAATACCTATTACAGGAAAACATATTTATCAAGAAAATGTAATTAATACTTAAAATCTGGCATGTCTTATTTTTAGTTCAGACAAAAAAAAAAAAAAGAAAAAAGACAGCTTGGCTTGTCTGATTAGAAAAAAAAAAAGAGATGAATTTCTGTAATGTTAGGAACAGTTTAGGAAGAAGCACTGAGCAGATGGAGAACCAGCTTTCACTGATGCCAAGTCCTGTGATTTCAATGCAAATCTTTATTGTGGAAGAGTTTTTTTCTGTTTGTTTGGGACAAAGGAGTACAGGAGAGGCCATTTTTTTGTTGATTTCAGATGCCTACAGGTTCACAAGCAAGAAGAAGTATCTCTTAGGTCTAGTAACAGGTCCAAAGTTGCAGACAGCCCTGTTGCAAATAACACATATGCAAATGGAAATGAGACCACTTGGATATGAACCCTCCACAGATGGGAAATGCTATCTACAAGAGGACCATCAAAAAGGAAATGAAAGTTCTGATGTGCTGAAATGGGGCTAGAAGGAAAAGCAGGATAGGAGAGCATGTCATGGAAACTCAGAGAATGTTTAGGGAATGAAAAACAGAGAACATAAAGAAAGATGCAATTAAAGCACGTGCCCTACCTATTTATGTCAGGGTGGCACAAACTAGCAATATTTAAGTGACCCGCTACCAACCCTTAGTGCAACAGTGCAACCACCTTTCAAAATCAGTAACCTGGCATCTGTATCTTGAAGCTGATGATAAGTGATAAGAAGTAACCAATACTTCTGTGCTCCACACAGAGATCATGTCACTTGGGGAACAGTAAGAACATAGAAGTTTTGCATCAGTTGAACTTCTTGGTCAATTTCTGGCCAAGAAATAGCTGAGTTGTCAAGAAAGTACCACTGAAAAATGGGACACTGATACATACAGTAATCCAAATCACCAATGAGTTAAGCATTTCTGTAAAGAAAACTAATTTTCAGCTATTCTCTATGATTTTAAAACTCAAAGGATTCTTATTTAGTACTTGAACTCTGCCCTGTTATTGCCATTCTTTTTGCTTGAGCAGAATTACCATTAAAAAAAAGAAAACTGATTTACTCTTCACTCAGATTTTTCTTTTTTCAAAAAAAAAAAAACCTTGGAAAACTGTCTACTTGAGATAGAAAAGTAAAACCTATTTTTAATGCAAGCTTTGCTCCACAAGTTTATCTGTTCAGGTTTTTCAAGATGGCCAAAGGTCTTTTGTGTACTTCAAATTCTCAAGCATGTACTGACCTTGCAAAAGACAAAAATGCAGCACAGACATACCAAAATTAAACACACACCCAAAAGAAAGAGGTTAAAAAAACAGATCAAGTGTTTAGGGAAGGGAATGTAACTGTTGCCTCACAATTCTTATACCTATTGTTCATTACAATTATGCTCCAGTGAGTGTTTTGATTTTTATTCTACATTTTTTATTGTATTTAACTGATAGGTACCTATAGAAATTATATGTATTATTATTATAAATTATATGTATTATTACAATATCAAAATCATTCTCCCAGTTTTATTTGAACTGCACAGCATTTCTCTATCTTAATCTTTAATGCACCAGAATTATTCAGCCATGGCCTAAAAACCCAAATGTGAAAAAATTCATCTCCAAAATGATATTTTTTCATCTTGATAATCATCATCTTGCAATCCAAGTACTGTTATTGAGGGTATGTATGTTGGCAATTTTTAGCTGGTTTACTGCTAATGCTACCATGTTTAAAGAAAAGTAATCAAGTGCCTGGATACGTTTTGATCAGCTCTATAATGATATTTTAAAAATACATATTTTAAAGAATCTATTCACAGCCAAAAATCTGATTAACAACTTCAGTCTATTGTAGGTCACTTAACCCTCATCTTTCAAATAATGAGGGCAGCTCTTCAAACATGGCAAGATTCTGCTCGCAAAGTAAGTTTATCCTATCACTTCCACTTCTCTTGCTCTTTATGCTTCAACAGCATTTTTACTAAATTGATTCAAGACCCATTTCCTGAAGGCTTCACATGGGACTTGTATTTTATATCAGCTAAGCAGCACAGAAAAGTTTGCTATATTCAAGACAATTAAAAATACATGCATTTTAAAATGCTGAAAAAAGAAACATACTTAACAACCTAATCTGAACCCAGGATACCTATTTTACACAGAAATATAATAAGCCCTAACAAAGAAGCTCCACCAGGCCAGTGACATCAGCTGTTATCAAAGGCATCTGGCAGTTCTTAAGACTATTTTCAGCTGCCTTTTGAACTTTTCAGTAAGAAATTTTCACGGTCTATTGTCTGCTTCAGGTGGCTTTTCCTTATCCTCCCCTTACCATCCCCTCGTAAAGGAACCAGAGAATGACTTGAACATTTTTGTGTGAAAGCACTTCAGAAACTGTGACACTTTCCCACCGTGAATCAATAACTTGAAATCAGACTGCACAATGATTTTGCATGAACGAGGTATGCTCTGTGCATTTTGTGAAAAATCTGACCTGACTTAGCCAAGTATAGGCTTCTAGAAATCTGAGTTTGTGCCTAACTTTTACAAGATCTGCTGAAACTGAACAACCATTCACCGCATCTACCTCCTCAGTGGTCTTCTGCATGTCATCCCAATGTGCAAGGCAACTGAATTAAGTTTCTTCCTACTTTCAGTTTTGAGTGAGAGTCAGATTATCCACTGTAGGAGAAGTCTGCATTTAACAGGCTTTAGGTAAAACACTGACCACAAATTGTCACCTTGCATATTTCTGCAGCCTCACCTATGGTGATATCCCTAACACAGTTGAAAACAATGGTCTGTCACTTTATATTGTTGAGTAACCTGAGTAGGAATTGGGGGATCCTGGCAGAGAATGTGGGGAGAAGATGGAAAAACCAGCTTATAATGGAGACCAGAACTGGAAGCTTGAAAGAATAAACTGGGGTTGACTAGAGAACGAAAGAAACTAAGAGGAACATAAGATGTGGTAGTGAACGAAACCAAACGAGCAATGCCAAGCAGAACAACCAAGACTTGGGGATCACCAGGACCGGCAAGAATTCTGCATCTGACAGAATTTGAAAGAATTGGATTTTAATAAATATATTTGGAGGGAGCTGGTTCACAACAAAAGACTGAAAAAAGATCCACCAACAGAAATCAACAAACAGGAAAAACAACAGAAGGAAGGAAGAGTGAGAAGAAATAGCCAGCAGGCAAGGGCTGATAGCAGAGAAAGAACATGCAGTCAAGAGACAGTCTGGGACTAGTCAGGCCTAAATATCAGATTCAAAAGACAGAGTCAGTGCCACACTAGAGATTGGCATGAAGCAGAGAAAGCTGGAACTATAAGCAAAAACCTAAAAACACAGTCTTTGTCTTCAGAACCTATTGAAAGACATAATGTAAAACATCCTAAAGACTTTACATTCTCCGCAAGTATCTGCAAACTCTTTTCTCCTCCTGAGACTTTCACTTTCCACCTTCCTCTGCTAACAATAAAAATGTAGTGCAATAATGCATAATTTTGTTCCTTTCTTAATTCAAGCAAAAGTAATATTTATGTATTAGATTTAAAAGCTTTAATGCTAACTATCAACATGATACCCATATCACATAACATCTCATTTTCTATTTTTAGGTTGATTTTAAGTAAAGAATTACACACAGATGCATTTATAAATTATATTAAACAAATAAGTACCAAGGACTTTTAATTCCTCGGACATCAGCAATTCCTCCATTTAACTTTGCCACCAGCATTAATTCTGTCTTTATTACATTGACCCAAATGATTTTTTCTATGCTATCTCATTCAATTAACAGCATATTTTCTGAGATAAGACAAGTTTTATCTTGAAGGATGACACTCTCTTTAGGACCCTGCATTCAATATTACAGAACCTAACCATTACATAGGAGAACAGGTTTTTAATCTGAGCCTTTGCTAAAGAATTCTTAACTGGCTGTATTAATTACATAGTTGTGCATTAGTAGTAAATAACAAGATTTTAAGAGTTTTTAAAGGTTTGGTATTAATGAAAAATTGGAATTTTTACTCCATTCCCTCTCCTGTACTCCCTAACTGCTTGTTGCAATTAAATTGAATTTATTCAGTATCTTCAGAATGCTGAACAGCAATATACTAACAACAGTAATTATCAAAAAAAGCAGATGTGTGAGCTTCTTCTCAGACCACTACAAATAAATGACTGTATTCCCAGTTTTCACACATCAACCAAAGAAGCTAAAGAACAAAGAACACTGCTGACACAAATTGCTTTTTTATGTCACTCCAAGAAATCTTCATTATTGTTTAGAGGTACTTTTTTCTTCCTCCAAAAGAAAGTACTTTACTCCACTGCAGTTTCTTATCAATTTATTTCACTCTAGAGAACAGTAACAATATACCCTAAAATAAAGCACTCTCTAAATCAAAGATTTAGAATTAAGAAATAGGATGAATATATGAACACTACCTTCAATATTATTATTTGAGGCATTAAGAGAATCTAAAGAGTAAAATAAATGGGGAGGTAATACATATGTTGAAGTATAACTCATGAAAACTACAAATTAAAAGAGCTAAAACATATTTTGTTATATCCTCAGTTCAAAAGTACTATTCTTCAGAACAATTTAAAGACATTCTGCAGGCTAACTATTAGTTATTGAAGTTATTAAAAAGCTGAACCATGGAGACATGGCAGCTCAGGACAGGTCTCTTGCTTAAGAAGTTTTGAATTACTACATCTACTTTGCTCCCCAGACTCTGTTAGATACACATTTCTGAGATCCATATTATGTGCCTTGACTCCAGCATTGTTTTCTGTGCAACACAAGATTCAGAGAAGTTAATACACGTTTCATGATACTGTGATTAAAACCTGACAGCTTAGGCCCAAGTTTACAATGTTCATGTGAAACAGAACTTCAGAAATTGATTCTTGCACAAAGAAACAAATCTCTGTTCTTTGTTTCTTTACTGTAGCTAACTTCTAACTTACCCTTCCAAGCTGTGACTGAAAAATCCAATTATTTAGATTTGAGAGATTGCAGAATTTCCAAGGTACTACAAAAACCGCCATAATGCATTGTTTGCAGCTTTTTACTGAATGGTATTCCAACACAATGGCACATCAAGAGTTTCTAAAATAATTTTAGGTAACTGTTTTTAGTGTAACAACCCTGTACTATTAGTGTATGGCTGAATAACCCCAGCATCTAGTACAGATCGTCCCTCCACCTTCTCCTGTATTATCTCTTCTAAACAGAGGAAAACAACTGGTTGTTATTTTCAACGAGAGCAACACTTGCTATTCATGCACACATTTCTACAGTGCTGATCACAAATCTCTATTGAAACAAACAAGAGCAAGCAGCTGCCTGTTTGTTATGTTTTGTCATACCAGCAACTTCTTTTGTTTCCTTGAAAGCAACCCAATAACCAAGATCAGCAAGAATAAGCTCAATGTTACTTGATGCGGCACATACTCAGACCCATCTTTTGACCAGAAGGCCATAAATGCATTAGCCAGCATCCCTCTCTTACTCCCCATCTCTCACAGCTCTGTGCAGCCTGCATGCTATGAGGCTGCACCCATGGAGAATTTCAACACTCTGAAATACATACTGAGGCAGACAGGAATGGTATTCCAGGGTGGAGTTTCATCCTCAAGGACAACAGCCAGAAAAGTAGTCATGTCTCCAAATACAAAACTAAAAAGCTCTACAGACTGAAAAAGGCTTACCTGCTGAGCTAAGCAAAACACTGAAGTCTGTTCCTCTCTGTGACTCCCCAGCTTCATTCTGTCCCTCTTTTTCTGTATCCTCATAGCGGCTCCAGTTAGAAAATACCTTTCTTCTTGAATAGCATTTCACTTCTTCCTTCTCTTCTTCATGTGGTGATTCAGTATCATCATCCTCCTCTACCTGTGACATTCAAATGGACAGTTAAGCCATTGCAACTTAACAGCATTTTGTTCTGTACTTCAACAATCATTCATGCAAACAATACCAAAATACCACAGAAATGAAACCCAGAAAGACAAATCTATCTGGATCCTCACATACATTTCAGCTGGTGCTATCTTTGTGAACTGTATGTAATTCATCAAGAATGTAACTAAAACGGGATCAAGCAGTGACACTGATACAAGTTCCACTACTTTCCCTTCTATTCTGAAAATTCAAAATAGCCTTCTTCTTAAAACTGAGAGCAATGGATAGGGAATGGAACTAAGAGTTGAAACCAAGGGTCTCTGTCTCCGTCCAAGTGTTGCAGTGATACAGGTTTTAACTGAAAAAAACAATGTTTGTACAGTGGAATAGGAAAAGATACATTCTGCAGAAAAACATTTTTAAAATGGTGATTTATTTAAGAATTTCCATAATAACCAACTATAGAGTCAAGTAATATGGAAAAATTAATAAAATTTAACTTCTTTCATACAAGATATTTTATGGAAACAGACATGAAAAAATTAATACACTGCTAGAAGTCAACCTACTAATCTTAACCTCTTAAAAAGTCCTAGGGTCAAAAGGCGAATTTATTGCAGAGTCAATTTAAGATAAAAGCAAAATAGGCATTTGCCACAAGTACTCAACAGCTGTGGAAAACTCTCCCCTGTCTTGAATTCTCTATATATGTAGCTCACCCAGAGATTGGGTTTTAGCTGAAATGACTGTTGCTTCACAAAAAGAAAGATTTGCTTCCTGGAGGGAGGAGCACTGAACAGGCAAGAGATTAAATGTCACAACTACACAAATGCATTCTCAGGTGTCAAACAGATGACAAAAAAGAAAATATTCTATGCATTCTCACTTGTTCTGTGCAATTTTCAGGTAAATTCTCTTTTCTTTGTATTCATCAGATAAATACACTAAAATGGTTGTTGTAGGTAAACAGTTGGTTATATGAGCAAGTGGATGAAGTGACAATTACATTACTGGAAACTGAGGCAGAGCTATAATTTCCATACAACAAAGGCCAAAGTTTTCTCTTAACCAGACTAAATTCTTTTTCACTTTCTGCTATTAGCTGTATATGCTATACAGTGCACCTCAAGAAAATTTCCCTTCTTAGAAGTGAAATAGTTAACTTCAAGAAATAAATCACAAATTCTCAGGAGTATTAACAGCAGCTGTGCAACCTGGTTCCGCAAGTACTGTCCTGAAGCTTACTGTTTAAAGCAAGTAAACTTCAAATAAAAACCTGCTTCCATTTCCAATAAATATTTAATGGAAAATCTTACACGATACACCACCAAGCTACAAAACAAAACTGCAAATGATCACAATTGAATAGTCAACATTCAATTAATTTAAAGATGTGTTAAAATTTTCAAATATATTAAAAACTTGTCAGTGAAACTTCCGAAAATAGTTTGCTTCTAACCATCCCACAAGACAGCTACCAAGTAACAACCCCAGAAACTCAGAAACATACACCTTAATCACCTTCTCTTAGCTGCCTATTCTGCTACACCATATGCTACTAACATCGTCACCCCACCTTACTGAAAATGAGTCGGAATCAGTACGGAGCAAACATCTGTCCTATGTGTAATGAAATAAACTACCCTCTTGCCACATTGTCAAATCACAAAAGATACAATCTGAAACAAATTCTAGAAGCCAACTCAGAGATAAGCTTTAAAAAGTATTACTCAGATAAGGAGAAAAATACAAGCCTTTAAATAGTATTAAGCTATCTACGTTATTGCTCAGTGCTCTAACGCAACATGATACCACAGGAGGTATAGCATCTATCTGCTGTGCCTCAGTTCCAGACAGTAATGCATCACCATTTGCACATTTCATTGAAATGTTCAAACTGTGCAAAGAATGCAAAAACCATCTGAACAAAACCAGGAAACCTTCAGACTATTTTGCATATCAGAAGAATGAAAAAAAATATGTGCAATATTCCACCTAAACACTAAAGCACTCAAACAACAGTGAAAGGGCCAAGCTTCCCTGCAGAGGAATTTGCACAATTTGCGGTCTTCTGCCAAACAATGCCTTTTTATCCTTTATGAGAGCCTGTGACTGCACTTTTCTCCTAAAGGAAAGCTAAGGGCATAGCACAAATGACCAGAATCTGCAGTCTAATAGAGAAAAAAAACCCAAAACTTTAGTACACTAATTTTACATACAGGGTGGCTTTTTGTTTGACTTTTCTTACAGATGAGAACACATTGATGCACGTGGCTCAGGAATGAAGGTGTTTAAATGAAGTAAACATTGCTCTGAACAAGTAATTTCCCCTGAGGTCATCCTTCTGCACTTCCCTGGAACCCAGACTGGTTTGGATCAAAGCACACAATGGAGAAAGTGCAACAGTGACCTCTTGCATCCCACTTCAATTACTCAACCACTATTCACTGTAAGTGAAGTCCTAGCATGTTAAGTACATGAGTCCAAGCACTCAACAAGAATTGTTTGGCTCACAGCCCTTTTAAAAAACAAAACTCAAAGTGCATTAAAAGTCAGGGCTTCCATCAAGACTTTCTAAAACTGTACTTATTATCCTTAGGAAGCCACAGGAGCTAGAGCTTATAGCCTTCTTCCTGCTCAATTCTGGTTACACTGCAGGAAAAAAATTAGAACTCTTCATCTTCGTCAGTACTTAGAATACTGTACTTATTCTACAGTAACAGAAACATCAGACATTCAGCTTACCTTTCTTTGGATCAGCTGCTGTTCCCTATCATGTAGGTATCCTGCGTTATTAGATTTCCATTCTTATTTATTTTGCAGCATTCCTCCCAGTTCTCTTCCCAATATGTCACTTTACAGTATGTAAACTTCATTTGAGCTCTTCTGTTAATCCCTTAGAAAGAGCATAGCTATTTGACTTCTTCACTTCCTTCCCAAATTATCTTCAGAAACTCTTAAAAATTATATTGATCAAGTGCTACTTTCCCCCTTTGCTACTTAACTCTGTATTACTGTTTTGAATTACAGCTACAACATATTCACATTTCCTTAATCTTTTCCATTCTTTATTAGGGACACTCGCCTACAATACCCCAGACATCATATATATCCACTCAGAGTCACAATAAATAGTCAGTGCCATACAGGGACCCCTGCATATTCATGGACACCCATAACCATATTTGCTGCTCTCACAACAAGCAACAGTACACACCAATTCCTTAAATAAACTTCTGTCTTGATTCCCTCTTCCCTTCATGGAAACTGCTGTACAGCTGTGGTCAAGTGCAACAACATTCAAGCTTACCTAGATGTCTCAATCCCATTTTCTCTTCTCATCAGGGTAAAATGCTAGCAAGAAAAAAATAAAATTATTCTCTGGGTTGAATCTGATCTAGATTATGAGCTGCATCATGAATGAGCACATATCTTTTTTTCTTATTTATTTTTAAAATACTAAGGTGTATATGCAGAGACAATCTTTTGGTCCTCATCCTAACTTTGGCAGCATCTGTTAAGGCCAAATTTTCACAGAAGGGACTTTTAAGTCAAAGGGTCAAAAAACCATTTATAATTAAGCACCAAAGCCATTCACGATCTCTACACCTTAAATTGTTTCACAGAATAGAAGTCTGTATATGGAGACTTGTATGCATGTAAATTAGTAAGGCAGTTTGGCTGATATTGACTTCTTAGTGGTTCCTCTGGGCAGACAAAAGTGGAAATGTTAAAGACTGTTACTCTTTAATGTTAGAGACACTGACTCTTTAATTACTTAAATTGCTCTTGGAAAGACATACTTGCTTTAAATTTCATGGTTCAAAGTTTTTGGTAGTGTAACCAAACAGGAGCAATGGGATTACACCAGGAATTATCTTAGTACATTACAGATACAACACAACCTCAAAAAGAACTCCTTTTTTAGCAACAGTGCTCATTACATGCACTTTATTTATATTTAAAACTAAAAAGGTACAGGAGAATTCCCTGACAGCTTAATTTATGTATTACTGTGATTGATAGGCTAATACCTCATGACAGTTATATATAGCATAAAAATCTTCAAAAGTTTTCTTACTTTATACATTTAACTAATTAAAACCCCTACATATGTATATCCCCCTTTTTGTAAGTAATTACTTGACAAAGGAATGCATCATCTGGTTTATTGTGGTGGAAAGTTAACAGACTCTCTAAATAATGAACTGTATGGTATACTAAAGAAAACCAGACTACATTCAGAACAATGGCAAATGGAAGCAGAACTTGCTGTTCAGCTCGACCAAAACCCCACCTCCTAAAATATTCTTTGTACTCTTTAAATTTTTAACATGATCAAGCACCAGGGCTACAAGGTGTCCTGCAACTTTCTCACAAATCACTATTAACATTTCCACAAGCTAAAGCCATATTCTGTACAAATCTTATGCCTCACTGAATTGAAATGAGAACTATTAGGAGCTAAATATCTCCCTTAGATTCACTGAGACAAGGAAAAAGAAAAAGCCCCACAGGCAAACAGCTTGGTTATTTTGTTTGTAACTACTGATCTAAATGGCAGACCACCTTCTCTTTCGAAGACCTAGAAAAGAATCCATAAATCCTGATGCTCTCTCTTCACTGCCCTCTCAGAAGCATCTCCATGACCTGCTAGTACATGATTAGCACATGGTCCTTTGTATGAGAGCCTTACAGGGGCAAAATGAACCAATCTAATACATGCTCAAATTTCATACTGCAGCTTTCAGAGACCCAGTTTGAAAACTGTTGACTTGTAGATAAATCAAACTTAATAAGCATGCACTGTAGGTTAGCAAGACTTTGTTCTCGGCAAAGCCTGCCAAGTAATTATTTATTTCAGAAAGTGCATATTTGAGGGTGCTGCTCATTACATAAAGGGTTTTCCGAACTACAAAGCCACTAGCTAAAATTTCACTCTACTGATTTAGATTCAAACTCCAAACTGAAGGATACTTGATGGGGTATGTTGTGAGAACAGTATCATCATAAATTCAGTACTCATTCTGCATTAACTGGAAAATTTGGTAGTGTATCGACAAGTTGCATTGACTGCAGAAGCAGCCCTTTGCCTCTTTTCCCCAAGGCTGTCCCATGCTGTGAACAAAAGTCTGTAGGAAGTTTGTCCAGCTGTTGTCTATAGATAATGCGACTTTTGATTTTCTAAACTTGCCACGCTAATACATTTCCACCAACAGAAATTCAACTCTATTTTTTCTCTAACTCAGTGGAAATGATTTTATGAAAGTTACTGGCAACTATGTAAACCTATCAAGCAATTTATACAAAATTATCAAATGGACCTGCATAAAACCTGGCAGCTCTTCTACCTTCAAATTGTCAGTAACTTTAAAAAGCTGGTTTTTTTGTCTTACAAATATCAGTCAAAAATATGAGTGCAAACATAAAATAGGAGCCTTTACCTTGACAGAAATAAAAGGTTTCAAGAGAGCCTTACAAAGTACATTGCCAGAAAGGTTACAGCATTTTCAGTAAGATTACAGATTATTCCTAAGTATAGGCTATACTTGGCAAAAACCAGAAGGTTTATATATTGCATGCATATGGATCCACATATGTGAATGTTGCATGTCTTATTCCAAAACCAAATTACACTTTGTATTCTGGAGTGGTAAAGGAAATCTTCTGGAGAAAGATAATTGTTTTTACCAAATCTGCTGTTCCTAAAAAGAAGTTTCCTAAGCTGCATTAGAGACTGACAATATCCTGAAACTGTTTCAATTCTTATGTGTTAATGTCACAGTATTATAGAGTAATCCAAACTGAAAGGGATTGCAAGAGGTCAACTTGTCCAATTGGCTACTCAAAAGAAGCTCAAAACTGAAATCAGACCATGTAGGTTGGGGCTTTGTCTACTCAGGGATTGAAAACCTCCAACAGTCTACTTAATCCTCAGTATTTCATTTTGCTGTTTTATTCCAGCACTTCTAAAATTGCAAAAGCAGTTGTATTAACAGCTTTAACAAGAACTTGTAAAGAACACATATGAGGAGTTCCGTAACATCAAGAAAGCAAAATTTATTGAGGGGAAATATTCACCTCAACATTTTAGTAAGTGATGTTTTAAAGGATATTGCTATTTTACTAGTTTTCGTGAGACAATGGGTAAGAGACCCTCTCTCAATAAACAGATCTGTTATAAATTTCTACATATTGAAAAGCTTTGTAGTTCTGCAACTGCATAAATGGTGAAGTAAAAGCACAACAAATTATGTAAAAAGCTCAGTCAAAGCATCCATCTGCAGAACAGAGTAAAATTTGATTTTAACTCACAGAGTTTATTTCATAAACTTGGAACAAAGTCTGCTCAAAAGAGCAAGGTTTGCAGGAAACCTTAGTTATATTGACAAGTCTAATGTTTATTTAACAACTCCTACATGCACACAGCTTTAGAACAAAGCCAACAAAAATCCAGCAACTGTACCAAGATCAAAAACAACAAGAAGAAGCTTCAGGGTTTCTCATGCAAGGAGAAGTACAGGACCAAGTTTCTCAACAGATCTATTTTTTGCCACAATGAAAATAGAAAAAAATAAACAAACAACCCCTGAAAAAAAACTTTCAAAAAATTTCTGCTCTTCTATATTACACATGAAAGGAAACCTCCAGAGTTTACATTTTAATAACAAAAAACCAATCATCCATCTTTAAATTCAAAAAATATTTGATAAGAGATAGTTACAAGTTAAAGTTCAGGGCTTTTTAAAATGCACCTATGTTGTAAAAAAGAAAGCACATAGGAATAAAACATTCTTTATCTATGTATTTCAAAACATAGAAATAGCTTAGTGATATTTACCCACACTGTTCTATTTTCAATTGTCATAACAATAAAGAAGAAAAAATTCTGCAAGACACCAAACAGAACAGGATTGTTTGAAATGGTATCCCTAAACTGATGGAAACTTAATCAATAGTTTCCTTCTCTCTTCTACTTCTAACCTTCTGCCAGCCTCAGTTCCTTTGTCAGTTCACAGCAGACAGACAAGCACAAATAATGGTTAGATAGGCTGGAAGCATGCCATGAAACATGGGAACTGGGAAGCAGGTCCTTCCTTCATATCTGGCAGCAATTATCTGCTAGATTCTCTAAGTGTACTCATAAGCCATATCCTTGGTTTTAATTTCCTGCAAAATTAAACTCCTTTTTCTAAAATAAATTTTGTTTTCTCTTCCCATTAAAGACTTACAGATTCTCCACTACTAGTCCTACTCACATAATACATGTGGACACAGAGGCGTCCTTTGTCAAAGTCATAGTTTTAGAAAAATCCTTTGCTAAAAATATTTATGTCGCTCGATAAAATTTTTAATGTAAACTTCAGAACATTTGCCATTCGTGACTACTTCTAGACCCCTTTTTCAGTTAATGTTTTAAAGCAGTCATTCAGATATTTAAGGCATCATTTTACAGGTTCTATATACAAGTACTAGTGTTTGGTTCACAGTGGGAAATTCTATCCTGATTTTAAATTAAAGCTGCCAACATCTGTCACTTTTTCAGATCAACCATCACACAATAATGGCTTATTCCAAACATATAAATATTTACATAATGAAAACTAAAGCTGCAACAGGAGACACTCTACCAACTTGAAACCCCATAAAGGTCCTGTATAAAAAATTCCAGGCAACAGCATTTTGTTTTCCTCCCCTTTCACTATATCTGCAATATTGTCAGTAGCATAGCTGCTACATTTTTCACCTTTCATTACTAATGTATTACCATTTCATAAATATAAATTCACATGCTACTAAAAAACCTCACATCTCTATTACCCTTCTATCAACAAACCAGCAGACCCAGCCATTATGCATTTTGTAAATTGAATTCCATTATTACATTTACAGCATGGCATGTTCAAGCACGAAAACTTGAGTTACAAATAGCCTGATTTGACAATATTTTCAGTAAGGGGAATAAAAAAGAGGTACTTTTTAGGACCAACAGCGAGTCACACAGTAAATCAATGAAAAGTTATTAAAAAGATACTAAGGATAAAAAGCAGTTTGTCTGATGTGCAAACAAAATACATAATTATGACCCAGAATGCAAAAATCCCATATGAAGAAACAAACAAGCAGGATAGCTATACTGAATTTGATTAATTATAAAAATAATTGAGTCATGCTAAAAAAATAACCATGTACTACAGCAATGCTACATCAAAAAAGATGCTATCCACGACTCACAGACTTTTAAACAGCATTTCCGAGACCAACACTACAATGAATTTCTTTCTTTATATAGTGGAAAACCAGAAAAGATGCAGAGAATACTAACTCCCCACTTGACAGACATGAAAATCTTTCTTCTTCCTTGTGTCTTAAATTACATGAGAAATGTATAGGCTAATCCATTTGCTTAGGTATCTGCAAACCAGCCAGCTCAGTCATACAGGGAAAGGGGAAATTAGTGAAATAGTAATTCATCAAGCTTATGAATTTAAGAGATTGTAATCCCTGCCTCAAAGTCAAGGCAGGATCTCCCTGACAGAATACTCCAGTGGTGAAAAAAATCAGCTACTTACACCCTCCATTATCAATTTGCCTCGCACAAGCCAGTAGCACCTTTCCTAGATTAAACTCCGCTGCAAAAGAATTGATCAGCTGGAGTTCTCTCAGGCACTGTGCAAGGTGTTGTCCCATAATGTAGCAAATTATGGTCAAACGTCTGATTTGCCTGGGTTTGCCCTTGAAAGTGATAGACTTGTGTTGAATCTACACGCAATGTAATTTAAAATACAGCTGTATTATGCACAATGCATCTCTACCATGCTGCCCCAAAACAAAAGGCAGCTACACACCACACACCCCATTTTCAAGCCCTTTCAATAGGATAACTCAAAGATGGTAAAGGCAGTAGTATCCCAGAGCATGTTCTCCAACTCCCATACCACAGTCTGAGAATTAATGATAAGTGTGTTTGAGGACTGTGTCTATACATCAATGATAAAAGGTGTAGAGACATCACACTGTCTTGACTCAGGTAAGTCAGAAGCAGGATTATTTATCATCAGTGTGTGGCATGCACTTGGTCTCAAAGCTGTGCATTTTGGACAGAAACAACATTTTCTCCAGCAAAAATAGTTCTGCTTGTCCTGCAATGAACTGAGAATAGATGGGGACTGAGGCAAAAGAGAGGGGAGTGCCAAAACAAAGCAAAGAGATGTGTGAATAAATACAATCCATGTTTCTTCAGCTATTGTGCAACAACAGCATTTTATCCAGAAAGTGGAAATAAATTCTTTTCTGCACAAATGCATCCCAAGTTGCACTTCCCACTTCCCATGAGAATACAGTGGTTTTACACACTGGAGTGGGAGATCTAGCCTCTTTCCTCAGACAGATCTACTCTACCTTATACAGCACTTGGACACTCCCAATAGGAGAACTCAAGAAGCTGCTGGCCTATGTGTCCTGCAGATGCACAATCACCACACACATTAAAAAAAAAAAAAAAAAAAAAAAAGAACAAGAATGTAACACTTAATGTCAGTCTTTCATTCCTACTCTCTTCATGGCAATACCCTCATGTTTGTACATAAAGTACAAAGGATCTGAAAAAAATTGAAGGAAATTGAAGGAATTGAGGAAAATTCAGATTAAAAATTATTTCAAGTTCATTGGCAGGTCACTTATCTAAGAAGTGAACAAAAGCTTCACTGCACTTTGTATTTGAAACTGGGAAGAAAAACAGATCGCAGATTGAACTTTTTTCCACATCCTCAAATCCTTCGCCTCAGTAGGCACTGCAGACTGAAACTTTTTCATCGTGTACTCTCTGTATCCAACATGGGCTCTGTATACCCTGCCTGCCTTTTTAGCAGAGAAAGTCAGTGCTAATGGCTCTGTAACATTACCCACAACTGTTTCTAACGTAAACTGACACACACAAGGATGATTTTGTCATATATTTTGAAAGAGCTGAAAATAATACATTACCTTATTAAGAGAGGTTTTTTTCTCCATCATAACCAGTACTTTCTGGGGTTAACAAACAATACAATAATGCAAGAAAATAAACAAATACTGATAAGGTCATCAGTCTGTTTTGCTGTCTCACAGAAAATAATTAAACTACTTTTCATTATACTTCCTCCTTCAGGGTTTCATGTAATTTAAATAAGATTTTTTTCTCCTTTCAATTATTCAACAGAAAACAAGCATTTGTAACAGTCATTTAATTGCAATTCCTGGCAGACAGCTTAAACAAGTCAGTATAGATATTTGCAAATCATTTTGTTTTAATGCAAGATGTTTTCCAAACTACACCTGATAAAATGCAAAGACAAAACAAAAATCTTCATATTTAATCTTTTGTGTATTGCACTTTCTGATTTGTCATCAGTATTAATAAGATCAAATTGTATTGTTAAACATTCAATCTATTCCATCATTACAGTGACACACACCAGAGTAAGCTAAAAATTATTTCTGTAAAAGTATTAATGGAGAAGAGGTGACACGTTGTATGTTCACGATCTTTTCATATTGATATAGTGACCTATTGATGAATTTGTAGTGAGCCTTCAGTGATTCTTCAGTGTTGCCTCTCAGAAACAAATTCAAGTGTCTACTATAAACAATCTTTTTAAACTTGAGGAAAAAAGGAAAAAGCTAAAGGTTTTTGGGGTTTTTTTCCCCTTTAGACTGAGGAAGGAAGAGCCTTGACTCAAAGGTTCTTTCTTGAAAAGAAAAAAAAATATCCCTACAAAGAGTAATCCTCTTCACTAGTTTGCTCTATTGGTGACCTTTAGAGAGATCTACCAAAGCTGAAGAGAAGCTTAATTAGCAGAAAGGGCAGCTGAGAGAACAGGTAGCATGAAGAAAAAGCTTCTAGTCTTTATTGTACAGGATGAGAATTTTTGAAAGAGGGATGAAATACTAAGATTGGTTCATAAATGTTGGATACTGGAACTCAGCACTCTGAGTTAGCTAAAGATAGAATTAGCCAAGAGAGATATCTGATTCTGAAATCAATGTTTTGCCTAACAGGAATGATGCTCCAGTTAAAGGCAAAAAACATTTCATCACATACACAAGAAAGAGACTTGTTCTTGACATTTCCACATCAAATTGCTGCTGCTTCAACAGTCACAATGTATGGTTCTAAAACTTTCTTAACAACTTCAACAGCAAAAAATATTTCTCTCTCCTTGATTTTTAGAATCTGTTATGTGTAATTCAAACAGATTGGTTATACCAGGTTATAGTCACATGACTAAAGATTCCTCTCTGAAAAGCATCACTGCAGTTGCAGAATACCAGTATGAAAACTAGAAGAAAGAAGTCTAGATCCTGAAAAGTTCTTATGTCCAAACCTATTTACAGTTGAAGAAAAGAACATGACTCATATCTAGTAACATCTGTAAAAAGCCTAACATTAAACAAGGCTCCAACAATTCTACACAAACAGAATAAAACTTACCAAGCAGTAGTGGAAAACTCCACTTATGTGTATTGCATCTCCATGTTTATTTTGTCACTATCAGCCTCTTGAGATGCTCAGTGTTGCAATGTTGTTTCACATTTGAACAATCATTATGAAACTGTTTCATAACTATACCAGAGTGGTATAATACCACGGAAGTTTTCAAATATCTGTCATGGCATTCACTCAAAAAGCAACCTTTGTTATTTTTATATCAAATCTGAATCCAACTTACTGCAGACATTTTAGAAATCACCACTCAAACCTCTGATATCCCTTCCTCATTCACGTCCAACCTTTTGTGGAAGAGGGTGGAGGGAGAAATCCTGTGAAAGATATTTTTCTAAATAGCCTTAAAGAATATGCTTCCCTAAATCCAACATGCACCTTGAGATAGTAGTGAAGAATCCCTGCCCACGGTCCTCAATGCTACAGCACCACACTTAAAACCCCAAGATGTTAAAAACTGATTTTATTTTGCTATTGATCTGGAGCATAATTCTGAACAATAAGAGTTACCACACAATGATGCTCCTAGACCATGAAGTTAACACTGCTGAGAAGAAACTTTAAAAGTAATTTAGAATTTTCTGAGAATGCAAACATATCCAAATTACCAACAAGGACGGGGCTGTACCTGCTGGGATGCACTACAAGGATATGATTTTATGTGCCCGTCATATCCTTACATGCTACAGTTCACACTGGTGAGCCCACTTAGGTGCACACAGAGCAGTAACTGCAGGAGAACTCTGCATCCAGTGCGCAGTGGTGAGATACAGACAGTGTTCAGCTTTTTGGACAACTGGTGGACAGCTTCAACTCTGGCTCCATCAGGAGTGAAACCACACCGAGTCCACTAATATTACACCCAAGCGTAACCTGCAAAGCAAATTTGCATCAAAACCCCATCCTGGACAGTAATTCAAACTAAGAGCCACACCAAAATCACTGCAGGAACCACTTTTTCTCATTAGCACAATTATTTTTTTTAATTTTGTCTCTAGAAAAACATTTTACTCTGAGGCAATAATCCTTTAACATCCTTGCTAACAATTTTGTTGAAGTGGAAGAAAAAGACATACTGAGGATGGGATCATTTGCACTTCTGTTGCTTCCATGAGCATGCCATCTTTTGTTACAAATTAAAAGGAACATAATACACTAGTGAAATCAGCAAAGCAGCATAATGTGAATAATGCAGTCTGAAACAGGACACCAAAGAAAAAAACTAAGAGAAAAAAAACAACAAACCAACAACCAAAACAAATCCAAAAAAACAACCAAGCCAGCAAAACCCCCTAGTTTGTACGGCAACCAGAAAAAACTCAAGGCCTCCCAACAGGTCAGTGAAAGAGCCTAGGAAGAACTGTAGTGCAGCATCACCACTCTGCTCCTAAAAGACAAAGACCCTGGCTATTTCAGGGTTAAGGAGAGAGACTGTACAGACTAATGTAGAATTATCCTCTGGGAAAAGAGAAACAGGAATAGAAACAGGACCTTAAGGCAAGGTTCTTACACGCTCCAGCAGATTTATGGTTTTACAGCAGTTTATTACAGTGTCCACCTGTAGAGAACTTGAAGACTTATTTTCAAAAATAAAACAAACAAACAAAACAGAAAACCGCAACCCTCCCCCAGACCCCCTACATACACATAATACAGAGGAACTGCATACATGAGAGAATAAATGGGAAATACATGGACCCCCCTCTATACCTTACCATAGAAAACTGAATCACACAGGCTTGAAATCCTGTGATTGTGAAAACCTGTAAGAAATATTCTGCTGTACTTTTGTAAAGTCTCTAAATCACCACTGAATCAATCATCAGCATTTGTTCAATTCTTTTTTTTAATACAGTGACACCTTCTGACTGCTACAAAACACTGTGCAGCACTATTAGACTGGCTGGAAACTCAAAACAGGGCTACTGAAACTACCCAGCTTCTTTTGTGAGGAAAACCAGCAGCAGCACGGCATGGCACAACTTTTTAAACAAATTCATCACTTTTACAAATTTGTTGACTTTTCAGCAAAAATACTTACTGTCTCTTACTTGATGTACCCAAACAAACTCCTGTATTGTGCTATCTGGGACCAAAAACTCATCCCAGTAGCACAAGATTTTTAGCTCAGAATTACAAAGTGTACTCTTCCTACAAATAACTTTTCTTCACAGCTGAGTTTCAAAGATCCAGGGGCAAGTCCTAATAACTCACACGTACGTGTGACTTTCACACGTTGTGCTATACGTTCAGAAAACATCACCCTGAGACGAGGAGAACATTCCAACCCCATGATGCGTACACATCCTCACTCCTCGCCAAGGAATTCCGGCCCAGCACGGGAGGTGCCAGCGCCAAGGGGCGGGCTGCCTGCACCACCTACTGGTACCTTCCAGCACCAGCCCATCGCCCCGGGTGGATGCATGCATGGATGCACACTTGGATGCACGCATTCTTAGCCTGCAGAGGTTCAGTTCTTCCCGAAATTCTAAAATCTTCAGTTAAATATGATGGGAAGTTCTTCTCCAATATTCAAATAATTACAGTTTTATATTTCCTCTGAATAAAATCCACACCAATTTACTGGATAATTAAATCTAAATAAGATTATGACTGAAAGCTGTGTTTCACACAATTAACCAAATATGCAGCCAGTAAAGTTACTTCTTTAAGCTAGAAAATATCTAGGACAACCGGTTACCAAAAAGCTACCAAATTACTACCCCAGAGATTTGAGAGTAGAAAAAAGGAACAAAAGCATTTAAGTAGGTGAGGACAGAAATGCACAGCCATCTAAAATATAAAAAAACCCCTCAAGCTCTTTCCAAAGGAAGTTACAGAAAAAGAGTCAGACATGAAGTTGCTCTGCAGCAATGATATTCATCTGCGTAATGGGATGCTTTCAATACAAATCTCTTGTTATATCAGC